>NW_026595981.1:6769886-6795071 GCF_907164565.1 Psammomys obesus | reverse complement strand
TGTGTGTGTGTGTGTGTGTGTGTGTGTGTGTGTGTGTGTGTGTGTGTATGTGTGTGTGTGTGCGCGTGTGTGTGTGTGTGTGTGCGCGCGCGCACGTGCATGCTACGTGGCAGAGGGCTATTCTACTTAAGTAAGTATATTCTAGCCCACTACCATGGTTGGCAGAGTAAGTCCTCAGTCAGTGGCTGTCCTGTTAATGAAATAACACTGAATGGTACTGCTGTGTTCTCCTTGTTGCTGCACCCTTGCCCAAGTGTTTGCCTATTGTAAGCCCCAGTTGCCAGCAGTGTTGGTTTTTACTGAGAGTCGGTGAATTTCACAGAGTGGACTATTTGCAAAGTCTTTAGAGAGTCACCCAAATCGTTGTTGCCCCTAACCACTCTTCATGGGCTTGTCTCCGCCCCCCTCCCACCTCCCACTACAGGTTCTGTTCAGGAATGCTTGCAGAATCAGGTAGTGTACTGGCAATAAAGTCACAGGCAACGAACATTTTGACAAGGTAATGGGCCCCTGCCTTTCTCGACATTTGCGAGGGAGTCAGAGTCCATTATAATGTCACAAGTGTGCATGCCATTGACATCACAGTGAATAATTAAAAGGCAGTTTAATCGTAGCACTCATCCACTTGGCATGTGCTTGCAGATGCCAGGGAAGCCGCTTTCAGGGGCGCCACGATGTGCAGATGGGGAACGAGTTCAAACGTTCAGACGGAGTCACCACTGAGACCACAGGGCTTCCGCCAGGGCCTGACCCACCAAGCCCCCTCCAGGGAAAAGAAGACAACACAGGCCCTCTAGTCCCGGACCTTTTGCTTTTTAAATGCAATCCAGAAGTCAACTTTTTCTTTAAAATTTTCCTTTTAATAATGAGAGTGTGCCTTTTCTCACTCATAGCGACACACACGTTCTAGAAGGGAGCCGGGGTGGCTGTTTATTGGCTACCTGCCCTGAATAGGGCTTCCCTGTGCTGTGGCTGTGAAGAACATGCGCACGTGCAGGCTCTCACATGCACACGTGCGTGCACACACACACACACACACACACACACACACACACAGGCACACACACTTGTGTTGTCCTGAAACGTGGTGGAGCATAGGCGTGGCTGGCTGAGTGATATGTTTGGGGCCTCTTGCCTTTGAGTCAGGTTCTGAAATGGCAGGAGCTTCCCTTGGAGAACATTCCAAAATGCCCAGAGGTGAGGGGAACTGGATGTGTTGGAAGACTGTGTTGGCCATAGTGCAGGATGTGAGGGGGGTCTCAGACCAGGTGAGGGTGAGGCAGCTGGGCCAGGAGGCTTGACACGTGGCTGAGCAGAGGAATGGCGGGCTCTGAACACAGTTCTCATAGGGGACCCTGTGCAGTGTCACATGCCTGTAGTCCCGGCACTGGAGGAAGGGATCATAAGTTCCAGCCTAGCCTGGGCTACATAGTCAGACTCAGAGATAGTATATGTAAAAGACGATCTGTCCTTCCTTCCCCCAGCTCTCATCCATGCCTGGCCACTTCATCCTAAAGTTCCTGCTATATGGAAGAGACAAAACAACGGACAGTGGCCACACCTGGGAGTAGAGATAAACTCAGAACTGTGGGGTCTGAAGCAAAGCCAGGAAGGCTTCTAGAAGAGGCAGCCCACACATTGGGTTTTGAAGCAAGGCAGAAGAAGAAGAAGGCAGGTAGCATGCACAGCCTGAGTAGAGGGGCTCTAGAGGAAACGGCACGTCTGGAAAGTGTGGGAGTCTGGCAGGAGTGGAGTCATGTGACCCAGAGAGGTCAAGAAATGCACCGCAAGGCATCCAGCAGACAGGTTCTCATGTTTAATTCTCCGTCCCCTGTAGGAAAGCTGACAGCCCACAGGGAGCAGAGCCTATCCAACAGGCTGCTCCATTCTTTGCTAGGCCGATGCTCGGCACTGGGAACTGAGTGGGGAGTACTTGTTTCCACCAAATTGTCTCTTGCCTTCCCAAAGCAGACCCATATCTCTAGCCCAAGCTGGCCCAGATTGCCTCCTAGCAACTACTTCACCCTGTTAACAATATTTTAATTGGAGATCCCAGGACCCCAAGATAAGTGATGTAGCATCAAGCCACAGAGATTTTACATAGAAACAGTGGGGTCTTATCCCCCATATCCTAACCCCTGGTCTGGCCCTGGGCTGGGAAACAAACCTCAGAGATAATCGGTGGGAGCAGAGAAGTGAGGAGAAGGAGGCTGCCTCTTCCCTGGCATGGTGACAGTAAAGTAGAGCCAAGCAACTTCCATTTTATGACTCTTCATGTTATACTGGCTGTGCAACTTGGCCAAACTACTTCACCTGTCAGTGCGTGGCATGAGTTTCCTTGTCTATAAAATGTGCGTAGCCATGCTTGCTTCATGTAGTTATTGGGAGGAGTCAGTGAAGGCACCGTGCTAAACATAGAGCAAGTGCTCAGTTCGTGGCAGGGTGGCATTTGTCTGCAGCGAATGGCAAGAGCTATCATAGAAGCGCCTTCGGTGCACCAGGCACCGTTCAGCCTCTGCTGGTTGAGTCTACTCATGTCACCACCTTCGGTTGGCACAATGACATTACAGAGTGGACTTCATGGATGCAGAAAGACAGGCCCAGAGCAGCTGAGTCATTTGCTCAAGGCAGCAAAGCTGGCAGGAGGCAGTGAAGCAGGCCAGTGCCCTCTTCTTTACCTTCTACCCTGTTCTCCACCTATTCTGTCCCACACACCCTTACTAGAGGGTCGCCAGTCCCCACCCACTGTCCCATGAAGATTATGAGACAGAGAGGAAGTCTTCAAGGGGCAGAGCAAGTCTTCAAGCGGGTGTCCAGGAAGTATGGACCAGAGAGGGATGGCCACACTCTGATTCCCACAGGATATCCAAGGCAGGTTCACCACCATGCCTCCTAAGAGGAGCACGGCACGGCAGCCTATGTGTGGACAGGGCTCCAGAACCTACAGTCAGCTCAGCTACAGCAGTGCAACTCTGTTTGGCTGCTGGATTTTACACCGAAGTCGCTCTTGAGAGAAAAGTCTTCACTCGTTCCTATTCAAAAAGCCGACATTTGCAGCTGGACCTCTGAGCCCGGGCCCGCCACAAGAGCCAGACTGCAGTCCTCGCTGAAGCACATTAACCATGTGGCCCGGAGGGACAGCGATAGGGTGAAAAGAGCAAATACTTTCATTCATACTCGCCTCTGTCGAGTCACCTGGGCACCACTGCATAGCCAGGTGGTGAGGCTATGAATAAATAAACACCATGCCCTCAGCCAGAGCCTGGAAACACTCTGTGAATACCAAACAGCTGCCCTTCCCTCACGGAGCGTAGAGTCCAGCTAATGAAGGACTTGCTCCCACCCTCTCCCTCAGAATGGCTCATGTATGTTGCGGCAGACTTGTCAAATGTCTTCATGGTCTTCTTGCGCCCTCCCACTACGATCCTGTGTTCCCCCACTAGAGCCCCATTCCCTTCATTCACTCCATGCAGTGTGGAATTAAATTTATTTGGGTTTTTATTTGCTTAGTGCCTGCCAGTCCTATGCAGTGTGTGCTCAGTGCTGTTTAGAGTCCAGCAGAGTGTCCATCTCCCACTAGAAACACACAAATACCTTACATGAAAAAAGAGCCTATTAGAAGATTTTTTTCATAGGTGAGTTTGGAAAGATATTAAGGCTCAGGCTATGGGAGCCTTGAACCACAGGTTGGGAGCAACCATAGACTACCCCTCCCTCCCTCTCCTCATTTCTTCCTTCTTTTTACTCCTCCTCCCTCACTTTCTTCCCACCCTTCTTTATTCCTTCCTGTCCTTTGTTTTTCCTTCCCTCTCCCTCCTTCTTTTCCTCCTTTCTCTGGGCTTCCCCTCTCTCCTTTCCTCTTTCATCATGCACATTACCTCTTCCTCCTCTTCTTCCTCCTCCTCTTCATCCATTCTTCAAAAAGGTAAAGAAGAGAGGGCCATAATACTGAGACTTGGGATAAGAGGGGCAGTGATCTCATTGTACTTTGGAACAGGTGGATTTTTTTTAACCAAGTGTCCAGGTCTGGGCAGGAGTCCCTAAGTCTGGCCTTTCAAGGCAAATGCTAGGATTCCAGGGGTTTCTGTGGCTCCGCAGAATCTACAAGGCCCGTGACCAGCTCTGCCTGCTCTGAGAGATCACCTTCAGTCCCCAGCCTGACAACCTCGTCACGCTCCAGCTCCCTTTCATTACTCTTGTCTCCAGACATTGCCCTAGAGAGGGCCCCAGCCTGACAGATGCATCTCCGAGCCCAAAAGTCAAACTCCAGTGACCGTGAGAGGCCACCAGCACCCTACAGAGGGTCTGTGCAGGTCAGCTGGCTTCCTCTGGGCCTGTCTGGAATGAAGGCATTCCCGGCCCCACCCTTCACGTGGTGACTTGGGTAGCACAGACCTGGAGGGCCACATCCCCATGAACCTGCTGCTTGCAAGTCAATTGCCTGAGCCTTAGTTTTTTCATCTACAAATGCTAGTGGGTCGTATGACCTTAGTGTAGTCAGTCAGACTACCCATTCCATTCAGAGGTCTATCCGTATACACTCAACTAGTGGGAAAGAAAAACAAAAACAAAAACAAATCCTTAGAAAAATTTTACGTACAGGTGTTTTTTTTTTTTTTTTTTTTTTTCCTTGTAATTACCTAACCAATAGACTATAGCGGCTGCTTCTACGCATTTACGTTGTGATATATACTATGAGGAGCAGAGGTGAATCTGTGTGCAGGAGGTGGCGTAGTGTTCTGTCACCGGTCCCCTGGAGATGCTGACGAAATGGCTGTACTCACCTCCGAGGACTGGATGGCCCTGTGAGCTGATGTGTGCAGCGGTTGGGCAAGGTCCTGCTGCCTGTCCTCGAGCTCACGGGATTGTTGCAGTGGACGGGATGCATGAGTCTCCCTGACTCAGGTGAGAACTCTCAGGCAGGACACTGGCTTGCTCTGTCAGCAAGTTAACCGACTTCCTACTGGTCACCAGAGCCTTGTGGAAAAGCTTGCTTCCCACTTCTCTGAGGGTCCCCCATAAATCTGGAAGCTCCCCGAATATGGGGACCAAGCACCTAGCACCAATACATAGTAGCAACAAGGGGTTTGTTAGGTAAGTAAATCAGAAGGATTGGAACTAACGATGCCGAGGATTGGGAGATTTGGGAAGACAGAGGACACGTTTCTTCCTTAAGGTTCAATTGTGCTGCAGAGGGCACATAGTAATATCGTTCACCATTCTGGGGAAGGCACACCAAGAGTTACTTTAGAGAATGTCATGTCAGGGACCATATCACTGGAATTAGTGACAGGGACCAGGATTCTGTTTGGATCACAAATGAGTTTTTTCACTCCTTGTAAATGGTCCTTTGGTTAGGGTAGGCACACTGGGATATTTATTTCTAAGTCTACAGTCAAATCCATTGCACAAGGATCTGAAGTCAGCTCAGGGAAGTAAAGAGTGAAATCAAAATGTTTGTCAGAGAGACTTAAAAGGGTTCTGAAGAGGCTGTTCCCATGGAAGAGCAAACGAGTGGCAATAAAGCCTCTTTGTAATCATGTTGGTGGCAGCAGGAGGCCAGCCTTGGGTAGACCCTGGCTCATTTGCATTCAGGAGGAGCATAGGCCCTGGCAGAGAGAGGTGGGGGTGAGGAAGTCCCCCTGGGACTGGGATTGTGGCTACTGGGGATGTCCACAAGGAATCTAGCACAGAGGCAACAGCGGGATGGAAAGCTGCAGGCATGGCTGGAGTCTGGCTTACTGGCCCTGTGTCTTGGCATCTCCAGACTGTTAACTCTGTAAATCTTCTAAGCTGGCTAATAAATAGGCAACACAGAACTGTACTACTTGGTCTCAAAGTCATTTCAAAGATGGCTTCCTTTCTGAAGCCACCACATCATTTCCCCTCTCTAGGTGCTTCCTTCTGACCTTCAAAGGGGTGTGGTGTTTAGAGCAGCCTCTGCCAACTGCTCCAGCCAGCTCTGCTGAGTTGATGCACCACAGCCCATAGGGTCCAGGCATCATCCTTGTAGCCTCTCCTCTTATAGCTGCTCCAGGAATTGGAAGACACTTGGAGATGAAGCCAGGAGTCAGACAATAGAGCCCAATGGAAGGACACTGGGCCCAGTGTCCAGGAAACCGAGCTGTGTGGGTAGAGTTGTACAATTGTCTTTTTTTGTACATGGGGCAGATTGTTTATTCCCTTCAGCTTTTCATAGGATCTCTCAAAGTTACCTGGCAAAGAATGGCTCGAAGTGAGATCCCCCACAATAGCATTGACCTCACTTTTCAGAAACTCAAGTTAGAAACTCTGGAGTGCACCCCAGGATCAGTGACCCAGAAAGATCCCCAGGAGTTTCAGGCCAAAAGAAACAAGCCTTAAACGAGGATTGTGCCTAGTCCAGCTCAATGTGTGGCATCTACTGGGGGCTGGAGGGTCATCTGTCCAGGTAAAATAGCCAAGTCTTCAGGCTGCCACCCTTTCCTCTTTCTCCTAAAATGTTGCTATTAAGTGTCTTTGTCTCAGTCTGCCACAAGACAGAGCTGGTTGCTTAACTTACTGCTCATCCAGAGTATCTGCTGCCATACGCACAGCTCCTCTTGTCCGCGATTTCTACATTTGGGAATTGGGTGGTTAGAGCCTCTTTGGGCTTGAGACTTCTGAACCAAATGGTTACTGCCCGTGAAATGTCAGGCAATGGTGTCTACACATGTATAATACATAGGTTTGCAAGAGTCTCTTGTAAATTACAGGCTTTATGACCCTGGTTTTGCAGATGGATGACATGAATTGTAACAGCGCCATATATTCCTAAGAAGATAATGCCTCCAGCAATGGAGGCCACATAGATCACCGCCAAAGAGGAGACGGCAGCTAGAAATGTGAAATTTTTATTTTTAAGTGTTTCTGGTGGTTTAAAGCTGTCATCTCTGAGGTTCCCCAAGAAGTGACAGGTTTTGAACAAATACCATTTGTCATATAAACCCCAACCCCTCACTATCATCAAGAGTAGCTGACTGAACCTGCCAAACTGAATATGAGTGTGTCTGGAGAGAAAAGAACCCTTCCATTCTGCTCTACTTCCTCTCTCTACACACACACACACACACACACACACACACGTGAGAGATGAAGACATCCACACACATATGCTTACAAAATAAACAGATAAAGAGACCGAAAGATGGATATATATATATACAGATACAAAAATATACACACACTTACAAATACACATACATATAAAACACACACAGGAAAAGACATACATACAGAAACACACACGCACACTCACAAACACAGTCTCTTACTACACCAGCCCTTAGTGTCAAAAGAGAGTCTGAGCAGTAGCAGCTGGCTAGACCAGCACTAGTTGGTCTAGTTAGACCAGTTATTCATGATCAAGCCACTGGACCCTATTGGTTAACAGAACATGCCTTGAAGCCAGATGATCTTGGGTTTGAATCTCTGCTTCTACCACTTATCAGATGAGCCACTTCAGGAAAGTTACTGAATATCTCTGGGCAAGTAGAAAGCATAGTATAGCTTGGTCTTTGGCTTTCTCCTCACCTAGGAACTAGCCTGTCCTTGCTCTCGTTCATATTTCCAACTACTAAAGCCCCCATCTACTTCCTCAGTTCAGCTGAAAGAGCATCTAGTCAGCCTCTTGCTCCTACCTCCCATTTCTTCTGCCAGGAATGCCTTCCTTGTTCCGCTGCTCCCTCCTTCCTTCCCTGCCGATCTCAGTTCTGGCTGTGCTTCTCCTGAAACCATCCTGCCTGGAGAGTGTTCTTCCTCGGTCCTACTCTGTGCTAGTTTTATACCCAGCAAGCATCACTCCTCAGTAACTGTCCATGTTCCCTCTCAGGATGCATTCTTCACAGAGGTGCAAGTGCCTGCCATGGGTGTTTGATACCGGGTCCTCAGAACCATGGACAGCGCCGGGTACCTCTGTAAAGTGCTGCTGAGGGAATGATGTTCTGAGTGAAAGGAAGGTACTTAGGGCATTCTGGTTGAGAGGATTGACTGAGATAAAGTGTACAAGACACTTAGCATAGCTCCTGCCAAGTGGACTCACAGCCACTTACATTTAATGAACATGTAGTAAGTGCCTGACATGGATTAAGTACTTTGCCCATATTAATTCACTTGATCTTCCAAACAATCCTCCGGCGGAGATGCGGTTGTTATAGTACCTACTTAAGCAAAGAAACAAAGAAACAGACGCTCAACTAGTAAGAACGGAAGCCACCACTGAAGGCTGTACACCTAGCCTTAGCTCTCTAATGCCTCCCGAGACGTGTGAGCTGAGGAGGAATCTGTGGCTGGCATTGGGATTGTTTCCATTTCCTCTGATCCGTGCCACTCACTACGCTGTCTCAGTCGGGAGATGGTGGCTGGCCTATCATCTAGTTTACGGGACACAGCCTAGAGCGGAAGGGACAGGAGTTTGGTGTTCTGTGTTCGTACCCTGCTCCTGAGACTCACTTGCCATGTGATCATGGTAAAGGGACCTCTCTTCTCTGAACCGCAGCCTTTTCATCTGTGTAATGGAAGCAGGCGTTTTCAGCCCCCATCCTACGGTCGCAGAGGTCCTTAGGGGAGGCTTGGATGGGCTTCTGTGGGAAGTACTGTTGGAGTGGGGGACTGAAGGGGGAATCCATCTCCTCCAAGATGTGGCATTCAGTGACTCCCAAGCAGAGGCTGCAAAGTTCTCAACTGCAAGAGGCAGGTGGCTGAGCCTGTGCCGGGTGCGCACCTGCTCAACGCAGCCCACACCTGGCTACTGAGCACCGCGGTGCTCACAAAGGCATCCCTACCTCACCAGCTGTCTCTTAATAAGCCAGGAGCCTGGGTTTCTTTTTTAGCCTGGAATCCAGAGCCCTGTGAATGAATTTTTCATGTGAAGTTCCTTTGTGGTTTTCCTAGAGCACTCCGTGCCGATGTGATCATAGGAAGCACACCTGTAGGCTGGGCTGGGCCAAGTCCACCACTTCTGCATCCAAATTACCGTTTGGAGGGCTGCCTCTCAGGAGAGTCCTAGGGGAGGAGCTTGAGTCGGCCCATCCATGCCCCCTGCAAAGCTTGAGGACTGAAGCTGAGGGATCCATCTTCCTCTTACATATCTTTCTTTTCTTTCCCTTTCTTTTTCCTGTGCTGGGAATAGAACTTAGACCCTATACTTGATAGGCAAGTACTTTACCCCCGAGCCATGTCACACAGTTCTACAGTACATCTCTCTCACATCAGTTTATTGTTTTATTGTCATATAAAGGATAATTAAACATAAATGGTGTAAAAAAGTATACAGTAGAAAGCCTATAGAAAGAAAAGACCCCAGCCTTCTTGCTAGAAGTGAATCAGCAGTTTTCCCGTGTCCCTCTAGCATACACTGGCTTTCTTTGCATATTCAGCTCATATTCTGCACATTTTATTCTGGAGTTCTATTTAATGTGTCTCGGACATATTTTCATATCACCTCACACAAATCCATCTCTTCATCTTTTACTGCCCTATAACAAGCCATTTAGTGGATTTACTGCCATTTATTGTATCAATCCCCATGACCAGACTCTTTTGGAATATCCAGGTTTTTATTCTACAGGTAATGCTGTGGAGAATAGCCCTGTCTGTGTGGCATTTCTGTAAACCTGCATGTTTGTAGCTTAGGAAATATTTCGAGTTTGTTGGGTGAGATTGCACACACTTGTAATCGCAGAATTTATGGGGAAGAGGCAAGCACAGCATGAGTTCAAGATTATCCATGGCTACGCAGTGAATTCGAGGCCAGCCTTGGATACATGCGATTTTTGTCTCAAAAAACAAATACATGCATTCCTGAGGGGGTTAGTGCCAAGACTGATGACCTGAGGTTAGTCACGGGAGCCCACATGTTTGGAAGGAGAGAATCCCAAATCCTCCAAGTTGTCCTCTGACCTCCACTCACACCCTGTGACACAAGCATGAGGCCTACATACTCACACAAATAAGCAAATAACTGTAATAATATAGTTTTTAAAGTGAAGAAATAGGATATGCATTAAAAAATGTTATCTGAAATCCATGGAGATATGAAAAGTGATTCATTAACCTAAAATACCTTTTTCTTCGTAGGAATTAAATTTCACTGGGCAGGGATCTAATGGAGCCAAATGCTAATAAGAATTGTAACTGTGAGTGAGAAGAATTGGTAGTGTGTGTGTGTGTGTGTGTGTGCGCGCGCGCTGCTCTTCATAGCATCCATGTAGCTTTTTCTACATTTAAAATAATTTCTAAATTAAACGTGTTAACCAATTATTCTAATAAAGCAACCAGAAAATCAAATTTGGGGTTAACATTGTGGCTTACTTGAAATCTTATATTATTAATTATAGTATAGTCGATCCTACTATTTAAAGTCTTTTATGCTATAGGTTTTTTGTTCTTTTTAAATTATAGGGCTGGAGGATGGCTCAGTATTGAGAGAGCCTGCTGTTCTTGCAGAGAGCCTGAGCTCTGTTGCCAGCACCCACGCTGTCACTCATGACTGCCACAGCTCCAGCTATGGGGGTTTGGTGTCCTTGCCCAGCCTCTGCGGGTTCTGTATTTACATGCGTATGTGTGAGTTTTTGAGCACCCACAGAAATAAAAACACACCTTTAGAAACGATAGCAATGATACGGACTCATGGGACAAAATGGCATAAAGATCTAAGAGAGTGAATTTCCTGCTATCTCTGCCCACCAGCTCCTCTTGTGCACCAAAGCAGCTAGCATCAGCCCAGAGTGATATCGCTGTAGACTCTCCCTGACATATATGCATGGATCTATGTGGGACAGTCTCTCTTTTTGTTTTTTTTTTTTTCCTTTTCTTTCTTTTTATTTTTTTTTTTTGATAGGGTCTTGAAATGTTACCCAAGCTGACCTCTAGCTCTCAGTAATCCTTCTGCCTCAGCCTTCCAAGTGCTAGAAATCCAGGACACAGGGCAGGCCTTGTATATGCATTTTGAACCAGTCTGAGGCGCCACTGACCTCCTCCATCAGCCCTCTGACAAAGTCTTTTCTTTCTGGT
The DNA here is from genome assembly GCF_907164565.1 of Psammomys obesus. NCBI lineage: Eukaryota > Metazoa > Chordata > Mammalia > Rodentia > Muridae > Psammomys > Psammomys obesus. The sequence continues at coordinate 6,784,040 of NW_026595981.1, read as the reverse complement.
TTCTTTACCTATACGCCCCATATTCAGCACAAATACTTCTTTTCCAAATAACAATATATCTAATTAATTAAAGTAGTTCAGTTTATTGTGCAAATGTAGATAATCTTTAAACAAGAGAGAAGAGTATAAAGTTGCCTGTAGCCCCTCCACCCACAGTCAAGCCGGCCGTGCTCTGGCACATCCTTTGGCTGTTTGCTGTACATGCTGACACATGTCTGGGAATGCCTGAGTGAGGGCAGAGCCGATGACCCCGCCACTTTTGCATGCTTTCTTGATTCCCATTCTTTTAACTCATTGTTCTGGTGAGACTCCTTTCTCTGTCTTAAACATTTTTATAACACTTGAAAGCTGAGGGCAAATGAATGTGTTTTTGTTTTGTTTTGTTTTGTTTTCATGCCTGTGAAGTGGAGTGGGAGTGGTCAGGAGAGGCCTCCTGGAGGAGGTAGTACTAGAGCAAAGACCCAGTGGCTGGCCGGAAGTCATTAATTTAGGAAAGTGCAGGGATATCAATGTGCAGGGCAGGGAACCGCATAAGCAAAGCCCTAGAAGTTAGCAGACACCTGGTTGACAAAGCCTGGGTGAAGTTTGATGGTACAAGGATTTGAAATAAGGAGACAGAGGGCTCTTAGAGGTATCTAAGGGACCTGGTGTTTGGCCTGAAGATAGAGGAAACAGATGGAAGAATTCGATCCCTGAGGGAAAGGGGGGATGGTACAGCCAAGGCTGAGAATTGCATTTTGGGAGGTGGCAGTTGTAGGCAGGGATGGGAGAGGTGGCAGAAGACGAGAGAGCTCCCTGCCTGACCTGACCGGTTTAGGCAAACCCCTAAAATTCCTGCCCAGCTCTTCCTGTCGAGCCAGAGCCACTTCTGGAAATGGTCATCTGAGTCGTTTTGGCAGTTGTGAGGCTCTCAGCTGGTGGAGGTGGCCTCCAAGCCCCAGAGCTCCTGTTAACAGGACCATTAACAATGTGACGGAAATGAATGTGGAAAACTTGCATTAGAGAAACCTGCAGCTGCTTTCCATGGCCTGTTTAAAGAAAAAAAAAAGAAAGAAAGAAAATCACTGAACAAGATCCTGGGAACCCACATAACATCAGCAGATGGTGTTGCCGTGCAGACCACGGGTGGGGTGGGTGGGTGGGGCTTCTTCATTCATTATCCCAGTTCAGCAGGCTCAGCATCTCCCGGACATCAGCTGCTGTCCACCTGTGCAGTTGGAGAAGCCAAGGTGCTCAGAAGGAACAGGATGGCCCCTGTACTTTTCAAAATCAGATCAACACACTTTTCTCCCAAAAACCAGAGTGTCCAGGGTCAGATGCTCACAGGATCCCAGAGGCTCTTCCAATTCGAGTCTCATCCCTGTGGACCACAACAACCCTGAGCCATCCAAACTTGTCATATCTGCAAGCCATTCTGATCAACACTCCTCGGACCAGGGCCTGTGTTCTTTTGTATGAACCACCTATGTTCATACATGCAAGAGATATAAGAAAATCCATCAACTTAAAAGCTCAGAAATGGAATGTCTTCTGTGCAGCATACATAATGTTGACCTGGTAGTGGTTTTTCTCTTTCCACTCAGGTCTAATTCAGAAAACTCCCCAAAGTGCAAACAAGAAGAGCCGTGTGTGTGTGTGTGTGTGTGTGTGTGTGTGTGTGTGTGTGTGTATTTGTGTGTGTGTGTGTTTACATGTGTGCACGCTCATGTGTTTGTGATCTTTCTTGAATGAGACCTGGTTAGAAACACAGTCAATAATGCACCTGTCCACCCTAGTTCTCAGGCTGGTCATAGTGGCTGGGAGGTTGGAGCGCAGGTGCCCAGATGTCTGAGAACACCCACATCTTGGTACGAATTCCAGCCCTCCCTCCTTGAGAAAGTATACAAACTCTCAAGAAAGTTTACAAACTCTCTGGAGCTTGTTTTTTCAGCTGCAATTTAGGCTGTCTCCATGGGTGTGAGCACTTGCAGAGACTAGGTACACTTAGCCTGTCTGTTAGTGGCAGCTGTCACTTCGGTTGTGGCTTAGGGTGAGAGAGCATGGTCACATTTTACCTTGAGGGATCTGGATATGCTTGGATCCATCCAAGCACAAAGACAAATCAGAGCTGATACAAGAAGCTAAAAAAGACCCCTCTAGAAATCCAAGGGCTGAGAGAGCACTGGAAATACAGTCTGTCAGAGCGCTGTAAGAATAGAGAGAGACGTAGGCATAGCCCAGGCCATGGTCAAGTTCACAGATGGAGTGAACATAACAAGTCAAAGCTGCAGGGCGAGGCCTGAGAAGGTGAGTGCTCAGACTGTAGTTAGATGGCTGAGAGAGAAGTGCAGAAGAAGAGGGCAGATGAAGTCAGGCTGTCTTGACAGCCAAGGCCTGGAAGGTGGGGGCTGCTTCAAGCAGTGCTGTGCCACCCCAAGGGGGCTTCTGTGACATCACAAGCTTCAGCAGGCATCTCTCCTGTGGCTTTGAGGACACTGAGGACCTGGATCCACTTACTAACCAAATGAAAGCAGACTTTTCATTGTTCTTTTTTTTTTTTTAATAATTTTTATATGCTTAAGTATGTGTGTACACACATGTGAGTGTCACGGTGGGCATGGGGAGGCCAGAGGAGTCAGTTCTCTCCTTCCACCATTTGGGTTTCAAAGATCGCACTCAGACTGTCAGGTTTGGTGGCAAGCACTTTCAACCACTGAGCCTTCTCCCTGCCCCCTTGCCTTGTTCTTTAATGGCAGGGAAGTTGTGGACAGAAAGCCTGGTCTCCAGGCTGGGACTACATGAATAAAACAGAAGATCCAGGGGGTGTGTCAGGTCCTTGTTGTAGACCAATTTGTCCCAGAACAGAGACAGCTATCCAGAGGCTGTTTGGAATATGCATAACATTCATTTGCTGACTTGCATTTCCTTCACCTCTTAAAAAAATGAAAAGCAAGGGCAAATAAATGATGAAGGGAAGGGAAATGGAACACCTAATAAATGAATAGGCGGCAATGATCAAAGGGCTGGGTAGAGTAGGAGAACAAAATGAGTTCTGTTCAAGAGGGGACAATGAACTGCAGGATGTGGGATTCCCATGCTTTACAGCTCTTACTTTTCTTAGAAAGAAGGTACAGAAGGAAACAGCCGAACCCGAGTTCCTTCCACACTCTATGTGAACCTAGTCAGCTCACTCTAACTCTCATTCAGTTTCCCTGTATGAGCAGTGGGCATCCTAGTTTTTTGTCTTTTGCTTTTTTGTTTTGTTTTGTTTTTTTCTATGATAAACCATAGCTGTAATTCATCACTTACAGAATCCAAGGCATGAACTGAAGCAGAGACCACAGAGGAATACTGCTTATTGGCTCTCTCCCAGCTCGTGTTCATCTACCATTCTTAGACAACCCAGGCCCACCTGCCTAGGGATGGTACCACCCACAGTGGGCTGGATCCTCCTACATCAATTAGCAGTCAAGAAAAATGCCCCTAATGACAGGTCCACAGGCCAATCTGATGGAGGCTATTCTTTAGCAGAGGTTCCCTCTTGCCAGCTGTGTCAAGTTGACAACCAAGACGTCCGTTGCAGTGGGGCATCATGGTACCTGGCTCGCTTGCCTGGAAGTATTTATGGGAGACTGGCCTTAGTCGTGAAGATTAGAAAACTGAAACTCAACCAAGGGCAATACTTCAGGGATCAAAAAGGGGAGTTTCTTTTAGCACAGTTCAAAGATTATTACTGAAATCAGAGTCAGCATGGGGTGAGATGCGCAGTACCTGTGCTTAGAGGTATGAGATGGACTCCCAAAACTGTCACACTTCAGCTATGTGGTCTTAAGTTTGTCACTTGTCTCCAATGAGCCTCAGTTTCCCATAGGTCAGATGGGGACAATGGTCCTTGAACCATACATCATCAGTCAAGGAATTAACCAAACTAGACTAGTAGTCAGATGCTACTTGGTGCGTAATAGTTAGCAGTAGTTTCACCTTTTTTTTTTTCCCCAACTTCTAAACATAAACATTCACCCAAATTTATTGGTAGAGCAGAACCTGCTTCATTAAATTATAGAGACTAATGACAATAAAATAATGTCATTTAGAGGTTATTTTTATGAGCTGCAAGAAAATTTAGAAACAAGTACCCTGGAAACTGTCTGTTTCTTTCTCTTTCATAGTCAAGGCATTTTAAATTTACTACAAATACCAAGCCAACCCCTTCCTCAAAATATACCTTGAAGCAAATCTGGCATGAGGAACAGCACCTACAGGTATGAACAGACTGGCCGACTCCCAGCAGGTAAAGCAAAGACCCTAACACAGAGCTATGCATGACCACTGGCCATACATATTCACCAGCATCAAGTCATAACCACACAGCTTGAAACTCAGGTGCTCGCCATTTTTACCTTCCACCAAGATTTTCAAAACTTGTGTCTTGGATCTATTTTATATTCAAGAGTCCATAGACGGAGCCTGGGGCTGCAGGGTCTTGAAGGTCTTAAAGGTTTTGAGGAAGGAAGGTCTTGAGACCAGTAGGACTAGGCTTCTCTCCTCGCTTGAACAAAAGCATCTGGTGTGTGTGTGTGTGTGTGTGTGTGCATATGTACACAGGTGCACTTGACCATGAATGCACAAATGGAGGTCAGAGTCAATGGTGGGGTTTTCCCTCTATTGCCCTCCACCTTTCTTTATAACTGAGTCTCTTACTGTATCTGGAGCTCCCCGTGTTATCTGTTTGGTTAGTGAGTGTTTTGCCTTTTTTTCTGGGCCCCTCCTTTCCCAATGATCTTACTGGCTAGCAGCTCAAGAAATCCCAACCTACAGCTCATCAGCCATGTTCTGAGAGGCTGGGGAGAGGTGTCAGCTCCTTCTACAGCCTGCTGGGTACAGAATTGGTTACTTCATGTCCTGTATGGAACATTACACTTGTCCATCAGAGAAAAGCCACAGCCATAATACCATGGCATGTTTGTCCTCGTCGCTCAGACCTGGCCATGTGACCTCCTGACACACCTTGAACTTGCTGTTCAGGCATCCTTCTACCTCATGGCCTTGGAGCTTGATGTTTCCAACACCCATCTCCAAGATTTCCAGAAAGCTGACTCTATTGCTGCATCGCATCAGAATGTAGAGGTACAAGGTGGGTCTGCCGTTCTCAGGGAGGCCAGCTTTGACCATTCTGTTTTTGCTGCAAACCACACTCCTTCCTCTCTGACAGGCCAGTTCTGTTTGCTCATCTTTACTGGCTTTTTAAATAGACTTCTATTACCTCGTGAGCATATCATTTTCTTATTTATCGAGTTTATTGTGTTCTGCTCATCCCCCCAACTTCATGTTGCATAACTCCCATGATTTCAATTCCCTGAAGCTGAGAGACCCTTGTCTCTTTTGTCCACAAATGTATTCCAGATGTTAGGGCCAAGAATGTGGCTCAGTTGGTAGAGAACTTACCTAGCATGTGTGAAGTCATGGGTTCTACTTCAAAAGTGCACAGACTGGTGTGGTGGCTCATGCCTGTAATCACAGCGCCTGGGAGGTAGAGGCAGGAGGATCCAAAGTTCAAGACCATCAATGGGTACATAGGAAGTTCAAGTTCTTCTAAGAGTAGAGACCCTGTCTGAAAATAGATGTTACAGATGTCTAAAATATTCCTGATACTGGATAGATGCCCATTTGTAGGATGGATAGATGGATGGACAGATGGGCAGATGGATGGACAGATGAACAGACAGATGGATGAATGGATAGGAAAATACATGAGACATGAAATTCAAGCATACTTGCCTTTTCTCTTAGGGAATATTCACTCTACATCTACTTAAATCCCCTAAGCTCCTGGTCATAACTGAGCAGGCTCACTCCTGCTACCCTAGGGGCCTACATGAGCCACTGTGGCCTCCGGGGAGCCATAAGACACAGGCGAAATGCTCCAGTTCTTGGTTTTCTGGAAGGCACACTTTTCTTTATTTACTTGGTTTCTGCTTCCTAGGAATATTCTTTACAAATAAACTAATAATAATAATAATAATAATAATAATAATAATAATAATAATAATAATAATAGGAGGCGGTGTGCTGGTAGCTGGACACAGAATCCTCTCAGTCCCTGACTGTTATATCTGGCATCAAGCCTGCTCATCCAACACACACATATACCCCTGTGAAATAAAACTTCACCCATGTGAAATCTAAAATCTTGTTGTGATGCTCTGCAAAAGGATTTTTTAAAGTTCACATTTGAAGCCGTTTGACTACAAATTTCTCAGGCCCCTCCCACTGACTGTGATTTTCCAACTACTATTTACTAGCATTCCTGCAGGGCAAGGGGATTCCAGCCTGCACCTTATTTTTATTGTGATGAAATCTTAATAAAAAATACTCTACAGGCTAGTTAATGAAGTTGGGTTGACGTGAAGTTGACATTTTTCTAGACATGCAAATAAACATTGATTCTATTTCTGTCTATTTCTTTTTGTATTTTGGGAGCAATATATTTTCAGGTCCTATTTTTTTTTATGTATGTTTGTATGTATACATTTATTTTATTGTAGGTTCTTAAAAACCTTCTTTGTCCCCATGGCCTGCACCGATGGCGGCTGGTAGATTAACTAGCTATGCTGGGGACACTTAAGGGAAACAAAAGAGGCTGGGTCCTGCCGGTAGCTCACTGTTGAGGTCTTTAACAAAGCTCTGATTATCTAAGCCTGAATCACCCTACCCATAAGTAGGGGGTTATGGCTCTGCACCCGGGTGATGAGAGGAATCAAACAGAATAACGTATGTCAAAAATGTTTCTAGTTTCTTTCCGCAGCAGAGGGAGCCCAGCACAGTCGCACGGTTCTCAGACATGCCGCGCCGCGTTTCCCCAGCTGCTCCCCTAGCATGTTAGGCTCACTGGTTGCCTGGGTTCGAGTAAGTCTGGACGGTACGCACACATGAAGGGGTAGCAGAGCCAAAATGAGAGCCTACTGTGTGCTAGATGTTCTCAGCACACCGTGCTATTCACGTCACAGGAACTTGCGTGAAGACACGTCTCCCTGCCTTCACCTTCCCTTGCTAGAACACCTCCCTCTGCTTCATCGTCAGCTAGGAATCATGAGTTGCTCTTCACCCTGCTCACTCTTCCTGCCTCCTCATCTTACCCATCAGCCAGTTGGAATAGTACACCTTCAACAAGGGGTTTCCCGCCACCTTCATGACTGCTGTGTCCCCTTGCCTGAATGATGCCTCTCCAAACCCACCTTCCTGTATTCAGGGGTTTCCTCTCCATTCTATCCTTTGCTGGGGATTCAGGGTGCTTTTCATCATTGCTTTTGTCTAACCTGGCTTTGTTTTGTTTGAGACAGAGTCTCCTGTAACCCAGGCTGAACTCAAATAGCTGAAGCTGGCCTTGAACTGGTGGTCCTTTTGTCTCCACTTTCCAAGCACCTAGATTACAACTGTGCAGCACCATGGCCAGCCAGAGCATTTTTTTTTAAAGTGTTAAACCAGATCAGTTTGTTCTCTCCCTCCCCTGCCTTCATGCCAGCATGTATCTTCCCAGCTTACTAAGAGGCTTGCATGACCCAGTGTCCATCTTGGCTCCACAGCCCCTGCCTTCTCAGGTCCTCCTGGTTTCTCTGAACCTTTGCCCATATCAGTCACCAGCACTCTCCTGCTTCTCACACAGAATAGTCCTCAGCTTTGGCTCCCGGCTCCACAGCTGCCTCCTCAGAGAATCTTCTGGATCTTTCACTGACACACCCCTGTCCTGCGGACACACCCCTGTCCTTGTTTTGTCTCATGCATACTTTGTTCCATTACTGAGGCATTGTCCCCACAGCCAGTCACTGCAAGAGGGCAAAACCTGCTCTCCTGTGCCCACCCTGGTAAACAGCACAGAGCCTGGGGCCTGGGACCAATTCAGCAGCAGTTGTTGAATGAAGGACAGCTTCATTATGGCTCAGTGTGGAAGCAGATGTTCTACTGATGATGAGCTGAAGTCCTGGCCCCTTTAGGATCGTAGAGGCCTCCTCTGGACTCCCTAAGCACCTGTTCCCGTTTTCAAGATAGCTAGTACTCTTCTCTAATTGATCTTTTCCTTGTCTCTCCCATTAGATTATGAGCCTCTCAAACATAGATGCCATGTGTGCTGGTGTCTGGTTCCAGGAAACCTGTGAGGGATCAATAGAGCTACTAAGGACAGAGCAGGAATCCAAGCAGAGTACTCCTGATGCCTGTGACTGCGCCAGATGGGTAGGATTATGGGCTGTATTAGTATAATTCTATGTTTTTGTCATCATAGGATAAACTGCATTAATGTCACGCTCCCATGATGCCTGTGACATACTTGTCATGTGGCTGAGACCCAGAGGCTTCCAAGGAGGGTCTTAACTCAAGATCACGTAGAAACAGAATCAACATCGGAACTCAGAGCCTCCTAGTCCTGGTCTTGATCGCTCTCTGCTCATCAGACATCACCTTGCTTCTCCCAGATCCCATGTCCTCACAGGAGCAAAGATGATGAGGAAGACAGGGGGAGTGGCAGGATTCTGAAAGTGATCCTTGACTCTGAAACTCACGTGCAGGAAGACAGAATCTCACAATGGGAAAGCCATTGTGGAGCTGAGAGTGTTCCCAGGGCAGGGAAGTGTGGCTAGAACAAGCCACTCTTTCAAAGTATGAGTCGCTGACTCCTTCTTGTATGTCAGTGGGGAATAGATTCTCCTGATGGTTCCTTCTTGGTTCATGTGTGTGTGTGTGTGTGTGTGTGTGTGTGTGTGTGTGTGTGTGTCCCTTTAGTGAAATGTCTTCCTAGGGAAACAGAAATAATAAAAATCGTATTTAAAGACTGTTGTGCTAAGCACTGGGCTAAGCATTTGATGTGCTTATTCATGTAAACAATGACCTCATTAACTTGACTGAAAAAGGCCTCCCAGTGTGTAAATCATGATTTTCTTGGGCTTCCCGTGAGCCTCGTTTTCCACTCTGGTTGACCACATAGGTTCCTTAAGTCAATGCTGGACAGCTAGCCTGTGTATACACTTTTCCAGTGTATATTGTAGATATTGTAGACAGTACACAGTGGCCTTCACGTAGAGTGCAAAGCCAGTACTGTGGTTTCTCATTCCCCGTGATTACAGGATCCCAGGAGTCTGATCTCATGCAAGCACCTCCCCTGAAGGAATCACTACCATCCTCACACCTTCCCAGGTCACCTACAGGACACGTGGCACAGAGAACATAGAGATGGTTTGATGAACTAGGCACCGTGTTTAGCCCAGCAGCGTGCAGCGTTCATTCCTGTTTTATCAACTTGTAGAAATAGGCTGGTGTGACGGGTTCCTGAGAGATCATTCCATCCATCTCTTTCATATTAAACAGGAAGAAACAGGTCACAGAAGCTATAGTTAAACTTTTCTGAAGACATACTTCACATCTCTGATGGAACTTTAATGAGAACCCAGCTCTCCTGACTCTTAGCTGAGTGGCCCTTCCATTAGGGCAAATCCAGGACAGCCAAGGCGACATCGAGAAACCCTGTCTCATAAAACCAAACCAGGGACAGAGTAGGGGCTTGGGGAGATGACTTGGTGGGTACAGTGCTTGCCACACAAGCATGAGGAATAGAGTTCAGAGCCCCAGAATCTATGTAAAAGCCTGGCATGGAGCACATGTCTTTAACCCCAGCAGCAGGGAAAGGAGAAATGCAGACAGGCAGATCCTTGTTGCTCATCAGCCAGCCAGCCAAGTCAGCTGACTAGGTCCAGGGTCAATGAGAGATTTTTGTCTTTAAAAAAAAAAAGTCAGAGAACAATAGAGGAAGACAGCCTCTGCCGACAATGTGTGCACATACTCACATGCACGAATATGTGTGTGTGTGTGTGTGTGTGTGTGTGTGTGTGTGTGTGTACCTGGGATAGGTAGATATAGGTAGATAGAATTTTTAATGCTATTCTTTCTTCTACTTGTTTGAAATTTTCCATACTTAAAAAGTTTCTTTTTAAGTGGAAAAAAAGGCCCTGGAAGAGTGTTTGATTATAACAGCAGTGGGTCTTGTTTTTATATTCACCTCTTCAAAGAAGATGTGTTTAATTCTTCCCAGAGGAATCTTCCCTGTGCATTGAATCCCTCCGTGTGGCGCATAGCCTGTCCTGCACATAATTACTAATGATGGAACTGGACTGGGGTTTTTCCTTTCTTTTTTGTCTACCAGCCAGTGCGTAAGATGTCCCTTCTTTGAAGCTCTAAGCCTCCTTGAAAGCCGGCCTCAAGCTTTTCCATTTCAGTCTCCCCAGTTTCTGCCCACATCGTACTCTCAAGGTCAAGGTGTCCCCAACTTGTCCATTAGTAAGTACTGAAGTGCTGTTATTTACTAAATATTTTTCTTGGAACCGACTCATTTCATTTACTTTGGTCTGTTTTCAGAGGAAGCTATATGTCGTTACTGTGGATGGGAAATTAGACATAGAATCTATTCTTCTAGCAGCCATTATGAAGCACGTAGAAGAAAAGTGTTCAAGAATGTGCAACTGAAAAATGTCAATTTAAACCATGCTTTGGGAAACACTGTCATTAGCTGTTGTTTTCCTAGGAATAGCCTGATTTTATAGCTCTCCACAGAATGCAGGTGTGTGTATGTGTGCCCATGTGTGTGTGTTTTCTGTGACAGAACATGTCCACTTGGCCATTATAACTGACATGTCATGTCCTCCTGCTCTGCGCTGTACTCCGGGAAGTCTGACTTGTACGAGTCAAGAAGGAGTACATGGCATGAAGATGAGCTAAGCGTTCTGTGTGCATCTGTTAGCACAGCTTTCTTACTCTCTGCTGCCTTCCTTGCACCATGATGCTCAGGAAATGAACACCGCCTTGGCTTGAAAGAGCATTAAACAACATTAGCTGTGATGGCAAAAAGGAAGAGGACTGAAAAGGGCTAGAACATCGATGTATGGAGAAGATTATATGCTGAAGTGGAATTTGTAAGCTGGGAACTCCCATACAACTCAGGACTGCTCTGAGTGCTGAAGGATTAGAACCCTTGAGTTTAAGGAGGGGCACATGGTGAGCCGTGTGGGCATGGACATGGCTTTGCAACTACACAGACTGGGTGTAAGTCCAAATTAACTCATTTTGAAAAAGGACTTATATCCTGTGAACTTCATTTGTAAAATCTGTGAAATGGGGATAATAACACCCTCTGGCCAGGGTTGCGTTCAAAATTAGTTAAAGAAAAATCAAGCAGACCCTGGGCTGTAAACCATAAGCAGTTGTGGTTTCCCTGAACTCATGAAAAGACTTCCTGATTCATTGAAGAAAGAATAAACTCTAGCATGTACAAGCTCAGGGTTAATGTGGATAGTATTTGTTACTGAAATCCAATATTTTGAGACTAGGTTTTCCATTTATGTGTGGCAACTATCCAGTGTTATATTGATTCTAAAGGATCACTCTGTGATTGCCCAATTCATCACAGTGTTCCAGGACACTGCCTTACAATTGCCAGAGGTGTCACGTGGCTCAACAGTCTCCCCAGCTCAGCTGTAAAGTCCAGGAGGACAGGAGCATGGCTTCCTTAGGTGATGCTTCCAGAGTGGATACAACTTATGAGCATGGTGGATTCATAGAGCAAGTGTCCTGGGTCACAGGAAGTGGATTTAAATCCAAGGATGGTTAGGGTCTTAGAAACACCTGATAACACAACCCTGTTTCCTGCCAAGGCTGGGACCACTAGTGGGGGAAAAAAAGAGCTATAATGTTGACTTGATGATTGATGAAGCCTAAAGGAGGAATGGGCTACATCTATGGGAAATGGCGCCTCCTTGAATAAGTCTCAACTCTGTAAACTCAGTTCACAGGGGTAGGCAGCAGACTGCAAACAGTGTCCCCTCATGATGAGAGAGCAGGGAGGTGGGGGAGAAATGCTGAACGTTGCATGAACGAAACACTCATCATGGGAAGGGAACCACAGAGGGAAAGTTGCATTCCCTTAATTAGGTTTTTCTCCTATCTTTTCTTCTGTCCAAGGACCAATATCCTGAAAATCATATTAATTAGGCACCTAACAACCAGTTAACCCATTCGTCAGGCAAGCATAACCCTTGAGAGACAATGTGCTTGAAGAGGAGAAATATAGCTGAAGACCTACATTTAAATACGTCTCTGCTGCAAAATAGCCATGCAAACTTTAACCCTTGATAATTTGCACTTCCATGTCCTGAGCTATAATAAGAGATCTATGGTCTCCTCTTAGCAGGGTTGTCTGGGTAGTCAGTGAGATCACACGTGTGTTGCTGCCTCATGACTAGTGCAGGGCAAGCCCTTCGGAGTGTTAGAGTGACCCAAAAAGCTAAGAACACAGATGTTGCTGTGCCAGGGTCCTGCTTTTGATGCTCTTCTTGGAAGAGCTAGCTGTGAAATGGACAGAGAGCGTGGTTCTGAGAACATCTTGAGTAAAGGAGGAGGATGCATGAACTCAACTCAATGGGAGGCAAGAGATGGCCCACTCTTTGTCCTAGCTGTTTCTGTCCTGGTTCCTGTCAGCCTCTGGCCACCTCTTACAGCCACACAAGCAGCCCAGGGAGCCGAATTCAATGGCAAACCCTCCTCCAGATGAAGAACGCCATGTCTAACCTGCACAGGGTCTGGCAGAGCCTCCAAGATGAGCCCTGTCTTTGCTTTCTGACCAGTTTCCCAGCACCCAAACCTTTCCCATCTCTCTGGCAGGTGGCTTGCTGTGTGCAAGAAGCCTTTCTTTCTCTATTCAGCCTCAACAAAGGGCAACCACTCGGGTGGAAAGTTTGGAAGGAGCATCTTCAATGATTGCAGGGCCTGAAAGAATCCTCTCCAGCAAGTCAGGGTCCAAAGAAAGGGCTGTGGGGCTCTGGACCTGATGTGGGAAACCTACCTGCCCTGGACCCCTATCTTGGAAGGGAAGTAGAGAAAGCAGGAGTCGTTTTATGGCAGTTATCTCTTCCTATGTAAGACAGCTTCAGGTGTCCTCCTGCTGCAGGTCCTGCTGCTACCCTGCAGTCTGGTGGGATCAGCATCAAGTAAGGGAGAAGAGGAACACTGAGAAGTGCTGTTAGGGATGTGCCAGTGAGTGAGATCTAACCCAGTCTCTGGAAGTCAGGGTGGCTTCCTAGGGCAAGGGACATTTTCAGAACAGCATGTGCAGAGGCTTGGAAGCTAGCGAGACTTGAGAGGGCATGTAGCAGAAGGTGGCACAGCACAAAGTGGGTACCAAGTATTGCCCACCTCTTGGCTTTGAGGTGACTGGACACAACTCTATGGCCTTGTCCTCTGACCTCAGGAAACATGTTTAAAATTTTAAAATCACTTTTTCATGTACACGGGGAAACAATTACTGAGACCCCAAGGGCATGCTAGAGCACAATCCTGGAGACATCTTCAGGATCCCTTTCATTGTTCATCCATTTGGCAAATATTTATTGAACACATACTGTGTGCCAGGCAGTGCTCTAGGCACAGATTGTACAGCAGTGGGCAAAGCAGACAAGAAGTCCATGGCCTGCAAAGCTCTCATTCCCACTAGGGCTGAGGGTTGCAGTTTTAACTTGACTGTTCAAGAAAGACCTTGGATTTACATAGAAATTTGAATAAAAGGAATTGGCAAGCTTGGTACATATTAGGATTGGAATTGAGCTGTGGGTTTTCCAGGTAGAAAAACAAAAGATGCAAATAGCTAAGCCCAGCGTAGGCTGGCCTGTCCAGCTACAAAAGGACAAAGAGGCCAGAGCTGAGTGGACATGAGAAACAAAGAGGGTGAAGCCAGGTTCAACAGGGACAGCAGAACACTGTAAGCATGTGCCTAGAGGGAGCAAAATATAGAGAACCTGGCAGCTATTGAGCAAAGAATCAGTGGCCGATATGGTCTCACTCCAATGTAAAGAATAGCTCAAGAGAAGCAGCAGAGGAAATGAGGAGCAAGAAAGAGGCATATTTCTGCATTCAGACCCTCAGCATTGCCCAGAGCCATGCCATCAGCCTTCCCAGAGCCCCAGGGGCCCCAGCATCTCTGAGAGTGACTGGTGGATCCCAGGGCAACCCCAGAGTCCACAAGATTGTCAGTACTGGGGTGCGGCTCCCTCAAGCCCTTCTTCTGTATCAGCTCTGCCTTGTAGCCTGTGGGGTTGTGTGTGTGTGTGTGTGTGTGTGTGTGTGTGTGTGTGTGTGTGTGTG
>NW_026595981.1:6761949-6769876 GCF_907164565.1 Psammomys obesus | reverse complement strand
GTGTGTGTGTGTGTGTGTGTGTGTGTGTGTGTGTGTGTGTGTGTGTGCATGTGTGACCAAACCTGCCAGCACACTACTTCAGGCCCCAGCTCATGTTCCCAGGGCAGTGGACTCATGGAAGAACAAAAACAAAAAGAAATTCCGAGACCGTGAAAACTCCTGACAGCCTTTTATGATCTTGCCGAGCAGCTCCAACTTTGGGATCTCATCGGCTGGCTGGGTCTGCATTCTAATGACTTCAATGTTCTGTGCCCCAGTTTCCTCATTTGTAAAATGAGATAATAATAGCTTCCAGGCCAGTGGGGAGGATTCAGTGAGGTAACAGATGAGAAGCTTCTGACACAGCACGTGGCACAGGGAAGGTCCCCAGTGGTACTTGTTGGGAGAAACAACAGGAGCTAGGACTTTAGAGAGTACTCTTCACTCCCCAGGAGCAGCCCAGAAGGACAGACTCCAAACAATGAAACCCCCTCTGTGTGCCCAGAGAACATCTCCTTTTAATTCTCCTTAGCTCTGCTAGTAGTACCTCCCAGGTCTATTGTATTTATTGACAGCATAAGCCAGCTGAAGTCTGGGGCTGTCAAAGAACATGCCCAAGGTCAAACGTTTAAGTGGCGACATCAGGTCTGCTTCATTCCAGAAATCAATGACTTCTGTCATCCAAACATGTAGTTTTAACTCTAGCGACTTTAAGCCCAGCCTTGCTGGGCATCCGTCAAACCCAGCTCACTCCCCTGGCAGGAGCGGGCGTTGGAAGCCAACAAGAACTTCCCTTGTCTTTAATGGCGACATGTGCTTGTGCAGGTGTCAGGCTGTTTGGTAGCACCACGTTTTGACATGGCTGAACTCTCTGTGTCCCTCCACTGAAATATACCTGGGTCCCAGGGCTGCTACACCCACCAGAATTGTACAGAATGTGTGACCTGGGTGACAGAGACATTCCCTCCCATCGTGCAACAATGGCGACCTAAAATAAAGGTTTTGGTGGGACCATTTACTTGAAGGCTCCAGGGAGGACTTCCCTTGCCTCTCCCAGCTTGCCTCTGTGGCCATATCTTCGCTCTGTTTCCCTTGGGGTTCAAATCTCCCTGACTTTACCCAAAGAGAAGTCATAGCAGGCAGGTGACACTGAGCTTATCTTCCAAATCAGGTATACTCTGAGGTTCCGGGTGGGTGTGGTTTTGGGGTGGACACCGTTGAATCCGCCGTGCAGTCTGCCCTCTGACCTCTCAAAAGCCCCTTCTGTCCCATATGTAAAATACATTCGCCTTACCCCAGTATCTTCCCGTGAAATTGTAACAAACGCCAGCATCAACTCCAAAGTTCTGTATAGTGCCAGCTCAGAAAGCTCCAGATTTCATCATCTTTACATCAAATAAATGAGAGGGAGGCATGACCCCGCGACTGATACAATCTGAGGCAAATTTCCTGTGTAGCTGGCTCCAAGGAAGAGTCCAGGGCTCCTCAGCAACGAGAAAGATTGTTCACCAAGGTCATCCTGGCTGAGCAGAGTGGGTCCTTGTCCTGTGCGGGTCCATGTTGGGCCTCAGTACAGGCAGCAGCAGACTAAACACCAAGGAAGAAGGCCGGGTGAGAGCAGAGCTCAGGTCACCCACGGGCTTCCCTGGCCCCTACACCCCTCCTCCTCTGCCTCCTACACTTATAGAATTTACTTATGTCTTGACTCATTCTAAAAATGATTTGTGGTGAAAATAGAGCAGGATTTCTCCGGGCTGGAAAGAACCGCTTCCCACACCTCGTATGAGTCATCCCTGCCTGCCTCTGCTCTGGCCAGCCTTAGAGCACTGCCAACAAAGGGAACTCCCTCTCCAGCCAGCCAGGATGGATGCGGACAATAACGCCTCCGTGCAGCTTACCTCAGCTACTCAGCTGCTTAGGTGCTTAGATGAACACAGGGCCCTGGCAAAGAGGAAAGGGCAAGTACCCTGGTCCAGGGAGGCTTTGCCTAGGTGACAGTTATTACTGAGGGAAGTCACGTGGGGTGACAGTGTCTCCCTGTCTATGCGGATACGTATGTTTTAGATCTTACGATCCAGTGTTTTCACACGGACCCTCACTTTCAGATGAGAGAGGCCTGCGAGGCAGGTGAGTGTGGCGGAGAAGAAAGTAAGCAGGATCAGAGCCTCATGTCCTCAGGAGAGGGAACAAGAAGAAACCAGGGAGGGTGGAAAGGAAGTGATGGCTGCTTTGTCTCCGGCCTCAGCCAAAGCTCAGAGGAGCCCTTTGTAGCCAGAACAGTGCTGTGGTCTGAAAGCTTGTGCCTCTATCTCTGTCTCCTCCAACAATTCGTGTGTTGACATTCTAACCTTTTTTTTCTTCTCAATATGACATTGCGATCTATGAAGTTTGTGCTTGAGAACCACAGAGCAGAATCAGGAAAAAAAATTTTTTTAAAAAAAAAAAAAAAAAACACCTCACAATGTTTCAAGTAAGTTTTGTATTGACTCACATTCATAGCTATCCTGGGGTACACACAGCCTAGGTGTTGCCTGTTGAACACGCCTGCCTCCATAACATATCGGGAGGAAAGGGCTTCAGTGAGACAGTTAAGTTATGAGGGTGGAACTCTCTTGATTGGGCTATGTACTCTGATAAAAGTGGACCCCGGGGCCTCCATTCCCTTCACTGTCTTGTAAGGGAAGCAAGAATCAAGATGTAATCTTGGACTGCCCAGTTTCCCATGCCGTGAACTCAAGTGCTGCTTGAGTCGCTGAGACTGGGGTACTTGTATCGTGGCAGTGTAGAGAAACTAAGAGAAACAAGATAAAATTAAATATAAACATAAATAAATAAATAAATAAATAGATAGATAGATAGATAGATAGATAGATAAATGTATAAATATATAAATAAAGATATAAATAAAGATATAAAATATGAATAAAATGAAATAAAAAATAAACTCTAAGCGATGATGCTCCCATGGAGCATGCACCCATGGAGGTGGGTGACCCCTCTGCCGTCACTCACTCTACACCACAGGGTCAGCAACCCACCCACAAATCGCCATGCCAACAGGCAAGCCCAGCCATGGTGGCATGTCACTGGCTTTTGCAGAGGCCAGAAGAACCCTCGCCAGAGTTGGCAACCTCTTGGGCCCCCATTTTTAGAAAATTACAAGCAGGGACTTTTTCTGCCCAAACCTCGTAAAAAAATGGATGGTGTAGTTGTATAACAACTACGGCTTTTTACGAACTTCACCTTCCTGTTAAAAAGCTGCTAACTTCAAAGGAAAAAGATCGCTCCAGGCATTGCGGTGGTTGTAATAAAATGCATTCCCCAGAAACGGGTGCGCTCTGTTTTGGCCTCAGACAAGGAGTAGTCACGTGAGTGCCCACGTGCCAGCTGCCTTGTTGGTGACAGGTTTTATCTTCCTGCAACTGATGTATTCTGAAGACTGCCCGCCCATGGCCCTGACCTACTTTCCTTTTACAGGATGGTATCCAGGACTTGGCAGGGGTGCCCCGCTTAAAGAAAACCGAGTCCAGAAGCCGAGCTGGGATGTGCAGAGACCAAGGTGTCTCTTGGTAATCTGATTTATCAAAAAGGAGAGAGAGAGTCGGGGGGGGGGCTAGGTAGAGAGCTCAGTGAATTAAGAGGTTGCCTTCATGAGCATTAGCAGTAGGGTGTGAATCTCTAGGACCCATGTAGAAACCTGGCCGGTGTAGCATCCCTTTCTAATCCCAAAATTTAGAAAGTCAGGAGGGATCCGCAGGGCCAGCAGACTAGCTAGGCTAACCAGAAGTGGCCTACTCTCGGTCCATTGAGAGAATTGCTTCAACAAATGAAGTGATGATTGATCCAGGTAGACACCTGATATCAACTTTGGACCTCCACACATAGCCTCACACACTTGTATATACACACATGTGCTCACATGCATGGAAGCACACACATACACCACACCCATGCACATGCAAAAGAGAAACACACAGAGAAAATCCCAGACTAGCTCCCCAAGTCATTCACCACTGAGTTAAATATGAGGTGCCAGGCTTTCCAATACTCTTATACAGCAACCTCAGCCTTCATCCACCCAGGCTGAGGCTGCCCCGGGGAAACAGCAAAGCAAATAGACAAGAAGAGCCCAGGCCTTTGCAAAGATGGTGCTACAAAGACTGCCCCAGCTTCTGGATAACCAGGGTCCTGTGGCTCTGTGTGTCTGTGTGGGACTGAACTCCTGACTCCAGTGCCACTTCTATTGTGAGAGTCTGGAAAAGGCAAATGAATATGTGGATTTGGTTCATAAAAGTCAGTTTAGGAGACAACGCCTCACCCAGAGAGGTTGTGTATGGTATGTCTCTAGAGCAAAACACCATAGGATCTCTCTATGTCTCTGTCTTTGTCTCTGTCTGTCTCTTTCTTTCTCTCTCTGTCTCTGTCTCTCTCTCTCTCTCTCTTTCTCTCTCTCTCTCTGTTCTCTCTGTTCTCTCTCTCTCCATCCTCTGGACAGCCAGGCTATGGAGACATTGGAAAAAGAAAAAGGTGAGATTTTGGATGAAAACCCACTGAATCCTACAGTATTTGAAGGGACCCTTGAGCATCATCTAGAACACCTGACTTCAAACAGGCTCTAAACCACTAGAAACAGGTGGCCACCTTTCCCAGTGTGCACAGGTAGGCCCAGAGGGTGGCAAAAATAATCAGTTTGCAGATCCCCAACTTCCATGTGACTTAGTCAAACTCCTGAAAACACCTTTTCTGTTCTAGACCCATGGCTACCCTCTCCCACTTAATAAATGAAAAGAAGACCTCACGAAATCTGGGGTTATAGCTGGGGGTGATGGTGATTATGGGAGTTTCCTGGTACCAGCCAATGGGACCACTCAAAAAGTAACTGCTCTCCAGAGAAAGAATCCCCCCCCCAAGGACAAACACCTGTAAGAAACAGAGAAGCAGATGAGCCTTCACTTCACCCAGTTCCCCGTGTCCATCTCAGCTCCCAGGAAGTCTGGAATTTCCACGGAGCTACACACTTAGTGGGTTCATTTGCGTTGTAATCTAACATCTGACTTTTTTGGATGAGAGGAAATCTTCCTTCGCTGATTAACCAGAGATAGGAAAAAAATTGTAGACTGGGGTTCTAGAGGAAATGTATTTAAAACACTAATGCAAACTAACTTCTATTAAAATGCTGCCTTTGGATACTTGAGGAATGTCTGCGTCTGCTAGAACTACTGTGACAAAATGCCACAGGCTGGTAGACTTAAGCTACAGAAATTTGTTTCTTGAAGTACTGAAAGCTGAAAGTTCCAAAATGGAGACACTCGCTGGTTTGATTGCTGAGGAGGATGGGCTCTCTTCTTCCTCCCCCTCCCTTTTCCTTGATCTTCTTCTTGGTGCTGGGATCCGAAACCAAGTCTTCCTCTGCTTGTAAGCCTGAAGAACACTAGTCACATCCTTTGCATGGCTGGACATGCCATAGAAACAGATACTTGTACGTTGTTTGGAATTCGAAAAGAGCAGGTTCCAGATGTGGTAGCACATAGCTGCTATCCCAACAACAGGGAGGAGGAGGCAGGCAGGGTCGAGAGTTTAAGGCCAGCTTCAGCTACGAAGTGTTCTGAGGTCTACCTGGGCTACACGAGACTGTCTCAAAACACACCAAAGCCCCTACATTCTTCCTTCATCTAGGAGAGTGAGGTCTTCAGTCTCCCAGGGAACAGGGTGTCTAGTTTGAGCTCATGGCAGGCATTTGATAAATATTTCATTGTTGTAACTTTGAGGCAGTACTCTGAGGTAGTGAGTAATCTCTAGAACATGTGGCAGGCTGGGTTGATGATTCTGGTCGTCCACTGTAATATCCCAGTAAGGCACTCACGTCAGCATCAGCAATGCTCCCAGCACTATCAAACTGGCAACATGACTTCCTGTGGACTGAGGAGGAAACTGTCTCAGACAGCAGGATTGCTTAAAGTAAATGGCAGAGATGGAATGGGTTTCTGGGCCTGCCTGACGCCAGATTCTTCGCCAGTGTAACCATGGTTTCCAAGACTGGCTGTGGGGCAGCATTGCTAAAGTCCAAGGAGACAGTTTGTCCTACCTACTGGGTCACCAAGAAACCAGCTTCTTTGGTTCTGTAGCTCCTTAAAGCATAGTGTGCTCATCTGCCAACAGGGATGCAAGAAATGGATGAATCAGACAGAACTTACCTTAGTCTCATCTGTGCTTGAGGCAATGAGTATTTTTCGGAAGTCATCCATAAAAACACACACACATACACCCATCCTAAACTGTCTCCTTATCTTTTGGACCTATTTACCCCATTCACTTCATTTAGAAATAAAGCCTTCAACCTTAACCCTATCATCTATTCTGTGTGTGATGACTCATTCATTACTGCCCCCAGGCAGTATTTGTCTGATACATGTGGACATCATTGTCCCCATTTCACAGCAGGGAAAAGAGAGGCTTGTAGAGACCATATGATTTGTCTCCAGTCCAGCTAGCTGAGGAAGTGACAAAGCCAAGCTGGAGGCCTGGCTCCTGAGTCCATATTCCTGTTCTGTGCTTTCATACCTCCAGTCTCCAGTTCTGTCACCAGAGTAAGTGATGGTGACAAGATGAGAGCCACAGATGCTCCTGGTAATCATGGCTTCTGGAATGGTGGCCAGGGCCTCTTCACCTGCCTATCCATAAGCTTGTGTTGCCTTCCAGCACAGTAAGACAGCTCCTGAGTCCAGCAAAGGAAGGGCTAGCTTTCTACAGAGTGGGTATAGCATAGAACACGTGGCAGGCTGGGTTGATGATTCTAGAACCCACAGTTGTCCACTCTCCTCTGAGAATGACCAGTTGCCAGCCATCAGCCCTGCAGAGACTCTGAGCATCTATTAGACAAAGGTAGAGGAATGGGTTGTTCCACAGTAAGTCTATGCCTCTGTGCATTGCAGGATTATTAAGCCAGCAGATACCCTACATGACCAGTCTCACATGGTCCCATGGGGTTGATAGATCTCTCAGAACAACAGCTGCTCAGGGCTGGAAAGGACCTACAAGGTCATCTGGTCCAGAAGTCCATCACAGGCTGGTGTTCCACCCAGTGGCTGCCTGCTTCTTGCTTAAATAGCTTGAGCACCAGGATATTCAGTCCCTCAACAGCCAGGGTTGGGATGTCGCCTGGGAATGATCTCACTGTCTTCATTGTACAGATGGAGACATTCTCAATCCTGGAAGGACAGCTTTTCCCAAGGTCAGCTGGTAAGGCTGGTCAGAGAGAGATGTGGATTTGTTGTCTGTGGCATGTCCTCTACTCTGGCCATAATTCAGTTCACGCATTGATCCCTGCCATGGCACATCTCCAGATTTGTTCCAGCCCCATCCCCTTCTAGTATGCCCTTCACACTGACTCTCCATCTGCCCAAGCACCACCCCTGCCTGTTTCTTACAGGCATCATTCCTCCTTGCAGTCTTGCTTGAGGACTTTCTCCCACAGTTGGAGACATTCACCTCATAGAAATGCTCCAGGTGTGGAGCCTCTGTCACCCCTAAGCTACCACCTGTTTTCATCCACATTCGACCCCCGACTTTTCTGAAAGCCTTTTGATGGCATTCCCTCATTCCCCATGCCTCTGCTCTTGGCCCTTCCTCAGCTCTTGGCACAGTGTGGTTTGTCAAATAAACACACAGATGAGAAATTGACTGACTGAATGCTTGCTCAGCTATCTGTAATCTCTGTAAGTTTTTATATCTATTTTTTTCAATCCTTCGGAGTCACCTTACCCATCATAGCCTTCATCTGACCTGATATATCTCATTGCTTTTCAGTGGCTCAGGTATAACTCATTGGTAGAGTATGTGCTTAGCATGTACAAGAATCATGGATCCATGTTCAGCACAGGTAGTTAGGTAGATAGATAGATGATAGATAGATAGATAGATAGATAGATAGATAGATAGATAGATAGAT
>NW_026595981.1:6747301-6761939 GCF_907164565.1 Psammomys obesus | reverse complement strand
AATGAGGATTTGAGAGAATCTGCAACCTGGCCCTCTCCTGGGATTCTCTTCCTCCCTCCTGCTTCAACAAAGATGAATTTGCCCTGTCCTGCTTTGCCACTGTGACAATATCCCCACACTGTGAAACTCACGTTAACCTTTCGTGAATATTTACCTCTGTGGTCCTGAGCATAGTCCCATGCTTCGTAGCCACCTCTGCTGGTAGCTCCAGGAGATTTCTATCCCCCAGAAAGGAAGCCTGTGCCATTGAGTGTTCATTGCCTACCGCAGCCCTTTAAATAATTACTGAGCACTGGGACCGCACAGGGGGCTTCCTGGTTCCGTGCCAGGGTTTGCATCATGTGAGTGCCTCACAAGAAAGCAAGGACCCCATGATGGAAATGTGACCTTTCCATTTCAGCAACTCAAATCCTGCAATTCTTTAAGACTCTATTAAAAGATAGGACAAATGCTCTGGGCCCTATCTGCCACCCCCATCTCTTATTCCAAGCAAGGAGTGATCTCTGCCTTCCCTTCCTGACATATCCCCTTCATGTCCCAAAGACCCACAGGGTAAGGAACATCCCCCAGAGCAAAATACCCTTGCCTCAAACCCTGGACTAAGCTCTTTTTGCCTATGAGTCCTTGGGAACAAAACCCCATCTATCTCTGCCTCAGTTTCTTCACCTATTAAAATGGGGCAAAAGTTGTACCTGCCACACGGATAGTGTGGGCCTTCCAGGAGCCACTGTGTACAGAGCTCTTCAGAGAGTAGTTGGTACAGGAGGCAAGCTTAGCTCATGCTGCATCCCCTCTCTCAGGAGGACTGGGCACTCTCTTGGCCACTGGAGCTTTAAAGATGGTTGAGTAGGCTTTCCAGAATCCCACCACCCCTGCTTCTCAGTCAGACCTGTTCTTTGTTTTCTTTGTCCATCCATCTTATGTGACTGTCTCCATATTCCTTTGACAAGGAATTGCCCTGCTGTGGTAGACATAGGGAGGACCCGAAACTTGCATGTATCCAAACAAGGTAACACTCAAAGCTGAGCCCAAGCCTACCTGCTGATGGGTCCCAAGGGATGACAGACGGGAGGCCTCAGGGTATAACTTACCCCAGGCCACCACTGGCCACGTGTCGCAGCCCAGAACTTTAAATATGGCTAAAGAGCCCAAGATGTGCCTCACATGAAAAATATACTGCTCCCAAAGGCTTAGTTGGAAGTAAAAATATTCTATTGTACTGTACACATGAATGTGAAAAGAGGATGTAATGATGAAGCAGAATTTAAAGCGTATTAATTCCATGTTACTTTGAAGATGGCTATTGGGGAATTTGAAAACACCAGTGAGCCTCTCTGTGTCCGCTAAACTTCACAGGTCCCTGTCAGTGGTAAATATCACTTCCTTAAGTTCCTCCATAAGTCGCCCTTCTTCCTTTCCTCTCATTTATTAATTTATTCAATGAATATTCATGGAGCAATAAACATGAGCTAGGTAGACAGGGATCCAGACAGCACATAAACAAGCAACTGGGTTATTTATAACTGGGAGGAAGTTGTCAATGAAGAGAATGATCAGCATGATTGGCAGCCAAGGACAGGAGAGCTGTCCACTTGTGTGGTTTTTTTGTTTGTTGGTTGGTTGCTCTGCTTGCTCCTGCCCTCATTGTCTTGAGAACAGTCTACTACTGATTTTCCATGGCCTCAATAATGTAAAATTGCAGCTATGTTATAGGCCGTGTGAACTTCATACCAGCAAACTCCTATTCATCCTCTAAAACCCTGTTTATTATCACTTCCTAAGGCTTCTTCCTTCTATAACAGATTCAGTATGTGTTACATCATGCCTTAACAGTCTGTGTTATGGTGCACATCTGCTCCATAACTGTCAGCATGACCTTACTATACTACACTAACGCCCAAACTAGGCACCTTCATGAAGCTGAAAATCAATGACAAAAGAAGCAGGCAGAGTCCCTGTCACATGGAACTCACAAACGGCCTGCGCTTCTTGTATCTTCTTGGAAAATACTAGAGTTTCCTTATCTCTTTGAGCTTGGATCCTTCTGATGCTGCCTGGCACACGTGCCAAGGTGTCCATAAATTCTTGACCAATGAAAGAAGAAGATGAGGGAGGAAAGCAAACACCTAATGTGAAAATATCTGAAAGCCGTTAGGTGATCATATCAGTGACTGGGCTAATACAGTCCTGTCCTTGGTCCCCATCGTGCCAGGGAAAACAGAGACTAATCTGCCCTGGCTGCTGGTAGCGATACCTAGTGACTGGCCAGTGCTGCCCTGCCATAGTGTGCTTCCTGCCCAAGGAGAGCTGCATATAACTACCAATGCTCTACCTTCTGAGCTGTAAGATTGATGCACAGGCCCAGCCTCTTAGCCCCGTGGGGTCAGCTTCCCCAGGACTGATTGTGTACCCAACCTGGCCAGAATACTTGGAGAAGGAGGAGGGTGCTACTAAGGACCATATTCAGGGATCACTGTTAATTGCTCATAGTAAGTAACTCTTGGCAAGATGCCAGGCCCTGTTCTAAATTCTTAGATGCAACAATCTTCGAAGGAGCCGCATGAGGAAGGAACCAGTACTATCCCCATTTTACAGAGGGGAAAGCTGAGACTCGGGAGGTATAAGTTGCTCAAATCATGCAACCCATAAACGTCAGGGCCAAAACTAATACCCTGTCTTCAGCCATGCTCAGAGCGTGGGACTTAGCCACCCCAGTGGAAGCACTCTGGGGTCACTGTTATTTTATTGTTTTGTTTTTGTTTTTGTTTTGGTCTAGCAAATATTTCTTCACCACTTGCTTACTTCTGTATATGTGCAAGAGTTTCTTCAGGATTGTTGGGCCCAAAGTAGCAAGCATTTTTCATTTTAATCAAGCATCCACTTGAACCCCTCAAGGCCTGTTCACACCCTACCTTCTGCATTCTGGGAGCAACAGAGATGGGGGAAGGTGGAGAGGCCAGGGATACCCATGGGTTCCTTAGAAAGGTCCATCAGTCCCCCTTAAACTCAGGCTGAGGTTCTAGTCACTGAGCCTACCCGGGTCTCCCACAGAGTTCCTTCACCAAGCTGACAACAGGGCCAGTGCACATTGTCTTGCTTCCTGTACTAGGCACGGTTCTTGGGAGGCCCAGAACTGATGGGATGCACTCATATTATAAAAGGGGATTGACTGGAATGACTTACATCCTGCGATGGCCACACTGGAGAGGCTGAAGCCCTGAGAGCTGATCAGTCCACAAAGCCGGATGCCTTAACAGTTCCAATCTGCCACTGAAGTTCTAGAAGATTCCCGAAGAATTCACTGGTGTTCAGTGTGTGTTGAGAGGCTGAAAGAAACTGGATCTGATGTCACCAAAGATGGCGGTGGCAGCAACAATGTGATGGATGCACTCACCAGCAGGAGGCAGGCCACACTGCTTTTCCTTTGTATCTGGACCATCCTTTGGGAGAGGTTTCCCACTGTGCTTGGGTTCCCCCCCCCACCCCAACACACAAACATACACTCAGTTAATCCTTCATTGAACTGCTCACAAACCCACCCAGACAGGCCTCTTAGTTGATTCCAGATCCCATCAAGTTGATAAGATTAACTCCACCTATCCCCCAACTCATGCCTGGCCAGTGGGTGTGGCTTGAGGATTAGTGTCACTATCTGAAGTTCCCACTCCAGGAGAGCCTATAGGCCTCCTATTCAACTCAAGCACTCAAGTGGTGACATCAACACCCACATCACAGGATCATGAGTTAGTAAACAAAATAAGGGGACTCTGTCTATCCAGTCTCTTTGGACAACAGAAAGTTAGGAGGGAGCCAGTGAAACCCAGTGTCCTTCCTTCCTCCTGCTCATTCATGGACACTTCAGCATTTATTTATTTATTTATTTATTTATTTATTTATTTATTTATTTATTTACTCATTCACTCATTCATTCCTTCAGTTGCTGGATGTTCATCCAGCTCTTGCTTTGAATAGCTTCATTTCTTTTACTCCCAGTATCTTAGCCCACTGGTTGATCACCCCACTTTCACCTCCTCTGAGTATATTGCCCCGTTTCTCCAGTGAGCTCACTTCTCTGACCTCTCTCCTCCCCTCTCTGTCACCTCCTGTTCCCAAAGTCCTGCATTCCACAGGCGTCTTAGCCCTGCCTTGTGGTTCTGGGAAAGAGATGAGGTATCCCTGCACCCTCAGGTACCACAGCTGGAGATTACCAATCAGCATCCTATTTCATAATTGGCCTCATGAATAATTCAGAGCCCAGAAAGCAAGTGCATAATAATTAAGGCGAGCTGGATGGGGAACACCAATTCTAACACAGCCCTTTTATCACAGGTTTTGGCAAACTTAAAATGCACAACACCTGACCCTGTGTTTTTGGCTTGTGCTTGACATTGCTTTCAGCATTGAACAACGTGTCCCAGCCATGCAGAGGCTGGAGCAGCCCTTTCCCAGAAGCAAATCTGTTGGTGAAATCGGTGAAAATAAATTGAACAGAGGGGCAATCAGGTTTCTGTCTCTCAGATGACATACAGTCAAGCCCAGAGCCTTCCTTGCCCTTGACTTATCTTCTCACCTACAGTCCCTGTGCCTGTGAGGCAGTTAGGACCTCTGTATTCAGTCGCCACTACCCATCTGCATCCCCGAGCAGCATCTGTCCTGGGACCCAGCGTGGGATTTGGGCCTCTGCACAGGTCTTCCCCCCCCCCCCCCCCGTTTCTAAGAGCTGCTGCGGTAGGGGTTGCCGGAAACAGTTCTCTTCTGGGCTTTGGCAGGTAAGGCTGTCCTGTCTGATTCCAAGCAAGGAAACATTCAGATGCACCCAGAATACCACACTCTGAAGCTATGTTGGAAGTCTTCGTAAAATACACTAATTACTTTCTTTGAAAATCTCCTGTGTTTAGAGGTTTGTTTACTTTTCTCTTTAAAGAAGTCTGCAGTGAGAAGGCACACATTTGAAACGAGGGAAAGGGATGGGTCTGTGTGTTTGGTTCAGTTCGGGGAAGATGTGGGATCTAAAATGGGGCTAATTGGGGCTTGTAGCACATCAAAGTGTTTTTCTGAGCTAGGCTCTCTCAGGAGAGCCTGTGTGATGGTGGCTCCCTGGTGAGAACCTGGTTTTCTGATATAAGCCTGACTTCCTAGTGAGAACCCGGCTTCCTGGCGAGAACCTAGATCCCTGGCATGAACCTGGTTTCTGGGTGAGAACCTGGCTTCCCAGTGTGAACCCAGCATCCTGGTGTGAACCCAGCATTCTGGTGAGAGCCTCGTTCCCCTTGTCTGAACCTGGCTTCCTGATGTCATCTCGTAAAGAACAGGTAGTTAGGAACGGTGTGTTGTCGGAGCAAATGAACGGACACGGCTACTCTGTGGTTTTATTGGGTGAAATTTTGCAGACGTGAGGGTTCTGTCGAACACAGAGCCCCGCTTGCAAATGGTCCTCATGTTGCTGTTGGCAGCAGGCAGCTCAAAGCCAAGGAGAGAGCAGAACACTCACCAGGACAACTGATTTGCTAAATCTTGTTTTTTAAGAAGAGGGTTGTTGAGATAGACCTTTGCATGTCACATGATCCGCCCATATGAATGGGCAATTCAATGTATATAGTGCTTATGCAGGCTGTACAGCTATCACTGTAACTGAATTTTAGACTCTCTCTCTCCAAATAAGCCTGTGCCCACACCATTGCTCCCTAGCTCCCACCAACCATGAGTCCTCTTTCTATCTGTAGATCTGTCTCTCATACACGTTTCACCTAAACAGAATTATACACTAATGTTATCTTTTGTGACTGGTTTCACTCTCTTGGCAAAATATCCTCAGGGATTATCCCTGTTGCAGCATGTGCACGGCTTTATTTCTGTTTGTAGCTAAATAATATTCTACCGTGTGGTTCTATTGCATCTCCTTTATCTGCTCATTGTGGTTTTGTTTTTGCGTAATTGTGGCTGGGGGCTGGCAAACTATAGTCATGACTCACTGTAGGAGAATCTCCCCAGCAACCATGTTTGTTTGAGCTACAGGAAGCTGTGCAGTACTCTCTCAGGTCACCACATTCTTCTGTAAAACATTACAGACGGTTTACATACCCTAGAGAAGAGCCACCTTTCCAGAGAGCCCCCTAACACAATTCCACACAGCCTTCCCAATGATGAGCAGTGTCGGTAAGAAAATGTAAACCAATTCAAAGGGGAAATATAGACCAATTGTGACATTGAGCAAATATCTATGGAGCCAGACTAGAAACCTGACTATCAACCTGACCATCCTCTCCTCCTTCCCTTTCTTTTCTCCAAGCCCTCCCATGCCCCCTGCTCAGGTTGAGAGCCCCTTTCTTTTATTATTGTTACATGTGTGTGTACCCACAAAAATATAAGTACAACCTGCAGAGTCTGTTTTTGTTGTTTTGTGTGTATATGGTTTCATAATTGTCCAGTCTGTACTGGACAACCAGTGAGGAAGCTCATCCCTGGGAGAAGCTGATTCTCCCAGCAGCCCTTAGTTTTTCTGTACTTCTTTGTCTCGGGATGAGACTCTGTGAAATTGTCCCCTTCCACATGGATGTGCTCATTGCTGTTGCCATTGCTCTGGTCTTATTTACTCAGCCATTTCTAGAAGTGACTATTTCACTGTGGATTTACTGGTCTTATGGCTCTTATGGTCTTTCTGCTGACTCCCCACCCCCTCCTGAGATGTTCCCTGAGACACGAATGCAGGACCTGGGGTATAGTTGTATCCACTGGGGCCGGGCGTCCCACCAACTATGTCCAACTGTGGTTTTCTGTGTTGGTCTCCATTTGCTGGAGACCTTTGGAGAGGCTTCTTTGATGAGGAGGGGTAGCTACACTTATCTTTGGTATTAGGATAAGATTTAGAACGTAGTTAGGAATTATGCTGGTCTAACAGAGTGGCCTAATAGAAGATTCTTTTCCAAGGTCCATGACCTCACTTGCTCTGGGAAGACCAGGCATGGTTTCCCTCTTATTAAGCAAGCCTTAAGTCCAACTAGACAGACATCGGTTGATTTTCTCCAACCTATGAGTGCCACTTCACTTTACCTTTATGACATCTTGCCATGCTGGTCACTGTTGTGGTTCATAAATGTTGTGGCTGAGTAGGACTCTTTGCTTCCTTCCCTTATAAGTTTGCATAGTATTTCTGCTACCATGGAAGCTAGATCACAGAAAAGAAGCTTGAAGGTCAGATCCAGCTAAACATATCCAAGTCCTATGTCCTGTGTGTAATGTCTTCGGCAGTAGGGAACCACCCTTAATCCCTGAGAGGCAACCAAAGGCTATGTGGATAGTCAATATTATTTTGGGAGTCATTCAGACTGCACTGGCCAACCATTCCAAAATGGATTTCTCATGCCTGGGCCTGGGGTTTTGTTAGTCTATGGCTCTTCTAGGGAACATTGCCAGCCAAGAGGCTTAACTTCCTTTAAGATACACACACACACACACACACACACACACACACACACACGGGGGTGAGGAGTAGAGGGAGAGAGTTATAAGTATTATTTAAGTATTATGTACAATTTTAGATAAATATAAAATAATGATTCCTTTAAATTTATCAAACCTTGGTGTTATTTGTCCCTTGTCCCTCCATGTCTGTTTGTATTCCCCTCCTCCCCATTCGGAGCCACCCCTACCCCCTATGGAATATAACTTTATTTCCATAAAGAAGTAAAATCTAAATTCTCACTGACTTTAAAACAAACTTTTACAAAGGTTAAGACTATCTGGACACTGTACATTTCAAAGCTTCAGCAACACAAATTCTTTAAGTTCAAATTTTTTTTTTTTTAAAAAAAAATAAGGAAAACAGTTAAGCAGTTCCTAATGCCTGTCATGCCACTTTTACAGAATCAAGTCTGGGTGCCAAATGTGGTGTCTTTGATCCTCTTTAAAACTGGAATTTTAAAGGAGTTCTCCCCAATCCCGAGGAGGAGCGGAAGTTAAATACTTAGTGTCTTTCCAGATCAACCAGAGGTGGACTCAAGTAAAAAAAAAGGCACACCAGTTTTTGGTCCTTGAAGTCAGTCAGTCAGTCTGTCTGTCTCTCTTTTTCTGTCTTTATCTGTCTGTCTTTCTGTCTCTGTCTGCCTCTCTTTCTCTCACCCTCTCTTTCTGTCTTTGTCTGTCCCTCTGTCTCTGTGTATCTCTACCTGTGTCTCTGTCTTGGTCTGTCTGCCCCTTTCTCTTTCACATACACACACACACACACACACACACATACACATACACACACACACACACACACACTGGGGTAACAGTGTTCCTGACAATCAGATCACTTGCTAGCTTCTTGGGTAATACAGAGGAACGTTTGAACATTCATTAGTGTCCCTGCTAACAGAGTCAGAGGTAGGAAATGGAGCCCCAGACAGTGACTCAAATAGTTTGTTTCTTGTCTCCCCTGTTCTTCCAGCTTCCGTTTCCTCCTTTTTGAAATATAGAGCAATAAGCAAGTCACAGTGACGATTCAAGGTGTGGATGTAAGGCATGGAAAGCGAGTGGCCCCACACCTAAGTAGGCAAGAAATATGTATGGGGCCATCACTATCTCAGTGACATTGAGTGTATTACTTCACAAGGTCATAGTAAAGATTAAATGTAGTGAGGTAAGAAATGGTGTGTGTGGAGTCCTTGGAGGGAGTGGCGGCTGCCTCTGCACTTCTGCCCCCTGGGCACTGCTAGCTGGCTAGTAGCAAATTTCCTGTGCTGAGGAGCCACAGACTACTCAGAACGTGGCATGTTTCCCATCTGCTTATGCCTGTTCTGGAAAAGGTGACATTCTGAGCTTCATTGGGCCCTTGAGTTTTTAAGTAATTGAAGCGCTAAGAGTCTAAAGTGACTCACCCCGCACTGTTTATTCTGGTCTCGTTTGCACAAAAGAGAGGAAAATCACCGGCTCTAACCACCCACCGCAAAGTGTTAGAGACGAGAATAGCTGGATAAAATACCAAAAATAATTCCCCGGGCCGGTTCGGCTCTTCCTTATATGGGAGGGGTTGGGAAATATGCATAGCAGATCCTGAATCATCAAATACAGTAGCTCCCCAGTTATCACTGTGTGCCCTGAAGAGGGGAGGGAGGAAAAGAGGGAGGGAGGGAGGGAGAGAGGGAGGGAGGGAGAAGGAAAGATGCCCTGAGCAGACAGATCTGGCTTACAGTCTATGCTGGAGACTGGCAGAAAAATAGGCTTTTAAACCTTATCACTGACTGAACTCCTACTGTGTGTGAGGTCTAACTGCCGTGATATGACAAGAGGAGGAAGCCATGCTCCCAACAGCCACCAGAAGCAATCCTCCACTAATAATATTGATAAGAGTAGCAGCGTCAGCTCTCAGGGAGTAAGCATCTGTGTGAGCAAGGGCCCGCGCCTGGTATATAGCCTTCCAGATCTTTATTTATGCCCGTGTCTGTGCAGATTTGTATGTGTGCATACGTGTGAAGGCCAGAAATTAACATGGGGTGGGCCCCTCAATCACTTCGTACCTCCCTCTGTGAGGCAAGGTCTCTGCACCAACTGGCCAGAGTAGCTGTCTAGCAAGAGCCAGGAATCTTCCTGCCTCTGCCTCCTCAGTACTGGGAATACATGTGGTACTGCCACACCCAGCTTTCTTACCTGTGTGCCAGGGATTCAAACTCAGGTCCTCGCCCTTGTGCAGCGAGGGCTTTACTGACTGAGCTGTATCTCCCCAGGCCCCGTTCTGGATCTTTAATATCACCCTTTAAGGAAAAGGGAAGCAAAGGTCATTTACCTGAGTGCTAGGCACTGGACTGGGCTTCTGAATGCGCAGAGGTTAGGGGTGGAGAGCTGAGTGGGGCATTTGGGGAGGGGGCATTCCCAAGGTCCCAGGGTGAACGAGTGGTAGGAGAACAGTCATGTGAGCCCAGCTCTCTGCCCCCTTGACTGGTGCCCACCCACAGCATCAAGAAGCCACCCTCAGCTCAGCTACGATCAAGATCTCCCTGCAGTGCAGTGGAGCGGGCTGAGAACACGGCCTGTGGTTCCCTGCCAGAGTCTACAGCATGGCTAATTTATTTTAAACAAAAACAGTTGAGAGCACAAAGTTGCACTATTTTGCAAAGAAGGGCTGCCTTTAAAAGGAGATTTTGCTGCAGAAATTTCCATATTCTACAAAGAGAAGGCTGGGTTACTGTAAGGTGGCCTCTGTACAGTATCAAACCCAGACAGAACTGGGCCTGGCTCCCCAGGCCTTCTCTTCTAAGGCCCAGAGGGGAAGCTATTATTGAGCATGCCCTTGAGCGCAATAGTGAACCTTGCAGCTCTGGAAGTTTCTGGAGGGATTGAAGAAGAGAGACTGTGAGGGGCTACTGTGAGCTGGATGTCTCTCCTGTCTCTTGTTATTTAATCATCACAAGCCTGAAGGTGATGCTGTCACCCTTGACTCACTATAAAGAAAACTGAGATTCAAAGGAGATGAGCCCAAGGTCACCTGGAAAGGGAAGGGAGGTGGATCTAAACCCATCTCCGTCTGCAGCTAGAGACTAGATTCTGTCCAACACAAGGCCGCTGGCTGCTTCCTTGTGTTTATGAGGGTCTCCAGGAGGGTGACAGGCACTGAGTCTTTACATGAGATGGGCACAATGTATAGGAAAAACCAGGCCTTTGAGAGCAGAAGTCTCAGGCTGCAGTTTAACTGAGCCATAGCAAGTATCATGATGTTCAACTGACTATGGGATCATACTGAATCTCCTTTGTAAAATGAGTGTGTGTGCGTGTGTCCCGCAAATAGATAAAAGCAAATAACAACATGATTCTTTTCATTCTCTCTTTCTCCCTCCCTCTTTCTCTCTCATATATGTGTGTATGTTCATGTTTGCATAGATATGGGAATGTATGGGACGCATATACACATGTGTGTACACATGTGTATAAAGGCCAGGGTATCCTGAGTCTCTTCCTTGTTCACTCTCCACTGTATATTTTTAGACAGTATCCCTCACTAGAGCTCATGAATTCAGCTAGGCGTGCTGGCCAGTGAATTCCAGGGTTCTTTTTGTCTCTAGCATCACAGTCCGGGTGTCTGGACGTGCATCTCTGTGCCCAGCTATTACAAGGTAGTAGGGATTGTGGTGGTTTGAATAGGAATGGCCCGCATAGACCCATGCGTTTGAATGTGTGGTCTATAGGGAGTGGCACTATTTGGAGGTGTGGCCTTGTCGGACTGGAGGTGCCCTGTTGGAGGAGGTGTGCCTCTGGGGCGGTGCACTTCAAGGTCTCTTATGCTCAGATTACCCCAGTGTGGCACACGGTCTCCTTCCTCTGCCTTCAGATCCAGATGTAGAACTCTCAGCTTCTCCAGCACCATGCCTGCCTGCACTCTGCCATGTTTCCCACCATGATGATAATGAACTAAACCTCTGAAACTGTAATCCAGCCCCAACTAAATGTTTTCCTTTATAAGAGTTGCTGTGGTCCTGGAGTCTCTTCACAGCCATGGAAACCTTAACTAAGACAGGGTTTGAAATGCATGTTCATACAGCAGTCGCTTTACCAGTTGATCCATCTCCCCAGCCCTTGATTTGAGGAAGGGCCATTTGCCTCATATCTCTTAAGTGTTTCACAGAATCCACCCCACTTGTGTAATCCTCTTACTCTCCACCCACCCTTCATGCCCATTACTGACTTGGGGTATCCATCTGTCTAGAAGGAAACAGCACCTATTGCTCTCCAAAGCCATGAACCTTATGCTGAACTGGGGCACCATGGCATTGCTCTCATGGGCGGAGTGGCTTAGTGCTGAACAAGGGCCTTCCAGAACTCAGAGGCCCTGACCAAGAAGACATGGCATTCGGTCAGTGGGTGCACCTTCGCTTTATATGGCTTGATCAGGTATATCTAGGCTACATTTTCTTCCATAAAGTACCTTGTTTTTTAATTTCCCTGACAGCAGGGCCTGTAAATTAGCAGTTGCAAACATCCCAAAAGTCAACTAGTTACCCAAGCTACAGTCCTGTGAGTCCCCTCCTCTCCCTAACCATCTGCAGTCAGTTAATTTGAAAGACTTGAAACTTGATTTGCTGCCTTGAGCTCCCATCTAGTCATTCCTTTCCATCCCTAACTCATCCCCATGTGCCTTACTTCAACAATATCCTTACCACCCTACCCACTGAAGCACAGCTGGAGTCCCTCACTTTGTGGTCAGATAGCCAGAAGTGTGATACTCATTGATTTTTCTACCCAGTCAGGATCATCTCTCTTTAAAGCCTTGCTGGGCATTCCTAGTACCTTCTACGTAAAACCAAACCCCACAGCAAGACCACTACAGTCCTGGGTGATCCTAGCCATTGCCCCACTCAGCTTCTCCTTTCCTCATGTGCCAGGCCAGGCCAGGAATTGGAATGACTTCTTGAGCCCAGCATGTTCCCACTGGTTTCCTGTCAAGTGTTTCTAGATACTCTATTTGGGGTCTTTCTTTCCCATGCTGGCCTAGAGCCTTTTTCTTTCTTATGGGGAAGCTTATTCCTAAAACTCTCTCTTTCCATGCCCTGTCCCCTATGCTTCAGACTCAGGGAGGCCCATTGCTAGCTTCAGAGATAAGAATTAATTGTCATCTCTCCTATTCTAGACTGTAGGCTATCTGTAAAGAGTGCTTCACCCTCGGTGTTCAAAGGGTGGTCTGTGGTGTGTAGCAATGGTCACTCTTAGTGTCGTCAGTGTTTTGATGAACTTGATGTCAGAGATTGTCATAGACATACGGACATATTTAGCTTCAGAAGTTGAGGATAGAGACCAAAGCTGCTGTTGACTGATAAACCATTAATCAATCACAACTGAGTGACTTCTGTCTCCAAAATGATCTTGAAAGTCAATTTAAAAAGTGGCAACAACTTCAACTTGTTGGACTCCAGTGAACATCTGACTTCTAAGTCAATGGACATGATTCTCATGAGTATATTTTATTTCTAAAATCTCCATAAAGTCACATGTAAATAAAAACATTTGGGAAAAAATGCATCTTTAAAATAATCAGCTACAAGTCTAACAACTCAGTTCTACCCACAAATATGTTTGGTGATTTCCTTTCAGTCCCCTTTAAGATTTGGGGTTTCTCTGTCGTTACTTTTAGTGTCTATTTTTATTTTCCGTGGATGATTTTGCAGACCACTCCCTCCCCTGATAGTGTAAGTTTGTACATATTGTTCAATGACAGCACAAAATCCCATTATGTGGACCCTCTACGATAGCACCCCAGTGGTGCCTGCTGGGGGTTGTCTCCACTCCATCTACCATCGCTGTCTCCTGAGCAGCTCTGGCCCACAGAACTTGAAGGTTTTGTTAGGACAGATTCTCGGTGGGGGGGTGGGCAGCAACATTTTGACGACCCTTGATGACCGCCGTCTGTTTTCCAATCGGCAGGTTAGATTTATTCTCTCCAGAAGTGTGAGGACACTCGCTTCACCATACCTTTCCCAGCGTGCCCTCATTATTTTAAAATACCCACTTCTATTTTGACTGGTCAGGGATCATTTTACATGGTTTTGTTTTTATTTTTATTGTTCTGAGTGACGAAGGAGACAGATCTGTGTCCATATGTTGGTTGTCCGTGGTATGTTTCCTCATTGGTGGATTGGAGCAGGGCTTCCTCTTCATTGATACAGCAGCTGCTCAGCAGAGAAAGAGCAGAAGCTGAGCAAGGGGACTCCGTCCCTGCCTTCTTTTGTGAGCTGGTTTGCTTCTGAGGCTGTGTTCGCTGATCCCTGAGCTTTCTGTTCCCTCATCTGTGAAATCTGGTTCCGATCCTGACCCTACAGCTTTGTTCTGAGGATTAGGTGATACCTGCCACCCACCTACCACGGCCACTGACATGGGCAGCTGTGCCATTTCAACCATGACTCTCCCTTCTAGAACCCTTCAGTGTCTGTCCTCCTTTTAGAGAGGTCTGGTAAATGCTCAGGGATCTGCAATCTCGTCATCACCCGGGAACTTATTAGAATTGCAGTCTCAGGCTCTGCTGTCATCCACCTGTAACAAAGCCCCAACATAATCCATACACACTGAAATCAGGGGATCTAGCTATAAACGTTGAAAGACATATATGACTGCACTGTTCATACTCAGCAGACAGCATCAAGTTAAAAAAAAAAAAAAGGATCAGCATTAGGAGCCTGGGAGCCTGATGCTTAGGAACTCCTTCCTCATCCCTGGAGAACTGAACATGGAGAAGATTCACCCAACCCCTTAGAGTCAGCACAGCAGGTATGGTCTCTGGGAAGTTGGCTAGTAACCCCATGTACTCTGTATGTGAGAAAGGGCTGTGTGGGGCGGAGACAGTGAATGCTAATGCTAAGGGGGTAGACTCAACACGATGGAGTTCCTCAGCCTGTAGCAACCTGAAATTCTCATTTGTTGCTGCTAGCACGGGGATGCTGGCAGAGCCCTCAGATGGAGTCATGGATGCTCAAAGAGCTGTTGTTTGCCTGTTCAAGCACACTATGCATACTCCAAATGAGAAGCCTATACAAACTTGGCTTTGAATGTGGTAGAACACTAGGGGGGAGGAGAAATATGTTTTCAAGTCCAGGGTGAGCAGTGACATAAGTCCTGCCACCCTCAAATGCGAAGAAGAAGAAGAAGAAGAAGAAGAAGAAGAAGAAGAAGAAGAAGA
>NW_026595981.1:6739819-6747291 GCF_907164565.1 Psammomys obesus | reverse complement strand
AAAGAAAAGAAAAGAAAAGAAAAGAAAAGAAAAGAAAAGAAAAGAAATAGCACCAGCATGCCTACCTGTACCAGGATGTATGTCTTATGTTTCTCTCAATGTATGGGGATTGTTACAGAGGCTAGAGAGAGGAAGCAATCTACCATGGCTAATCTCATGAAATATCACACTGACCATCCATACTGGCTAGTTTTAGCTATCAACTTGACATGACCTAGAATTATTTGGAAAGCGTCATAATGAGGAATTATTTAGGTGAACTTGGCCTGCAGGCATCTCTGGGAGGGTTGTCTTGATTGTTAATGACTATTGGAAAACAAGCCCATTGTGGGTGGCACAATTCCCTAAGCAGGGGATTCTAAACTGTAAGATGAAGGAAAGAGAAAGCTAGCTGAGAGCAAGCAAGCAAACAAACAAACAAGCAACCAAGGATCTATGAGTATGTTCTGTCTCTGCTCTTGACTGTGGACATTGCTTTGGTCCTGCCTTGTTTTCCTTGCAAGTCACTGGACTATATAACCTGGAATGGTGAGCCAAATAAACCCCTCCTTTTTTTATGAATTGCTATCTGTCAGGATATTTTCTCATAGCAACAGAAGTGAAACTAGAACATTATCTAAAGAGCATCCTCTCTTTCTAGGTAAGTGAGGTGGCTCCAAGAGTTTGGCAGCTAAAAAAAAAAAAACCTGTAGTCAATCAGGTGAGAAAGAATTGGCATCCAGCTCCAGAGAGCTCTTACCATGTGTCTACCTGGCAGACCAAGAAGATAAGGTTAATAACATTTAAGACTGCCAGGTGTGCTAGCACATGTCTTTCTTTCACAGCAGTCAGGAGGCAGAGGGAGGTAGATCTCTGTTGGTTCAAGGCCAGTCTGGTCTACATAATAAGTTCCAGGCCAACCAGAGCTATTACATAGTAAGACATTGGCCCCAACCCTCCACCAAATGTTTAAGACACTTTAGATTTTCAAACAGGATAGTAACAGGATTTGAACTACTGCCTAGGCAACCATCTTTCAGCCAAGCCATTTAATAATCTTCTGATCCTTACCCACAGTCGTGATCCCACCACTGTTGCCAGGCCTGGCCTCCAAGAACCGACCTGTTTGCATCCTGACTCCTCTGTTAACTTTCTGGCTGCTAAGTCACTGCCATTTCATTCCTATACCTCCAAGCTTCTTCATTTTACAAGATCATCTTCAGAACTCTCAAATGTGTCAACTTTCAGGACTGGCCTCTGGTCTTTCCAAGTAGGGCAATGGTGGAGTTTTCTTTCTCTGCTTTCAATTTACAAGACCAGTCTGTTTCTAGCTTCTGGATCTGGCCACCAGAGAAATAGTCCCACATTGCTTTGCATTGGCTCTTCTCCCTGTAGGATGGTTTCCCAGCCCGAGACTTAGAGAGGGCTCTACAGGGAGCTTCAGGCACCTGTTTACAAGAAACCCGAACACAAACAATCTGTACCCAGGAGGTTTAAGATGCTCTCTTGGTAGGCTCAATTTTCTACCCTGAGTGTACAGAATACATTTGCATTAGCAAACAGAAATTAAAACCCAGCGACTGATCTGAACAGTTCTGAAGTTCAGAGAAATAGAGGGCTTCACCTGGGATCACACAGCTCATGGCCTACATAGCAAAACTCCAGTTCAGGGAGGTGTCACTTGACACTCAGCTGCAAACCAGCCCTCTATTGGCCAGAAGCAGGGCAGGGCAGAAGAATGCTTGCCCTGTTGATAGGTTTTGACATTTCTATTAAATTCAGTTGGTGGGGTAAGAGGAGTAGAAAATGAGAACTTGAGGGGGCCTTGAGCAAGCCAAAGACACCCCAAGTTATTTGATTTTCCTTCCCTGCTCAGGGAAGAACTCACACCGTGTTCCTTCTTCCCATTGACATTCTCTTTATTTTTTTTTAAATTTTCACGAAAGTATACATTGTTCATTGATCGCATTCCCACACATCCTCCTACCCTCCTCTTCCACACTGGCTACTTTTCTGTTGCTGTGACAAAACACCATGACTAATAGCAACTTATGGAAGAGCTAATTTGGGCTTACAGCTCCAGAGGGAAACTCCATAATGACAGAGGGAAGCAGGGTTGCGCGCAGCCAGAGCGCAAAGTAGAGAGATCACATCTTCAACCACAAACAGTAAAGAAAGAGAAAATGGAAGTGGTGCAGAGCTATGAGTTCTCAAAGCCCACCCAATAATGTACTTCCTCCAACAAGGCTGCACCCCACTAAAGGTCCATAATATTCCTAAGTAGCACACCAAACTGGGGACCAACTGTTTAAATACGTAAACTTACAGGGGACATTTCTCATTCAAACCACCACCTCTTCCTTGTCCCACCCCTTCCTGTTGGTCCTCTTTGTCTCTGTACACAGTTTCACTTCTACTTTCATATAATCTTAGTTAGGGTTACTATTGCTTTGATAAAAACTCCATTGCAAAACAACTTGGGGAGGAAAGTGTTTATTGGGCTTACCCTTCCACTTTCACCATGGAAGGGAGTTCAGGACAGGAACTCAAGCAGGACAGGAACTTGGAGGCAAGAACTGATGCAGAGACCATGGAGGGGTGCTGCTTGCTGGCTTGCTCACAATGGCTTTTTCAGACTGCTTTCTTACGGAACCCAGGACCATGAACCCAGGGGTGACCCCGCTCATGATGGGCTGGACCCTCCCCAACAATCAATAATTAAGAAAATGCCCTGCAGGCTTACTACTCTTATGGAGGCAATTTCTCAATCAGGGCTCTCTCCTCTCAGATGACCCTGGCCTGTGTCAGGTTGACATTAAATTAGCCAGCGCACATATAATGAACACACACACACACACACACACACACACACACACACACACTTGATTGCATGTGTAGACATAAAATCTAGGAACTACAAATAGGAAAAAATATGTTTGTGTTTCTTAGACGGCTCAGCTCACTATGATGATCTCCAGTCGCACCCATTTTTCTGCAAATAGAACAATTCTTGTTCTTTATGACTGGAAAATAATTTTACCGTGCTTACATATACTGCATCTTCTTTATTCACTCCTCTGCTGTTGACACCTCTATTGGTCCCATAACTTATCTGTTATGAACAGTGTTGCAATAAACACTGATGTGCCACTGTCTCCGATATATTCACTTAGCGTCCTTCAGGGAAACGCCCAGGAGGGGTATCATTGCATTGTGTGGTAGACCTATTTTTAGTTTTTTGAGAAAGACTTCATGCTGACTTCCGTAAAGGCTGGACTGGTGGAGTCTTTGGAAAGAGTATGAGTTTCCTGCCACTGCTGTAACAAATTACCACAAAACCAGCAGCTTCAAACAAACAGACATTCATTCTGCTATAGTTCTGTAGTCTAGAAGTTTTCAGTGAGTCTTGCATTGCTGGAATCAAAGTGCCAGCTAGGCTAATCGCTTCTGGAGGTTCCAGAGGTTGAATCTGTGCCTTGCCCCTTCTAGCTTCTGGTGGTGGCCAGCTTTCCTTGGTGTGCAGCCTCATCTCTCCAACCTCTGCTTCCTTACCTTCTGTAGTGACATCAGCTTCCCTCTTGCAAGGAGACCTGGATTAAGAAGATCCAAGCCCTGGGCTTGCTAGCTGGGTCCTGCAGGAATGTTTCTCAGCCTCTCTGAAACTCTTATTTCCTATTCTGTAGAACATAATCAAGAGTCTTCTGGGCTGTGGCGAGACTCCAGTACATTCCCTATCAAGCACCCAGTACTGGAGCTGGTCCACTATGAGTTCCGGACACCAGGAGGGCTAGGCAGATGCTCCAACCCTCTTACGGGGACAGAGGGATATGGTGATCTGCCACAGTCTCACTGATTTTAAGGATTCAGCAAATGCTGCCAGGATGCAGGAGGCAATTGTGCAAACAGATTGGGCCTCCATTATCCTGGAAATTAAGTTAGCACCAGGTCCATTTGGATTAGCTGGTAATGGAAGAGGCAAAGCTCTGATCTATGGGAAGAGAATTCCGAATCAGCGAGTCTCAGATAATGTGATATTGGTCATAGACGAAGGCGCTGTGCATGCCTCTGCCAGTTTCCCTGCTAAGAAATTGCAGCAGGTCAGATCTTTGCTTTGATTTTTCTCTTCACTGAAAGGGCTGTTTACTTCTCTTTAGGCAGGACGTTTCCAGTTTGTGTAGAAGAAAGAAAAGGCCAACCATTAAGCTCTGCTTTTTAAAACTACAGATCTGAATTTCTATCATCAACCTCAATATCCCAGAGCCCTGGTATTCATCTCAGTTTGGAGGGCTTGGGGTCACCTTAGAGGCAGCTTATTCCAGATCTTCAGTGTCAGTAGATGAGGTTTTAACAGCCAGATTTCTAGGAAGGGGGTGAGGGTGCTGATTGTCCGTTTCTAGGGTGCAAATGCCCTCTGTGGCTACGTTTAAGCTACCAATGCAGCACTGCAGTATGCCACACTGGGACAGACGAGCCCAATCCACCATCCGGAGCCTCGGCAAGCTGGATTTACCTCACACCCACCGCACCTTCACTCAACTCCCCCTTTCCGCATTCTCCCTGCTCTGCTGGGTCCTGAACTTCTAGCCTGTACTGCATGCCATCCTTTAGCCCTGAAAGCTTCCTATTTTTCCACCGATCAAAATTGTCTTTGTTCTTCCCACCCAGACTCATTAAGGCCTGCGTGTGAATTAATCCTCTCTTCCTTAGCTTTCCCACAGGGCATTGCTTATACTGTTATTAAGCATTTCTTTCATCCTGCCTTATAGTAACCTGCTAAATCATTGAATGTTTATCTTCCTGGTCCAAACTACAGTAGAAAGCTTCCTGGCTTTGGGAAGAGGCTGACCCTTTGTTGACTCTCCCAAGTAGCCGAGTGACTCAACACCCTTCAGTTTCTCAACTTTGAAAACATGGGTGTCAGCCCCCAGCCCATATTTCTTCAGGAAGTCCCGAGGATGAGTGCCTGGCATACATGTGTAGCTTTTGCTTTGAATAATAAGATCTTTCCATGGAGGGGAAGTCTGTCTTTCATTCCTCTTGATCTATCCCCAATGCGTTGGTCTTGAGAAGATGTTCAAGTGAATCAGGACTCACTTGAAATGAGATAATATCCCCTGGCTTGTGCCATGCAAACAGATGAAAACCCAACTGAGGATTACAAGGCCCATAGCTGGCCTCTGGTTTCACCCAGATGGGGTGAGCTTCGTCGAGTCTGATTCCAGCTCAGCTTGAAGAGGGGGTAGGAATACCAAGTGCAGATGGAGAGCTTTCATGGTGGTTTAATCTTGCAGGCATCATAGATAACTCGTAAATGTCAGAAACGATGCACACAATTTAGACAGCAGGAAGGAATCTAGAGATATTAAGGTATTTGGCAGACCACATGAGGGATCGGGCTCAGCTCAGATGCAGCTCATATTTTCATTAACAGGCTGTGAGTGAACTCAAGCGGCTTTGGGTCTATCGAAGCCTCCCATGTTCATTATGTCCTGGTGGATATTGGCTCCACCTGTGTATGTGGGGCTAAAGAAATATGGGAGAATAAATATTCAGGAAGTGGCATCTTAGAAACTTCTTGAGTTGAAAGCCAGTAGCCGTGACCCCCAGTGGCTTGGCCAAAACTCCCGTATGCTGTTTATTTCTCATGTTTCACTATAGAATGAAAGAAGATTCTGGATTCTGGACTCAAAGCTGAAATAGCCCAAGCCAGAGACTGTGGCCTGCTTGGGGATATTTATGGGAAGTTGGATGGAATAAATTAGAGCAGAGTCTGCCGCTCATGGTCAAGGAGTCCACAGACCATGTGATGTCTCAAAAATAGTAACACTGGGAGATTCAGATAGCTCAGTCCAGGGCCATTGGTGTGTCCACACACTTGTCCATTTGTTCACTCATTCACTCCCGTATTCATCCAATGAATATGTATGGGGCACTTAACTGAAGCCAGGTTCTGAGGATGCAATCAGCAAAACAGAGGCGCCCGCCCTCCCATAGCTCAGCACGGGGGTTCCTAATTGATGGTGATTGGGTCTCCTACTATCAGTTTGCAAGGTCAGGATATATTATTGGTTCTCAGAACTGGGGAGATACAGGCACGTGGTGGGTAGAGGCCGAGCGTGTTGCTAAACTCCTTGCGATGCACAGGTCAGCTCCCTACAACAGGAAGCTGACCAGCTCTCAATGTCCATGGTGCTTGGGTAGAGAAACCATGCTCTAGACTTCTATGTCCACCTTCCGACGTTGTGACATGGCATAGCCATCTACAAAGTTCATACTCTCAATTGAGTTACCAAAACAAACAACTCTTTTCATTTTGAAGTTAATTTAAGGCTATATATAGGTTAGGATGCAGCCATGGGTCTCCTTGCAGCATGTGGCCCTGCAGGCCATGGGCTGGACACACCCTCCTGAGAACATCAGAACAAGACACTGGCTTGAACTGACATTTTTCCTCAAGGACAAGTTATTTGTGTGACCAACCTATATATGTTTGCTTATACACTGACAAAAGATAAAACTGGGACGATTGCTAAATAAAGGTGCTACTATCAGAGAGACGGTTACGGTGGCCTCTGTCCCTGTGATGTGGTGGCGGGTGGTGAGTAGAATGTCCGGAGAGCTTTGTTTCAGGTGAGTGCCTGAGCTGTGGAGGATGCTGTGTGGCTGCTGAACATGACCTCTGTGGGCTTTGAGGTTTGGATTCTGGGTCTCCTACCACCGAGACAGTGATTTCAGGCCATACCCCTAGCCCACCACCAACGCATTTGGTCCATTTAAAGACTCTCAGCTGGTCCTAAGTCACCAGGAGATCAAACGGCCACTAACGGCAATGTCTTCAAGGCCCATGCTAGGCATTGTTCCAAGGGCATCAGAGAACAAGATCAACAATGTTCTTGAGCCTGCATGTTAGATGAAAAATGAGTTAATAACAATCAGTGTAATAATAAATGAATCTTTCACAGGTGTGAATTCTGTGACGAAAATAGAACAAGGTGATGTGTTGGGGAGTGGCTAAGATGGCTGGACAGGAGAGACACTCCTAAGGAGGTCACTTTTAGGTGAAACTAGAAGGAAGCAGAAAGAGTGATTGATGCAGGCAGAGCTGTGAGGAAGGGGCATTCCAGAAAAGTGCCTGTAGGTAGCAAGGTGGCATGGTCCCGCAAATTCCAGCACTCAGGTGGTTGCTACTGGGGATGGCAAATTCCAGGTCTGCTCGGGCTACATAGCACTCTCTAGGCCAGCCTAGGCACCTTGGACAGAATATGTCTTATTTTTTTTTAATTTGATTTAAGATTGTTTATGTACCTCAATAGTAGAGGGCTTGTCTAGCATATACAAGGCCCTGGGATTGTATACAAAAAAGAAAAAGAAGAAGGAAGAAAGGAGGGAGAAAAACAAAGGAGGGAGGGAGGGAGGGAGAGAGAGAGGGAGGGAGGGAGGGAAGGAAGGAAGGAAGGAAGGAAGGAAGGAAGGAAGGAAGGAAGGAAGGAAGG
>NW_026595981.1:6733393-6739809 GCF_907164565.1 Psammomys obesus | reverse complement strand
AGGAAGGAAGGAAGGAAGGAAGGAAGGAAGGAAGGAAGGAAGGAAGGTAAAGAGGGAAATAAAAAGAAAAGAAGGGGGAAAAAGCTAAAAGGTACCATGAAGTGAAGATTGCCCTCTTTTTCTCAGGAATCCTTGAGTCTCAGATGGGTTGGATTCTATTCCAAGAAAACCATGCAGCCGATGGAGAGTATCTGAGCAGGGAAACACCGTGTTCACGGGAGACTGATTACCCAAATTGGAGTCATAGCCCCGACTTCACCCCATGCAAGCCAACTAATATTTCATGGCATTATTTTTTTTCTCTCCTACTTCCCACCAACATCAGCCAATACGATATAACCCCCAAGCCTGCCTGGGTTCCCAAGAAACCCGTCAAGGCTCA
This sequence comes from Psammomys obesus, assembly GCF_907164565.1. NCBI lineage: Eukaryota > Metazoa > Chordata > Mammalia > Rodentia > Muridae > Psammomys > Psammomys obesus. Next base: position 6,739,427 of record NW_026595981.1, on the reverse strand, counting down.
TTATAACTGACCCCTCCTAGCCCTTTCCTCAGACAGGGGTCAGGGGCAGAATACACACTCTGTCATCCTCTCTTTCACTCACCCCACGCACCATCATTTAACCCAGTTGTAGTCTGGTTTCCCTAGAGACAGACCTTGGGGGAAAAAAAAAAAAAGGAAAAATAGTCTATGTGGGAGATGAAACCAGAAAATACACGGGAAGGTGGAAAAGGAAGGCAGTGGGAGGTGGCTCACCCAAAGTGTGTGCATGATTGAGCACGCTGGCAACGGGGACCATTGGAATTTAACTCCACAGGAGCTCCAAGAATGAGGGTAGGGCACACATCTCAGAGTTACCCACCTGAAGGGCAGCATGAGGCCCTGAAACCTTCTCTTGAGAAGAGCGCTCAGCAAGCATTTACTTTCCAGTCATTGGCCTCCCTGTGTCTGAGCAAAGAAGGCTTTTGCTGTCAGAGGAAACAAGCGCTAGGACAAAGGACCAGAGGTGCTGACAGTTGAAAGTGGGGCCAGCATGCACTAAAGTAGTTAAGTTCAGGGGGTCACAGGCAGAACGCCAGAAGCATCTACGCCAGCCGTTTTTACCGCCTGATGCCCTGTTGGGTGCCGAGAACGCATCAGTGAAGAGAGTCTGGTCCCTCCTCAACAGAAACTGGCAATCTGGCCCTGTTCCCTTTCCCAGATCCCACAAAGGTCTCACAGCAATGGGTCCCACCACACAGGGATTTTTTTATTATCATTTTAATTCGAGGACATGACACACATGAAGACGCTGTGCCAGGGAATTGTAGGTGCAGACCAGGGGCCCGATTACTACTCAGCAAGTTGTCTTCCTTTCTGCAGCCTTCCTTTCTTCCATCTGTCAATTGAGAATAAGGATATTTATTCTGCCTACTTCAGACAGCCATCGTATGTTCCGAATGAGACAGAAACCAAGAGTGCTACTGAGGTGAAAGCCACCCCATCCTCTGTTGCTGTCATCTTTGCAATGGTGAATGAGCTGAAGGCAGGGACTATGTGCAATGCTCCAGGACACACCCTCAGGTGGAACATGGTGCCGGGCATACAGCTCGGTAAATTCTGGGTGTATTCAGCTGAGGGAGGACCACATTGGTTGTCACTATGAGGGGTTCAGAGTAAAAATTGCTGTTAGTTGAAGTAACTGAGGCTCAGAGGGAAAAGGAACCAGGCTGCTGCTCAGGAGCAAAGACAAACTAGGACCCTGATGTCTTAGCTCTTAGGGCGATTTCTCACTAACACCTCCTGGGATAACAGAGAGTGGGGTACTAAAAACAGACAAGGGAGATGGCTCAGTCAATAAGATGGCTCAGTGCTCTCCCTCCACAACCAACATAAAAAGCCAGGACTCTAATGATCACATATGATTAATATTTTCTGGAAGTGGACAATGGACAATCTCTGGAACTTATGACCTAGCTAATCTAATCTAGCCAGTAACATTCCTGGCCAAGAAGAGACCCTGTCTCAAATAAAATGTGGAAAGCACCTGAGGAATGACACTCAGGTTTTGTCATCTGACTTCCACACACAAGAGAGTGTGCAGCCAGTACACACACAGGACCCACAACCACACGAACATTCACAAAAACTGACAACTACGTTGATATATTCTGAAGACAAGCCAACTCCCTAATGGGGCAAAACTAACCCATAGGAACTCCTTCAGGGTCAGTTTACAAGAGGCTTCCCCATGCTGAGGGTATGTGGTTAACCCTCAAGCATCACTCTGGATCTAGCTGATTTCCTAGATCCCATCTCTGCCATCAGACATCAGGACCTTGGAAATCTGCTGTGTGTTGAGTTGGACCCAAGCTAGGAGATTGTTAAGGGATAGTGTACTTCCTGGTTTTGTGTGTCAGCCTGACACAAGCTGGAGTCATCAGAGAGAAAGGAGCTCTGGTGAGAAAATGCTTCCAATGGGGGAGGGCCCAGCCCGTGGTGGGTGGTACCAACCTTGGACTGGTAGGCCATGGGTTCTATAATAAAGCAGGTTGAGCAAGCTATGGGAAGCAAACCAGTAAGCAGCACCCTCCATGGCCTCTGCATCAGTTCCTGCCTCCTGCCTCCAGGTTCCGGCTCTGCCTGAGTTCCTGTTCTGACTTCCTCCATGATGGATTGTGTTCTGGCTGGAAATGCAAGCCAAACAAACCCTTTCTTCCCCATCTTGCTTTTTTTTTGGTGTTTCATCAGAGCAATTGGAACCCTAACTAAAACAGATAGAAAGGAAAAAGACAGCCTTTTCCCAAGGAGACTTAAGAGGCAGGGCCAACCCACCCTGAGACTGCACCCTGAGAAGCCCCTGTCTGGGCGGGGTCAAGCTGCTGGAAAGAGCTTGACTCCGATCCCATTGTCTCTGTGCAGCCTGTGCCCCGGCATCGTGGCTTTGTGCCTATTGAAGTACATACCACATACCTCCCTGGATCACGCAGAGAGTAAGAAGGATCTCAAATACAGAATAGCTCAGGGCCTAGCACACAGTAGGTAGTCAGCAGAATGTGAGTCCCCTTTCACCAGCCTTGAACCAAAGGCTCCTCACGCCTCCTCCAGCAATGAGTCAAGGATTTTTAGCAAGCAAAACTTCACAAGTGTTTCTGTTTCCCGAGAAGTGTGATGCTGCTGTTCTGGGAGAAAATATTAAGCCAGAGCCCTCCCATGTCACCTAGCCTGAGGGCCCCAGAATCCCCACCTCCTGACCATACTGCATCTTCTTTTTTTTATGGTCCTGGTAGGTTTCGTTACAGGCCTTAACTTGCTGACCCTAAGTGTGAGATTTGAAACATCCATCACCATTTTCTGTTGAGCTGGAGACACTCTTACAGCCCAGTGCCAGCTGTGGTCTCAGGGCAGGATGTCAGGGAGTCCACAAGGCTCCGAGAAGAATGAATGTTGTCAGCCCAACCTAATTGTCTCCCACCACTATCGCTGGGAAACGCCGTGCCAAGAAACAGCACAGCTGCATGTCCCCAGCCCTGAGGCACACTGGTAGCTCTGGTGGTAAAGGAGGCCAGGATGAAAAGGTCCAGACACAACCAGAACAGAAGCAGGTCTCCATCCTGCCGAGGCCCGGTGTGCACACTGCCAGGACTGGAGGATGCTATGGGTTCTAGTCAAGGGTTTCCGGACATTCAGGTTGTTAAAACCTCCACCAAAAACAAACAAAAGAAACCTGTTCTATCATCAAGGATATTTGAAAATGCTAAATTGTGATTCCCAGAATATTTGTCTTCATGGCTATGTTCATTAGCACCTCGAATAAATAAATTTGCCTGCAGATCTTCAAGATAGTAATGTAGAGGACATTGTCAACTGTTTAGATGTTGAAACACCTCCTCATCTCCACTCCTTCTCTCTCCTCTCTCTCTTTCTCTCTCTCTCTCCACATCAGGACCAATGTTTCCCACATGTTTGGGGAGTCAAGGATCCTGGTTGTTGACATTTCTGTAGAGCTCAGCACAGGCACTCATGAGCTTTTCTGTTCTCAAGGTGATACCAGCAGCACCCACACTGGGAAAAGAGTTTGAAGACTAAGCTGTTGGGGGCAGGTCATCCGCTCCCTGGAGCCAAGCTTATTTCCCAGTGTGAATGTGAGCTGATAACTACTACCTGATGAAGCCACAGACCCTAGAGCAGTGGTTCTCAACCTGTGGGTCATGACTTTTTTGAGGGTCATACAACCTGTTCACAGAAGTTGCTTATCAGATATCCGACATAACAGATATTTACATTGTGATTTGTAACAGTAGCAAAATTACAGTTATGACATGGCAAGGAAATGATTTTATGGTTGGGGTTCACCACAACATGAGGAACTGTATTAAGGGGTCACAGCATTAGAAGGATTGAGAACTATTGCCCTAGAAAGAAGAGATCAGAGATGGGTTTCTTTCTACACAGTGAAGAGCTGCTGAAAACGCTCTGCGCCTAGGACACTTCAGATTACTAGTGAGAAAAACATGAGTGTAGAAGAGAACTAGAGATCTGATCAGACCACATAGCTGTACAGCCTGCCCAAGTAAATCATTTAGTGTCCAAGCTTGGCTCAGCCCAGGGCCAAATGCTCTCACCTGGGTAAGACTCCTGTCTTGCCACCTGGCTTCAGTATTTCCTTCAGCCTTGGGCTCAGCCTCTCAGCGCTGTGGCTGCTAGAACTTCCCAGTTGGCTGTTACTGCAGCTTCGCATCCACTGGGAAGGAAAGCCTATTCTCCAACAGTGTGCTCCATATATACAGACACATGCACACACACATTACTGCAAATGAGCTGTAATCAGCCTGGCCTGACTTGGATCGTGTGCTTGTGTCTGAACCAAGTGAGCAAGAAATTAATCTGTTGATGGGTAACACCGTGGGGGCCAAGTAGAGTTTCCATCATTTGAAGACTTGGGGCACAGCAGGGAGATGACTCCTCAGAGGAGAAACTGAGGACTAGTCATCAGGAGGATGGGTAGATGGTGAACAGTGCACACAACAGGAGTCTACAGCAGGCAGGATTTCCTCCCGACCCCCAGGATGGCCAGGGTGGTCCTACCACACTGCTCAGATGGCACAGGGAGCTCCTGCAGACACTGCCAGGCTGCTCTCTCATTGGCTGAGGAGCTGGACCAGGCCTGAACCTGTCAGTAATAAAATCATAGGGGGCAGAACTGAACATGGGAGGGGCAGGTAGAGACTGGGCAGAAAAGCAATGGGCTGGTTCTCCCGCAGGATTTTGATGGTTTCAGAGTAGGAAAAGCGGATGTTAGGCAGGCTTTAGAACAAAAAACCCAAGCCTCAGAGGGAAGGAGACCTCTGCCTCATCCCTTAGAACAAGGACATAAGGGTCCAGAGTCAAAGGTTAACCAAGTACCAGCTTGACTCGAGGCAGAGTATGTGCTTAATGCTTTCCAAATGTGGGGATCTCCATGTAGACCATGAGAGAGGGGTGGCTCCCCTGACATACAGGTCAGCTAACTGTCATTTAGATCTTGGAGCCTAAGAAAATTAAGCCAGAGCCTTGCCTGCTCCCACACATCTGAGGAAAGACTAGCAAACCATCTGGGCCAGGATCCCACCCCAGAGTACTCAGCCTGTATGTGTGGGTAACGAATAGGGAGTTCAGTTTTAGGTCTGCCCTTCATGTCCAAGGGACAGGGAAGTCACCACAATAAAGGCAGAGTCTATTTCCTACTCTTGAAAGACACTAGCATCCCTTAAGTAAGAGAGGGCAGTGAAGGTCACTTTTTTCCTCAATCAGGGAGCAAACTCTAAGTGAAGATAATAGGAAGTGGCCCCTCACATACTGGCATGATGTCTGAGTCAATGGAGGGAGGGAACTCTGGGCAGGCTTCTCTTTACATTTGGTACCCCATAGGAATCCAAACATCCAGCCGCCAAATCTATATGGAGTCTTGCTGGGACCCAGAGGACACCCTGACCTGCTGACTACACCTAGGATGGCTGTCAAGGAGGGCAGTATTTTAGTGGAATAGCATGTTTGGGTCCTGCACCTGCTGTTCTCTCCCTCATTCTTCTTTCTCTTTGCTCGGAAAACCTACTTAACTAGTTCCATAGAGAAAACCACTTCTGCCTCTGTTGGCTTGGAGATACGCAAGAGCACAGTATCTATTCTTAGGACTCAGCCACAGAGTGAACCCACAGCTATCCATGGAGGGGTTAGTTGGCATCCTGTTACTGCTAGTATGGAGGAAGGCTACTTACTGAGCTGTTGGTTCCAGCTGAGCTACTGAGGTTCCGGTCTTCCTTGAAGACGTTATTCATTTACTCATTCAGCATACTTTATTTAAGGGACACTGTGTGTTGTATGCTACTGTAGATAGATAGAGAGTCCCAAATCCATGCCCTCACAGCTTGGAAAAAGACTGAAGATAAATGAGATAAATAAACTATGAACTACATAGGGCAGTGAGCAATAAGTACTATGAAGACAGAAAGAAAGAGTGAGAGAGAGAGAGAGAGAGAGAGAGAGGAAGGAAGGAAGGAAGGAAGGAAGGAAGGAAGGAAGGAAGGAAGGAAGGAAG
>NW_026595981.1:6730215-6733383 GCF_907164565.1 Psammomys obesus | reverse complement strand
AAGGAAGGAAGGAAGGAAGGAAGGAAGGAAGGAAGGAAGGAAGGAAGAAAGAAAGAAAGAAAGAAAAGGAAGGAAAACAGGAAAGATCAGTATGTGTTGAGGAGGTAAGAACTTAGATAAGACCAGAGACACTCCCTCCAAGAAGAAAGACCTGGAGGGAGGAACAATGGCAGCCATATGGCGTGAGGGAAAGATATTCCGAGTGAAGGAACATCCAGGGCAAAGGCCCTGAGGTAGGAGCTCACCTGAGATGTCTAGCATACAGTGGGCATAAACAGTGGGCAGGCAGCAGAGACTAGATTGTTCAGGGTCTTATCACTGCGGGAATGTGGCCTTACTGTGCATGGGGCGGGAAGTAACTGCAGAGTCCTGAGCAGAGGAACAGTGGACTGTCGCAGGCTCGCTGTGACTCCAATGCTGGGAATAACCAGGAGGGTGAAAGCAGGCAGGGAGAGCTCCCTTAGGCACTAATCTGGACGAACAGGAGGTGATGGGAAAGAACCAGATGCTGGCTGTGTCTTGAAGCCAGAGCTGACAGAACCACAGACACACCAGATATTTGGGGCAAGGGAAGTGAGCAGGATGACACCAAGAGCTTTTGGTCTGAGAAGTAAAAAGATGTAGTTTCCATCTGCTAAGCCAGAAAGGGCGGAGGAGGAGCCGGTTTGGGAAGGACTGTGAAGGGCCCAGTTTTTGGACAGGCATGGACATCCGAGTGGATATGCAAGTGGGCAGCTGAGTGTCTGTGCGATCAGAATGAGGAGGTGGACCTAGCCAGGTTTATTTGTAAGTTCTCAGCAGATAGACTCTTTTGAAATGTCGAAGACAGGACAAGACTCTAGGAGTGAGAGCCGAGTCGAGCCACTCAGAGAAACGTGTGGAGTCCATGCCAGCCTGCTTCATGGATGCTGGACACACAGAGGTGAGGTGCACCTTCAGCTGGGGCGTGGGGTGAGGTGCTGAAGGACATGTGGCCACTGCTGCTAGAGGGAAGCTCAGGGTCCTTCAGCCACCCCTAAGGGTGAAGAGCATTGTTCAGGAAGGAGCAATGGAAGCCTCCAGGAAGAGGAAATGAAATGTGTGAAGGGAGGAAACTGGGGCAGAGTACACAGCTGGACCATGAGTGTCTGAGGGAGAGGAAGCATGTGTGGCAGTAGGAGACAGGTCTTAGATACAGTCCTGCAGGATTTGGCTTTGTCCCGGGGGCCACTGAAAGACTGGGCACATGTAAATGTGTAAATGCCATAATCACACTCACTCGCTGGACCATGAGACATGTTTCCAGTCTCATGGGGGTTGGTCAAAGCACATACTTCAAACAGCTTTGATGGGAGTTGGGAGCTTATTGATTCTGGGCCCTTCGTTTGCCTATGGCAGAGAAACTTCCCTGAAGCTGCTCAAGTATTTGCCCGGAGCAATGCCATGTTTGGGTTCAAAGGAAGTGGTAAGGCAGCTTAAAACATATGGATTCCATATTGCTCTAACCCTGCAAGCCACTGAATATCATGTCTGTTGCTGGAATAAATTTTCTTGACCAAAAGCAACCTAGGAAAAAAGGGTGGGGGGCATTTCAGCTCAGAATTCTAGGTTACAATTCATTGCTGTGGGAGAAGTCACAACAGCAGGAGCCCGTGACAGCTGGCCACATCACAGCCATGGTCAAGAGCCCAGAGAGATGAGTGCATGCCCTCACACTTGCCTGCTTATGCCCATCTGGCTTTCTTCCCCCTTTAACGGACCTGGGCTCAGGCCATGAAGTGCTGCCCACAAGCGAACCCAATACAGACAATCCCTCATCGAGACCCTCTCCCCAGGTGATTCAAGACTGTGTTGAGTCCACAATTCAAGCCAATCACCACACTAGCTGTATTTTTAAGGAGCCAGTGCAGGCTCAGAGAGCTGTACACCAAGCCCAGCATTACCTAGACCTAATGCAGGGAGCTAGAAGTTGAAGCCGGGTCAGCGGGTGCCTCCCCAGTGAAGCATTTCCAAGCAAGCATGTCCCCACCTGTCAAGAGCACACAATTTTCCATGCAGGGGATGGTTAAGAAAATTGACTAGATGCTTCTCACACTCTAGCCACACTTGGCCTTTCCTTGACATGCTGCGGATGGAATTTAAATATTGCCTTTTGAATCAATGCTCACTTTATTAGCAGGAAGCATTTAGAATGAGCCATTACACTATCATGGGGGCTTTTATTACTGGCCCTTAATAAATGTTTGATGCTCAGAATGGTTATGAGCCCACAGTGTGAGGACAGTCCCACCTGCTTCCTCCCCTGCAGTCTTTGCCGCAAAATTAGCTGGAGTGTTCGTTAACAGAGTTATCATTTATTCTACTCTTAACTGGCATGGGGCCAGAAAAATAAAATAAGCGTATCAGGAACCACAGAAGGCTGTTTAGTGATAGCGAAGTTAAATTGAAAGAGTCGTCCTTCCCACTGGCTTGTTATCAAGAGCCAGGTTTCCAAGCAAGACACTTCATAGCATGATGCCTAGGCCTGCATAGAACTTACTTATTTACTCTCTAGACAGGGATTATGTGTGTCAGCTTCCCACACATCTTGCCCCGGCAGAACTGGTGACATTTAAAGAGGCCTCAGTGCGCCCTTGTCACTGTGCTCTAAATAGCTTGGCAAATGCATTTTCTTTGCTGACTCTAGTCATGCGGGTGAGGGTCCTGTGTTCCTGGGATGGAGCTCTTCCAAGAGGAGACAGAAAGGGTTCCCCTGGGCTGGAAGAGCCACATATGCTGATGCTGACAGTGGGAGGTGACAAGATGCCACCTGGTTCAGTTGCCTTGTGCCAAGTGGCATGACAACTGGCAAGCTTAAGCCATTTCAGTGGTGTACACAGAAGTCTCCAGAATACAGTACAGTCTCAAGTCTGGATGATGGACAAGCTATAACAGCTAAAGCTTTTCCCAAATACTCACTACTCAATGGGCATAAGACTAGTGTGTATGATCTGGGCATGGTGGCGCACACCTTTAATTCCAGCATTCAGGGAGGCAGAGACAGGTGGATTGCTGTGAGTTCAAAGCCAGCCTGGTCTACAATGCAAGTCCAGGACAGCCAAAACTATACAGAGAAACCCTGTCTCTAAAAACCAAAAGAAAGAGAAAAGAAAAGAAAAGAAAAGAAAAGAAAAGAAAAGAAAAGAAAAG
>NW_026595981.1:6677417-6730205 GCF_907164565.1 Psammomys obesus | reverse complement strand
AGAAAAGAAAAGAAAAGAAAAGAAAAGAAAAGAAAAGAAAAGAAAAGAAAAGAAAAGCTAGTGTGTGTGTGTCAGTTTTGTGGCCCACACAGCAGTTGTGTAAGGTTGGTTCTGACATCATTTCTAACCTTACAGATGAGGAAACTCTGGACCAAATGGTTAAGCATCTTTCTCAAGGTCTACCATCCCCCTACTACCTGTGGGCCCAGGGCAAGAGTGCACATAGAAGCTTATATAATACATGTATAAATTATTTCTAAGTTCTGAATACAGCCAGCAGATTTTAAAACAAAATGTTTAACATTCTAATTGGCCACTTTTACACCTTTACATTCACTTCAGTTCCTGGCTGCAACTTGGGATGTTTGTTTGTTTGTTTGTTTGTTTGTTTTGGCATTTCAGACCTGGAAGACAGGGAGAGGGGAGTCCCTGGTTGTTAACTTGGCCCCTCTGCCTGCCTTTTCCCAGTTCCTAAACTGAGGCAACTTCCATGCATATATGTAAGCTCCCCAGTCCACATATCTAAGCTCCAGCAGCCCACTACAAATGGCCACTCTTTGAGAAAATGGCTGCATATGCCAATGTCGAGGTCTCTGTCCTCTACAGAAGATGGAAAAGGACTGTTGTGATCCTGGAAGCTGGCTTGAAGTCTTTAGACAAAGTAGCCAACAGAAACAATTTGAAGGAGAAAAGGTTGTTTTTTGTTTTGTTTTGGTTTTTTGCTCATGGTGTCTATCCATCATAGTGATCACAGTAGAGGAGGCATGATGGGGCTTCCTAGTTCATGGCAGCAGGACTGTGTGGCAGAGACTGTTCACGTTGTGGAAGTGAAGAGGCAGTGTGGAAGACGGAAAGCAGAGAAGGAACCGGGGACAGCCATAACCTTCAAAGTCATGCCTCTGAGGATCCATCTCCTCCAGTTAGACTCTGCCTCCTCAGTTCCATAGCCTCCCATAGTTGTGCCATCAGCTGGGGAAGGAGTGGTCAAAACATAAGCCTATAGGGAACACTGAAGGTTCAAACCAAAACACCAGAAGATATGGAACATGGTCTGTGACCAGCACTTGGGTTCCAGGCAGGCGTGTCTTCATGGATCCTGTTGTTAAGGGGTTCAGATGGAAGAGAGTAGGGACCCACCCTCAACAGTGTTTCTCAGAAACCAGAGCAGGGACCCCTCTTGTCTGTGTCTGGGCTGGCATTACTTGGCCATACGGTAAGGTAAGCAGCACAGTTTATGTTTGAACCCCGGGCTCTCTGGATCCTGGACCCATGGGCTGGACTCCATCAATCTATTTTCTCTTCTAAGTCCTAAATATAGACCCAGGAGGTAGATCTGGGTCACTGGAATCCCAGTGTTCGTGGAAGGAGATAGCTAGATAATTTAAAGATCACCCAACCCAACCACTTCCCACTATCACTTCTACTCAAATGAAGGCTCCAGAGATTAAGAGAATTTCTCAAGCCAGCATGCCAGCTGCTCTCCCGAAACCATCCCAGCTCTTCCCTGTCTCTCCCTGATCCACCTGCCAGTGCTCTGCTGAGGTCCTCCATATATATCTTTGGGAGGGACAGCTCCCTCCATGGGGTTTACTGTGTCTGCTCTGAAGCAGAGGCGGCAACTCTCATTCCCATCTTCATGTCATGCTGCAGAAGCCCTGGGTGGTGTCAGTGTGTTCCAATTAGCTTCTGAATCATATTTGTTGTCTTAAAATATTTATATCCAGCCACTTCCCACCTGCTAGTATTGAATTCTAGCCGCTTCCAACGCTCCTCGCCGTTGCGAGCCCCTCAGATCATTCCTGTCACTTGAGCTGTCCAGGGTATGGGGCACTGGCGCTGCTGAGTGTGATAATGTGTCCTAATCAGACATAAGCAGATGCATACTGCCATGACCCAGGGCGCCCAGTCCCCTGTGCATGGAGTTTATTGCTTCCGACAGCAGCACACGGCTTCTAAAAAAAAAAAAAAGAGGCTGTTTGCCATTCTGTTTATACCGTCTGCAGATCTGCACCCCTGCAGGAATTTGGGGAGGTTCCCAGCAGACAGCTGCAGGGGTGCCCTGTGCAAGCAACCCTGTGTCCAATTACCCTTCCTAATGGCTACAGGAGCCTGGAGCCTCTTGTGGCTCGGGTTCCTCTGACATTCTTCTGTATGTAAATATCATCCTTTCATGGGCTTTTAACACCGTGGCCACATACTGTGGTTGAACGGACACAGTTTGGTTTTGGGTTTTTTTAATTTTCTGTTTGTTGTGTGTATATATATGTATGCATATACATATATATATATACATGTAGCATATATGTATGCATGTTTGTGTATGTGTGTTCACATGTGCACATAGAAGGACATATATACGTAGGATGTAGAAGTGGGACGTGTTAGGTGACTCACTGCTCCTCTCCACTGCGCCTTTTTATGAGACAGTGTCTCTCACTGAACCCAGTGTCCACCCACTGGATAGACTGGCTAGCCGGCAAACTACACCAATCCACCCGTTTCTGCAGAATGCCCTCAGTGGTAAGACTGCAGAAGCACACACCCCCACCCTGCTCTGAGAGAGCTCAACTCACGTCTCATAATTGATTTCCGCAGGCACTTTACCAACTGACCCATCTCGCCAGCTTTGTGTTTTAATTTTATAAATTACTATTTTAATTGTATATATTTATGAGATTCTGTACGATTACTTGATACCTCCATACAGTACACAATGACCAAATTGGGTAGTGGATATCTCCATCTTCTTAAAAACATTGAAATATCTGGTTAATATGTAATCTGTGTATGTTAATAAGGTACGGTTCAATACAGGAATATAATACAGGTATATGATATATACAGTCAAAGCAGAGGAATTAATGTTATCATTATGTCATGAATTTGTGCCTCAAGCTCCTCCCTTCTAGTCTTTCTAGTAGGGTTTTGTGAACTGTAGTTCCCCAACTATGGTTATGAGATCGTCAGCACTGAACTAGAGTCTGGGTGGGAAAGCAGTGTGGGATTTGTATCGGAGTTCAGCTCTTCATTTTTAACCCTTGCGGATTGGAGCTGGCAAAGGCATTACAGCAAAGACTTCCCCGAGTACCCACTGTGTGCCCACAGCACACCTGGCATATGATCCTAAACCAGCACTGCTTCCTTAGTCCTTCAACACATGGAAAGTGACTGACTGGGCCTAACACACAGAAAATACTGTCGCTCAGGAAGAATGGAGACTGTACCCAAGGTCACGCTGCCATCCAGTTGTAAAGCTTTGGCTTTCCTGTGTCTAGAGGACTCCAAACAGGCACAATGGCTTTCTCTTCCCCACACCACTGTCATGTGGAGCTTAGGCTGTGCTGCCGTTCCTTCGTGCCAGCTGTCTGCACACAGAGTTTGGGGTTGGGGCTGACATCTCACTTTCCACATTTTCTTTCCATTTTAATAAATAATATGTCACCATTCAGGCAACCAGCCGAATAATAATTTGTCAAGCCCAGAGCCTGACTTAGCTTGTTCCCACACTCGTCTTCCTCCTCCCACCTCTCAGTCCCATCTTCACACATCCTGGCAAGCTCCAGATATTTCTGCCTGGGTGCTGTCACCATCCCCTGAGAAGTGGCAAACATTAAGCCTTTCACCCAAAGTTTCCCACCAGCCTGCTGTGATCAGCTGTACCTTTTGGAGCTGGCAGAGGGGAAGGCGGTGGCTCTGTAGGCCCCTCTGAGATGCCCCACAAGTTAGGTTTCATCAGACCCCTTCCCCAAGACCTTGACTCTTTTTGGCAGTGGTCTTGGATTTTTAGTGTAGGGGGTATGATGATGTCTCCATCTGTAAAGCACTTGCCTTACAAACACAGAAGCAGAGATCAATCCCAGAGCTTACATAAAAAATACCATATATGGTGGATCACCGAGACAAAGGGAGCTGTAGGCCACGAAAGACCCTGACTCAAAGGAAAGAGACAGCATTCCAGAGGACGTTACCCAAGTTGTCCTCCAGCTTTTTACACACGCTCATGCACAGAAGTACACATGCGCAAACACGCTCACACATGCACCTTGCTTCAGAAAGATATGGAAGGTCACAGGTTCTGTGTTTTCTTACATAACTCTCGGCCTCATAACAGATTTAAGAGCAACTTGTAGACCTTGTCTCCGTAAGGCATCACAACAACTCTGAGAGTGATAGTGGCAAGTGTGGCCATCACTGTTAGGTGGATGAAGACAGGAGAGGAGGGGCTGATTTGGAGTGTGGAGAGCAGCAATGGCCTCTTGGTAACAGTCAACTTGATGAGATTAACAGAAGCCTGGGAGAGAAGTAAAGCCTGGCTCCGGGTCTGTCTGTAGTACACTTCGGAGGGAATTATCTAACTAATTAATTAGATAATTAGTTAGAGAAACCCCCCCACCCTGACTGTGAGTGACATCATATAAAAGACAGGGGACTCAGAAAGAACAGAAGGGGAGACAGAAGGGGAAGCCTGCTGGTGCTTCTCTCTGCTGTGTGTCTATCCCTAGGAGAGTTGCCTTGCTCTCCCATGCTCCATTCACCTCAACATTCTACCTCACTTCAGACCCAAGGTTATGTAGCCAACTGACTGGACTGAAAGCATGAGCCAAAAGATTTTCTTCCTCGGGTATTTGTTCACACAGCAACGACAACAACAACAACAAGATAATGATAAAGATGCTGTTAGAGATCAACTTGAAGGGACAAGGGAAATGTCCCATTGAGCAAAGTACTTACTGGGCAAGTATGAGGAGCCAAGTTCAATATCTAGAAGCCATGGGTGGTTGCACAGCCCTATAATCCTAATACGAGTGAGGCAGAGATAAATAGGAGGATCCCTGGGGCTCACTGGACAGTGAGTTCAGCCAAATTGGTTCAGTGAAAGACCTTGTCTCAAAAAATATATATAATAATAATATGGTGGAGAGCGATTGACAGAGGAACTCAGCATCAATATCTGGGCTCTACATGCATGTGTATATGTGTATATGCACATATATGACGATGTACACACACACACACAAGAGAAGTGAAAAGGAAGTAAAACCAGAATTATAGAACAAAGTGAGAAATTGGGAGGACCGAGAAGTGTGGGCCATATCTGAGATCAGGGAACTGACACACAGAATGGTGACAGGAGGCAGGGGCAGACAGGTAAGTGGACACTGTGAAACCATCATGACAGGTCATAAGGAATGCATGGGGGATCCCAGGAGCAGGCTGGCTAGCCACGCTCACTGCATCATTGAGCTCATGGTTCAACGTGAGACCCGCCTCAGTAAAGGAGGTAGCGGTTCTGTAAACATCAACCTTGGGCTTTAATGTACACGCATGGACATATTCACACAAGCAGTGAGGCTTGCACACTTAGCACACCTTGGGCCTGTCAGTCACTTCCCTCGGGGCTGGTTCTTGGAGACCTTCACATTGTCTTCAGTTATCCACGTGGTAGATACAGATTCTTTGGGGCAGAGGAAAGCCTTGGTTCTTGGAGACCTTCACATTGTCTTCAGTTATCCGCGTGGTAGATACAGATTCTTTGGGGCAGAGGAAAGCCTTCCAACAGAGGTCTTGCCTATCAGGAAGAAAAGCACCCTAGATTTGGAAGTAAGTGTGGGAACTAGAAGGAATCCGACCCAGGGCCTGGCGACTCGCGCCTCTCAGGAGTGAGTGATGAGGACTAAGTGGCTGAGAGGAAGGAATGGAGTGCCAGTGAAGGTTTCACCGATTCCTCCTGGGGAAAGTCCGTTATCTTCTGACTTTTACTAGCTTTTAATAAAAGGTCTAAGTAAAGTTAACTAGTGTTTTCCCCTCTTAAAAAGAAGAGCTAAGCTGTCTTTGTAATTAGAACATTAACGTGCAAATGATACCACTGAAGGACTTTGGGCTTGTGAGCTCCATTAAGTCAGTTCTGCATTGCCCTGGAACCCAGGGTTGGCTTATGCATTGCTCAGCAAGCTTCTCCCTAGACTCCTGGTGGTGAGGAGCTGTCCATTCCAAGAAAACAAACATGGGTGCCTGAGACACAGTCTTCTTTCCTCCATTCAATCAAATAACATTTATATGGAACCCTGAGACCAAGCAAAGTGTCTATTCTTACAGCAGTATGTCTGCTT
The DNA here is from genome assembly GCF_907164565.1 of Psammomys obesus. Classification (NCBI taxonomy): domain Eukaryota; kingdom Metazoa; phylum Chordata; class Mammalia; order Rodentia; family Muridae; genus Psammomys; species Psammomys obesus. Next base: position 6,724,095 of record NW_026595981.1, on the reverse strand, counting down.
TCTTATCTGGGATGTCAACTAGAAAATGTGGCAAGCTTTTTAGCCCATAAAATATTAATATCTGGACATTTACAGGAACTAGCGTCAGAGAGGCGCCTTTCCAATTGTTCCCCCCTTGAGATCCGTCACAGACTATGTCACAGAGGACAATAAAATATGTGATAAAAAGTCCACTTTCACCTAATCCTGGCTGGTTCATTAAAAGATCTGAGTTAGTAGATGCTGGCAGACCACAGGCAAGAGATGTGAGGGCACCACAGGCCTCCTGCCTGGGCAGCCCACAGACCCCAGCAGATGCAGACAGTCCTTCGTGAATGTCACCATTAGCAGTGAAGCCATCACCAGTCTATTGGCCCCATTTAGAGCCCCATCCCTCATAGCTAGCTGGGCCTTCCCTTTTTACGTTTTAAATCAACACATAATATTTTACATATTTATGGAATCTAGTATGACAATTCCAGACAAATATCCTGTGTATAATAAACAAATCAGGGTAGCTGCTATTTCCATTTCCTCCAGCATTTAGCTTTTCTATACCCAAGCACTTTTTAAGCCATAAATTAATGTATAGCTTCTCTCTTTAAAATGCCTTCACTAAATGGAAGGAAGAAAAGATAAGAGGGATGGGTGGAGGATAAAAGGAAGGGGAAATAGGGGAAAGGACAAATGTCTAATTCAACGTATAGTGAAAAATCACTTCTCGAGAGTAAGCTGACTATAGTGAGCCTGGGTTGTTGTGGTTGTTTTTTTTTTTTTAATCTTTAATTATTTTGTGTTACATACATTGATGTTCAGCCTGCTTGTATGTGTGTGGGGAGGTGTCAGATTCCTTGGAACTGATCAGTTTGCATAGTTTAGTATTTCATACAAGTGCGGTCATATGACTGGCTTCCCTTTCTATGGGTTTGGCTTCATTGACCAGGAGTCATAATAATGTTTTGACTGTGCACACTGTTGGATATATAAAAGTGTGCCCCCCTCTATTGCTAGGTGGTTTCTCTGGTGCATAGGAGGCATGCCACTTTTCAAAACAAGTCTATTTTAAGCTGCTAATGGGCACAGGGCTGTTTGCTCTTTAGGGCTCTTCCAAATACCACCACCATTGAGCCTCTGTGTACAGGTCTTTGCATGAACTTACACTTTATGTCTCTTACTATTCCTGAGTTAACAGCTAGGAATGGAATGGAAGGTGCACATTCACCTCTTAACGAAATTAGCGAACTCTTTTCCAAAGCAGCGCACCGTTCCACCTCCCCACCAGCATATGGGAGCATTCAGCACGCCAGCGTCAGTTTTCAAAAACTACTGCGGCTGGGGAGGTGATTCTGTTTGTAAAGCATTTTCCACATAAATGTAAGGACCTGAATTTGGATTCCCCAGCACCCATGTAAATGCCAGGCCTAGCCACAATCACCTATAACACCAGGGGTGGGGTAGCAGAGATGGGTGGGTTCCCAGAACTCACTGACCAGCCAGATTAACCCGGTCAGAGATCTCAGCTAAGGTTCAGTGAGAGCCTGAACCCAAGGAAGGGTGGAGAATAGCTGAGAAAGACACTTGACGTCAACCTCTGACATCTACACGAACATGCATCAAACACATGTGCACACACCCAGTTACACGTGAACGCACACACACATACCACACATGCAAAAGTTAAAAAAGTTCTTCCAGGCACATGTCTATAATCCCAGTACTTGGGAGGCAGAGGCAGAAGGTTCAGGAGTTCAAGGTCATCCTTTCTTACACAGGGAATTTGAAGTGAGGCTATGCTACCTGAGACATGAGACCCCATCTAAAAAAACAAAACAAAATTTAAAAATCCTACTAAGAATTTTCTCCTGGGCTCATTTAATCTATAAATCAGCTTAGTGAAAATGAATGTATTAATAATCCTGAGATTTGCTATCTATTGTGTGGCATCTTTATATTAATGCATGTATTTAATTTCCCTCAGTAATAATTTATACATTTTAGTGGCTAGCTCTTATCTATATTCTTCCTAAATTAAACACTATTTAATGTTTTTAATATTGTTGAAAATGATATTCTTAAACTTAATTTTAATTATCTGAAGCTAGTGTATTGAAACAACTATTTGTGCACACTGTTATGTAAGATACACTCCTGTTAAATTCATTTATTCATTTGATGGCTTGTTTTTAATTTCTTGGGATTTCCATGTAGATGGTTCATGTCAACTGACTTTGACATGAACAAAGTCAGTTTTACATCTTCCTTTCCAATGTGTATGCCTTTTATTTATCTTTCTTAGTGAACTAGCTAAGACCTCCACTACTGAGTCAAAAGACAAAAGCAGGTACCTAGCACTGACTTTCCCTGGCCCTTGATTTCATAAGGAAAACAGTCATTCTTTCCTGTGGTTTGAGAATGGCTTACCCTTCCTGAACCCTCAAGGTCTTATTTTACTACTATAAAGAATATTCAAACATAATCTCAATGTGGTATTATGAGGAGGGATCTTTGGGAAATGATTAGTCTAGGCTGGGAATGAGTCCCCACAAACGAACTGTCCTAGTTTACTTTTTGTTGCTGTGATGAAACACCATGACCAAAAGCAACTTGGGGAAGAAAGAGTTTATTACATTTTATATGTTAGACTCCATCATGGAGGGAAGCTGGGGCAAGAGCTCAAGACAGGAACCTCAAGGCAGGAACTGAAGCAGAGACCATGGAGAAACACTGCTGGCTTGTTTCCCATGGCTTTCTCAACCTGCTTTGTTATAGACCCCAGGACCATCTGCCTAGGGGTTGCACAGTCCATAATAGGCTGGGCCTTTCCACATCAGTTATTAATCAAGAATATGTTCTACAAACATGTCCATAGGCCAATCCAATGGAGGCAATTCCTCATTTGAGGTTCACTCTTCCAAGATGATTCCATGACCCCAAAATAATTGTCTTCTCCCTATAAAGTAAACTGCTTCTGGTATTTTACAAGGAACAAACACTGACAAAACACTTTCACTATTAAACATTTATTGAAGTCTTCAGTGTCCTTACCAATTTTTAGTCTGCATATTGTACACATTATTAAGAGAGGTGTTGACAGCCCACACCATAGTTGTGGGTTGTGTATTTCCCCTCTCAGTATTAGCAGCTTTTATTCCATGCATTTTGAAGCACTGTTGTTCCTGTGTGACCCCTCTTGTCATTATGCACTTTTGGTGAACTGATCTCTTTGTCACTGAGGGATTCACTCTTTGTCCCTAATAATAATCCTCGCTCTAAAACCGTCTAGTATTTGTAGAGCTACTACAGCATTCTTTTTATGGGAGTCAGCACACTTCCCCTTTTTCTATTCCTCAGCTTTAATCTTTGTCTTATTTTATTTTTAATGTATCCACTACATAATTAGATCTGTGGTAAAAAATTTAGAACGCCAATTTGTGAAGGTAAATTCCATTTGTTAGAACAAAATGAATCGCTTGTAGCCTCGGAGCTAAGGGGACAACTTTGATCTTTTGTGAAGTTTGTAAGTCCACAGCTTCCTGATCAACCTTGGCTGCTCCACAATCTCTTCTTTCTCCTCACTGTGGAAGAGCTCACCTTCCCTGTGCCTGGGCTTCTGGCCCTTCGTCTTGAAGTGAGCATCACTGAGGTGCCGGGGGGATTTTTATGTTGCTGAGGTCAGTTTTGAGGGAAGCAGCAATGACAGAAGACCACCGTCTTGCTCTTGTAAGACCAAGTAAGGATGGTCAGGGAAACCCTGGGGGTGATGCCGATATGTAAACCTCTCAAATTTCTCTCACATGCTGACTGAGGGGCGTTTGTTGTTTTGTTAGTCATGGTTCAGCAGCTTCCATGGAATGTCTTCAATACAATAATATCTAGGCACTTTTCACAGCTCAACCAGGTAAGCACCATCATTCTGTGACAGCGACAAGAACTTTTTTTTTTTTTGGTATTTGGGTTTTTAAAAAACTTTTTAAATTTCACATCCTACACCCTAATTTCACTCATCTCCCCATCCCTTCATATCCTCCCTCTGCTCTTGGCAACCTCCCTTCCAAAAGAAAGTTCAAAAATTAAAATTAAATAAAGCAAAACAGCAACAAAAAAAAACACCTCATCGTGAAAACTGTAGTGTGTCACAGCATACCCTTTGGTCCACACATCTCTACTTGCAAATGTTCATTGCAATGAGTCATTGGTGTGGTTCGAGGCCTCTGCCTTCTGCTACACTATCAATACTGGATCTTCACTAGGACTCCTCTCAGATATTCTGTTGTTACCCTGTTTCATGGGGATCCTGCAGCTTTGTATCTGCAAGACTGGCCCCTTCACATGCTCCAGAAGTTGATAGATGGGGTAGATTTGGGGGTGGGCCAACTCAAAGCCCTGGCCCTAGCTCTAGCTCTAATCTAGATCAAGGTGGTAGCTGAGTTAATCAGCTCACTAATTCTCCCATACCCACACCACCAGGGCGAGCTCTCCAGCACTGTCCCCAGGCCAGCTCTCCAGCTCTCACACCCTCCTGCACTGTCAGGGCCAGCTCTACTGTACTGCCCAAGAGAAGTGCTGCAGCCAGTGAGGGCCAGGGCCAGCTCTGTGCAGCCCTTGGACATTAACATGGTCCCAGGAGGCAATCCAGACCACAGTTGTTCACATGGCCTTTAGTGATAAAAATAGGCCACAACACTGACACAGAGCCCTGCTGCCACATAGCCATGGATCCAGACATGGCTCTAAGCAGCAGAACAGCTGGGTCTCCTCACCATGGTCCCATGTGGCTGGGCAGGACACTCACATCAGGCTGTTCCTCTCCTCCCTTACATCTCCAGTTCTGCCTTACTTCATAGTGGGCGCAAATCATTCCACTTCTCTTTCTCTGCCATCTCTCCACCACACTCTTGCACATCATAGTGGTTCCCACTGAGGGTGGGCTACATGGCAGCAGGAAGGCCTTTAGGTGTCTTCCATACACCCTCCAGAAAGAACCTTCCTAACCTTGGACTTGGCAGCTGAGTTCTTCCTCTTCTCTGGACCTCCCTGGAATACATGGCAAATGTGGATTACCTGTCAGTTCCTCTAACCCGGTCAGGGTTTTGGCTGCAATGGGGTTTCTCCTCTTTTGACTCCTTAACCTTAGAGTTACCCTTCCCAGCCATGCCTACTGCACTGACTCCAGCCTTCCTGGCTTCCTTTTCTGCATCCAGTTTCTCTGCTTTTCTGCTAGCCAAACTTGCAAGATGGGAAAGATAAATTGCTGTCTTTAAAGTTGTGTTTCTTGTGGACAGTACATAGTTGGGTCTTATTCTTGTCACCTGATCTAACACTCTCTGCCTTTAATTTGGATGTTAAGACCATTTTTTTAAAATCTAATGTGATTACTGATATGTTTGGATTTAAATCCACCATTTGATGTGTTTTTCCCACTCAACTTTTGTTCACTTTTCCATTTACTTCTCTTGTTTTATTTTAGATTGTTTTATTTACATATATATTTACTGACTTTGTTTTTTCTTTATTTTTTAAATCAAGGTCTCACGATTTAGCTCAGGCTGGCTTTAATTTATAGTTCCAAGCCCCACAGGTGTTGGAATTACTGATGTGCCCTATCAGGTCTAGCTAACTTGCTGTTTTTCATTATTTCATTCCATCTCATTTTGGTGTGTGTGTGTATGTGTGTGTCTGTGTGTGTGTTTGTCTATGCCTGTGTGTCTTCCTGGGGGTATGTCTCTCTGTGTGTATCTGTGTATGTGTGAGAGAATATACATGCAGGTGTGTGCACAAGTACAAATAGAAGCCAGGATTTGATGCAGTGTGTCTTTCTCGATCACTTTTTATTTTATTTTTTGAGGTAGAATCTCCCACTGAGTCTGGGGCTCTCTGATTCAACTAGGCTGGCTGGTCAGCAAATCCCAGTATCCTTCTGCTTCACCTCCCCAGTGCTGAGGTGTGGACCACATCTGGCTTTTTCAGCTGAGTTCTGAGGATGTTCCTACACCAAGCACCTTACAGAGCGAACCATTTCCCCAACCCTCTTTGTTGGTTTCTTCCTGCTATCTCTTTGCTTTCTGTCTTTAGGGGTTGCTCTAGAACTGAGTTTGATAGTCCTGGAGCTATTTTAATTGTGGCAATTCTATCTTTCAGTGGAGAACTGTTCTGTGCAACTTGCAATACTTAACAGTACCCTTGGCTCCTCCCACTAAATACCAGTAACACTCTTCCCCATGTTGTGATGAATGTCTTTAGTACCATATATGGAGGACTGCTTTGTTTTGCAGTGTTGAGGACCAAACCCAGGGCCCTGCACATGCTAAACAAGCACTCTGCTGATGAGTCACTCCCCTGTGCCTCACACACAGGGTTTACAGATTTATCACACTATGGCAGATACATGCACTTCAGTCTTTTGACATTGTGCTACAACATCATCTAAAAAATGATACATTCCTTCCATAACTATTCTAGGATGCATCATACCTGGGCAGTGTAAAAAATCCCTATACCAATATACATACAGGCAGCACTAAGTGGACTCAGTGGGAGAGAGAGGGAGGGGAGAAAGGAAGAGAGGGTAGGAAGAAGGAGAAAGGGGAGCGAGAGGGAGATTGCATGGAAGTGGGAAAGCAAAATGGCGAGAGAACAGTTGGAAGGAACAGAATAGGAGATAGATTTGATGAAGACACACTATATGCCTGTATGAAATTCCCCACGTGAATTTTAAAACTTTAAAAAGCGTCTTTCTCCATCACACTGCTTTGTTTGATATGTGTTATTCGTGGTCCTGCAGATCAAACCCCAGCCCTGGCGTATGCAGGACAGGGCCGGCAGTATGCTGCACCTTAACCCTCCACCAATATCATCGCCATGCCTTCCACTTCTCTGTAAGCTGTAAACCCCATCCCACATTATTGTTTGAATTTCTTAAACATAATCTCTTAAAGAGATTTTAATAAGAGGGGAGTATATCTGCTTATATACTCTTTATATAACTTTGACTTTCCATCTGGTATCAATATATTTTCTGCTTAGAAGATTTATTTTAACATTTCATAAGGGAGCTGTCTTCAGTCGATGACTTCTGTCGTTTGTAGGTTTGAAAGAACAGCCTTTACTTTGCCTTTGTTTTTTTTGAAATCTGTTCAGTAGGTAGAGGATTCTAGGCTAACAGTTACTTTCTTTAAAGCTGTCTTAGGACAGGTGTCATTTCTAAGGAGTCCCTTTCATGTTTGTCTTTGTTCTCTGGCGTGCTTCCCTTCTTCTACGACTGGGCTGACATGGCTGTTTGGTCACTTGATGCTGTCCTGCAGCTCACTGGATAATTTCTGTCACCCTGCTTTTAAGGTCACTGATCTTTTCTTCTGCAGCATCTGAACCACTGATAAATTACACCTGATTTATGGTCCAGGCTATTTTTTCATCTCTAAAATGTTGCCCTGGCTCTTTTATTTATTTGTCTGTTTCTATCATGTTGGCACTTTCTGCTAACTTCTTAAATAACTAGTTTCCAAGAGCTGCTTTAATAATCCTGTCTATTAATCAGACCATGTATTTCATGTTTAAGTCTGTTTCTACTGACAGGTTTTTTTCCTCATTGAGGTCATAAGTCTTGATTTCTTTTGCATAACTGATCATTTCTGGCTGAACTCAGAAACTATGTGAATTTTCTAGCATGCAGTAAGTTTACTTAGAAATGACTTCAGTGCTTTTAAGGATCAGTATTCTGCCGGCCAAATCTCACCCTCTTTCTGTTTCTGTAAAAGAATTGCACTTAGAGTACTGTCTCCAGCCACACCTGTTCAACTGCATATGGCCAGTGGGCACTTTAGGGTGCTAATAGCCAATTTACTAAGCTGCGATGGAAACCATGTGACAAAACCTAACACGTTCCCTCTACAGGAAATGTGCTGCCAACCCCTCTTGAGATGACCACCTTCTGAATTTTGCTAAGTAGCTCCAGAACAGCCCCAGCCTCTGATGAGCTAATTCCCACCACTGAGGCAATGCCTCTCTGAGGATACCTGGACTACTTGTCACCAAGCTAGAGTCTACTACTGGAAGACAGCAACACACAGGGCTTCTATCCCCTGTGACCTCCAGGGAATTGTCCCGTCCACAGTGAGCTCAGACACATGTCTGACTAGCACCTCCCATCCACGGACCAAGGAAATGTCTCCTGCAAATGTCACAAGCATATATTCTCTCTCTGTGACTCTCTATATATATGTCTCTCTCTATCTCTGTCTCTCACTCCCCCCCCCGCAGCCTTTTGGGGAGTTTTTGCTTCATTCACTCAACTCCAGGCCACCACTAGTCTCTATTGGGGTTCCCCCTCCCTCCGCTACAGCCCCCAAATTCTCTCCTGACAACAAGATGGCAATCACAGCACTTGCCCCATTTGTTTCATCTCTTGCCGTGAGCACCATCCTACACTGCCTATTGCCCGGTATCTGTAAACCACTCTAGGCTTCTTTTATGCACAGAACATGTTTTTAATTGGGTGAGTCAATCAGAGCTGGGTTTTCTATTAGGTGCAGCCAGAAACATCCTAACTGAAACAGTCATCCAAAAGGGTAAGGAACCAGCTTTGTGAAGGATGCAGTGTCCCTCGGAACAGAAGGACCAGAAGGAAATAGTGGAACAAACAAACAATGCCCAAAGCCTGAAAAACTCCAGGCTGCTCTAAGGAGGGGCTTTCTCAAAATGGCACGGCCCATTTCCGTGCATTCCAGTGAGCAGCCTCAGACAAGGCGAGCTCAGCCTGGCATCCACATGTACATCTGTTATTCTTGCTGTTTGTATTTAATAAGAGACTCCAGAGATACTGACAGCGGGTGAGAATGGAGCAGAGGAGCACCAGGAGTTAACCCCCCCCCTGTGCTCTGCACTGAAGGCTCTGGTCTGGTGAGGACCATTTCATTGGCTTCTATTAAACTGGTAGTAAATTAATTCCCTGCAAACCCACACTGTCTGCTGGGGTGCCAGTCTTCTATTTGAAATAGGATTGGCTCACTGTTGAACTAGAGCAAACCCAGAAGGGCCATGGGTCCTGAAGTCACTGCTTAGGGTTGACAGAGCCAACAGTGGAGCTGGGTGCTTGGAATAAAGAGGTAGAATGCAGAGAGAGAGGCTGATAAAGGATGGGAACTGGGAGTGAGGCCTCTGGAGAGGGCTGGGGCTTTAGGTTAAGAAGGGTCAGCCCAGGCAATTTGAGACAAGTCAAAGGTCTGGGTGGCTAGATGCTGGTTCTATAGTCACATTTCTGAAGTCAATTATAAGAAACACAGAGGACCAGGGTTTGATATACTTGAGAGCTGACAGTGAGTGTGTCATGGAAAAAGTTCCACTTGCAATGCATGGGGCTTGGGCTGGGGCTGGTCCCGCCATCCCAGGGTCTCCGGCAGTAGTAGTTCAGGAACTCAGCCATTCCAGGCATGTCATCTCTCAGGCAGTAGCTTGATAGATGTCTTCCAAAGAGAGGGATTTTACGAGGGGTCCGTGGGAGGAGATGTCCTCCAGTGTTAACACAGCAGCTAATGAGGCATTGAGCTTGAAGCAGGACACCTTGATCCTGCTTCTAGGCGGATTTGAGCGAGTTGCTTTGAGCTCCTGAAACATTAGCCTCTCCTCTCAGAAGTAAAAGGTTTGAGCTGGAGGCCTCCACTGCAGTAACTTCCTAGCTTGGTGTCCTTCAGTCCAACAGTGGCCACACAGATAGCTCCATACATGTGGAAATCTTTATGATGGAGACATTATTATCTTCATATTGATGAGATGAATGAAGCCCAGTGAAGATAAGGGATAGGCTCGGCCTTGCACAGCTGGTAGGTGACACAGCCAGGAACCTTTGACCAATCTACACTTCTAAGCCATGAGGCAACCTCCTACTTTTAACCAGTGATTATAATTGTCCCATCTATAGACAGACATTGCTAATATAAGTCTTGAACTCTCAGATAAGCCTCAGGAGAATACACCAGGATGTGAACGGTACCCTACTTCTGCTCTACCCAGTGCCCCACTGAGAATTGCCAATGGAAGACACGGTGACTCGCCTATAATAAGCACATTTTCGTTTTGGTTCAACTCACTCTGATTTTGATGTAAAAGCAGACACTATGGTCTTTACTGAGTCAATAGTTTGAAATAACCTTGGCTACTGAGAACTTTGGAGGTCTCAACAGTTGAGGTAAATCTATTTAAAATCAGTGCCCTTTCTCTAAAACTGAGAGCCCTCAAATTAAGCATTCTTTTCATGCATCAGTAATTCCTGAGTCTGGTGATTAATTATCAAAATGTTAAAGGTCTTTTATGTTTATGATACGTGCCTGCATTCTGCAGGCTCATAATGAATTGTAATTTTTTTTCATTAACGCCCTTCCTATTCATTGTTTGCACTCTATTATATCTTAGTTGATAATTTATATAACATTTAGAAGTAATAAAACTGTTTTTCATTAGAGCAACTCTTTGCTTCCAACTTCTCACTGAGGTTAATAAAATTAAAAAAAAAACTGTTTTGCAAAGGGGAGAAAACAAAGGTCCGTTTTCTGAAAGCCAGTTAATTTGAGAACTTACTATAGAGGGAAAGGGAGATGGACTTCTGATCTTTACTTTGCCTCTTGCCAAAACTGTCAAGAATGTGTTGGCTTCACCCGCCTGCACCTTATTTTCTTTCTCTGCAAAATGGGCTTGAGTGGAGAAGCAGCTGCCCAGTGTTAACATGTGTGGCGAACTGGTGGGACAAATGAGCCTCACCGGCACACTCATGAACCAAGTAAGCACATCACTCTTCTTTAAGGAAAAGTCAACAGGAACTGTCACAAAGATAAGGTGTTTGCTAAAAACCCTGCGAGTTCAGAAGGGAATGAATTTATCACTTTTCAGAATGGTGGCCTATCATTGTGTCCTTCATTCACACCATAACACCGTGAAGCTTAAAAAGCCCACAACTCCTCCATTTAAATACAATAGCTTCAGAGGAAAAAAAAATGGCAGGTATCTCAGGGAGATAATTTCAAAATTGCCACAGTTTCCTCTGTTGCTGTCTATATTGATATCGTCTTGTCCATTATGACACAGAGAAAAGCTGTTTGAATCTCAAACATGTATTCTACACAGACAGGGAAAAAGAGTGAAGTACCAGAAAAGAACAAATTGAAATTATAATCAGCTAATTATATCCCCTCTTAATTGAGATGCCGATTTTCTTGACAGTGGATCAACCCAGCCTGGCATCTCCTGCCAGCCAGAGCTGGGAAAAGATTTTGGTCATGAAACAATAATAATAATAATAATAATAATAATAATAATAATAATAATAGAAACAAGAAACTTTCAGCAAGGCTTCAGCATCCACACAGTTTCTGTTTATTCCTTCATTTGGTCCATGATAAGAACACTGAAAAGTAAGAGAATTGGTGGCAAGAAGGGGCGGGCAGATGCCCGAGGGATGCTGTTGGCTTCAACCTTGACTCCTCTTTCTCACACAGCCTGCCTCCCACCTGCCAGCACCTCCCTCACCACCTATGCTGACTACTTCTGCTCTGGGTTAGGATCTGTGCTGGGAAAAAGCCTCCACAGTGTCTCAGTTGTCTCATGACAACTCCTATGAGGATCCTGGAACTGCCGTAAGGAGCCTGAAGCAGAACGCTGATTGTGAATCCCAACTTCCCCTTCTGACTAAAGCCAGGGTCCCAGCTACATCTCGCTGTCCTGGTTTAACTTTGATTTATTGAGCTAGAGGTACCTCTATCTGATGCCAGTCCTTCCTGTAATTTTCCCTATTTCCTTTGTTCAGTTGCCATGGCCAAGTCCCTCAGCACATCCATTCTCCTTTCCTGTTTGTTTCCTTTGCTCGTGCCCTTAATTTATAAGTTCTGCTTTATCATGGACTTCGGAGGAGGGGTACCTAGAAGGCTGTGGGCATGTGCCATCAGATCCTCCTGGGTTTGTAATGCACTTGCCGCTTTAAGCAGGTCAAAGGCCAGTGGGACACAGGAGATCCCTATGTAAAATGGAGCCTCTCTTCACCCCATCTCAGGCAGCCACTGCAGAGAGTCCCTCTACCCCAACCTGAGCCCCGCCATTATTCTGGAGAAATCTTAGGGGAAGTGGACATGACTGGGAAGCCCATTCCACTCGTGGAGAAAGGCAGTGAGTTTCAGGAGTGGCCCCCTGAGACTCACGGCTTAGGATGTGGTACAGACCTGCCTGTTCTATCCCCCATGAACCTTGGCAGAGAACGTGGCTGAGCACATGCTCACTCCTGCTTGGCAATCATTCTTCAGAGCTCCAAGGATGAGGTAGTGAGACAGAGGGCTCTGGGGGGGGGGGGACAACATTAGGTCATAGAAGGCGCATCAAGGCTGTGTGTCTTACTGATGAAATTTAGAATACATTCTCATCTGTCTATATCCCTGAACTGCCATGAAAATGAAATGAGATGATTTGTTTGTTCACACACATTCAAAGTGTTTTTATTGAGTACCTACTGTGTAGTAGCTTCTGGGGGTGAAAAAGGAAATATACTTCCTTCCCGCGTCCAAAGTACTCCTGGCTGAGTGGGAAAGACAGACCAGTGATGGCCTTGGTGCAGCATGGAAAAGCCACAGGAAGCCATCTACCCAGTCTAAATACCAGGGAAGAAACCTGGGTCTTAGGGTTGAGTGCATGATAGCTAGACAAGGGGAGATACAGCCTATTCCAGGAAAGGAACCCCATCTGTGCAAAAGCCAGGGGCTCCAGTGACGGCATCTGTCTCGGAATTCTAGATTTCAGTTGAAGAGGCAGAGAGAGGAAAATGGAGAGGGAGTGAGGACTGGGCCACAAAAGAGCTGTGCCAGATGAAGCCATCCTTAGAAAGCAGTGAGGAGAGTTAGATGGGAGCATGGCAAACTCAGAGTCCTCCTAGAAAGGCCACTCTGGGCTGCAGGACAGACTCACTGGAGAAGCAAGCCTGAGAGCACCAGGGCTGAGCAGGAGCCAAGGGCCATGTCCAGAGAAGAGGGAGAACAGGCAGAGTGGAAGGACAGCGGCCAGAAGGAAGAGGAGCAAAGGGACCTCTCGGATACGGGTGCATAGAAAACACAGGGATCTGGTTTGGTGGGAGGATGAAAAAGGCTGTATGGACTCACTGAGAACTGTCACTTTTTTGTGGGGTTTTGTTGTTGTTGTTGTTGTTTTGTTTGGTTTTGGTTTTGGTTTTTGGTTTGTTGATACAAGGTTTCTCTGTATAGCCTCAGCTATCCTGGACTGGCTTCATAAACCAGGCTGGCCTCGAACTCACAGACATCCTCCTGCCTCTACTTCCCCAAGTGTTGGGATGTACAGGCATGTGCCACCATCTCACCCGGCTGAAGTGTTACCTTTTCAACAACTGAAGCTTGTCAACAGGCCAGTGCTCACTTCAGCTGCTACAAGATCTACGGTGCTCCCCACACTGGGCTGAGGGGAAACAAGCCATTTCCTCCTTACTTAGGAACTCTTATCTTTCCCTGTAGTTTTGAAAAAGCAAAACAATTAAATACCAAGAAACTGGAAGTAAGTGCTTTTAAAACTGAAGTGATGGGAACCCAGAATGGTCTTTGGACATTGGACAGAATGAAGTTCCAGCCCCCAAAGGGACAGATTGAGCCAGGTGTGGCAGCCCAGCCCACATGCCCTGTAACCTAAGCTGTCAGGAGGCCGAAGCAGGAGAACTGCTCTCATGAAGCCAAGACCAGCCTGGGGTGACTAGGAAAGTCCTATCTAAACTGGGGGTGTTGAGAAGATGGCTCAGCCAGTTTAGAGCCTGAGTTCTGATCCCAGGACCCATGTGAAAAGCAAGGTACGGTGGTACCCATTCATAAACCCAGGAGGAGCAGACACAGGCAGCTCTACAGTCTTAGCCCTGGCAGTGAGCTATGGGTTCAGTGACAGGACCTGATTGCTCCCCAAGAAATATTAGGTGGAAATTTACTGAAGAAGTAGTCATCAACCTTTGACCTCTACACACACATAGACACACACTCATGCATGCACCACAACACCAAAAGATAAGAGAAACTACATCAGACTTGAGATTGAAAACTACAAACACATCAATGTCAGAGAGAAAATTTTCCAAGAAAAACGCCTAATCAGTAGGGATTTAATGGGCCACTTTAGCAGTGCAAGAAGAAGTGTTGATATTCTATGTCGGCTATTTTATAATCACCAGAGTACTTAGCTTCATGTAAGCCATCTCGTTCTCATTAGAAATAAGGGTAATTTTATTCATTGGAAAGAATGCTCCAATTTATAACATCGTAATTGCTCGAGGTTATACATTTTTATAGAGAGAGCTTCGTGTTTGGCAGAGATTGGGGATGACCAGATGGGGAACTCAGCTATTGTGAGAAAGACCTCAGGGTTGGTATGACATTTGGGAACGATTTCAACCAAACACGGCTAGGTCATGCTGTAGTAATAAACACCTGTCTTAAAACACTGTACCAGAATACCATAGACCAGCTTAACCAGCAATAAACACAGACCTCTTTGAATGACGGTTTTAGGATCCAGGATCAAGGGCCTTCAAGTGACCAAGGGACTTTGAGCTTCTATCATCCCATGATGGAAGGCTAAAAGGCAAGAGAGAGTGAGAGCAAGTGAGAGAGCAAGAGAGGGGGAAGGGAGATAAAGAAAGAGAAAGAGAGAGTTTGAGAATAAAATAAAGAGACAGAGAAGCAGAGACCTAGCAGAGAGAGGTCACACTGATGGCATCATTCATCCATGGAGTGAGGCGAGTTCCTCATGAGTGAAACACTTTTCATTGGGTGTTAAACTTCTGTTGTCTTCTGAATATGAAGTGTCTCCCTTAGGCTCATGTGTCCCCAGCAGGTGACACTGTTTTAGAAATTAATGGATGGTATAAACTCATTTATAAGTAGTTATTAGCCATATAGTACAGAATCATTATACTACAATCCACAGACCCAAAGAAGCTAAGTAACACTCAGAAGGGGAAATAGAATAGACAGCAGAAGTGGATGAAGAGAGCGAACTGGGTGGGAGAGGCTGTGGGGAGGGGAAAGAGGGGAGAGATCAGATGTGGGTACTGCAGGACTGAGAGGTAAGAGGGCTGGGAGAGAGAAGGGAAATGGAGGTGTCATCTCTGGGACAATCTAGAGACCTGTAATAGGGTAGGCTCTTGGGAGGATCTGAGGTGACTCTAGCTAAGACTCTCCGCAGCAGCAGTCAAGCAGGGTTCATGGAGACTCATAGCCACCTCATAGCCAGGCAGGACTTCCAGTGGAGGGAGGGGGACACCAACCACCCACAAAACCTTTGACCCCAAATTTACCCTACCTACAAGTGGTATAGGGATAAAGATGGAGCAGAGATTGAGAGAATGGCCAACCAATGACTGGCCCAACCTGAGACCCACTCCATAAGAAAGTGCCAACCCTTGACACTATTAATGATACTCTGCTGTGCTTGCATAGCATAGAGAAGCGTATTAAAACCACCCTCTGAGAGGCTCCACCCAACAGTGGATGAAAGAGATGGTTAGGCCCACAGCTGAACATTAGGTAGAACTTGGGGAGTCTTGAAGAAAAATGAGGGAAGGGAGAAATATAGAAGGACCCAGAGGGGACAAGAACTCTACAAGAAGACCAACAGAGTCAACTAACGTAGGCCAATGGAGGCTTACAGAGACAGAAGCACCAACCAAAGAACATGCTCCCTACACATATATAATTGATGCCCCTTCTGCCCCCTACACATATGTAACTGATGGGCAGCCTGGTCTTCATGTGCATGCCCTGGCAAGTGGAATGGGAGCTGTCTCTGACATGGACTTTGTGGCCTGCTTTTAGATCACTTGCCCCTAGCTGGGCTACCTTGTCTGGCCTCAATGGAAGAGGATACACTTAGGCGTGATGTGACTGGATGTGCCGGAGTGGGTTGGTATGGAAGGGGAGGGGGGAAAAGCAGAAGAGAGTAGGAGGGTGAGAACAGGAGGAGAGGAAGGAGAAGGCTTTGTTTGGGATGTAAAGTAAATAAATAAATAAATTTAATTTTAAATAAAAGTAATTACGGTGGAGCCTCCCTGAGAGGTCGGGGGGGGGGGGCAGGCCTTGAGGTTTATAGCCCATCCTCACTTTCTGTCTGCACTCGGCTTCCTCCATGTGGACACAATATGACCAGCCACCTCCTGCTTCTGTTGCCATGCCTTCCCCCACCGTGAAGGGCTATATTCCCTTAAAAATGTAAGCCAACAAGGACCCTTCTCTAAGTTGCTTTTTGTTAGGTATTTGAACACATGAAAGATAACTGGTAAAATTCCCAGCACATTTCTGTGGGTGAGCAAACTTAAGCCACAGCACTCGTAGATAACTAAAGCATGGGATTAAGTAACCGAAGAGAGACTTGTGGGTCTAGAATTCTAAGAGGTTTGAGCTAAAGACAGGTGATTACTGATCCTGGACACCATGCGTCTGGTAAGATTTCCCAGGGAAGGGAAAGTACTAATATTCACTAGCTGTTAGAGTGCTAGGGACAGAACAACACCCAGAACCTGGTCTTCTGATGCCTGGTCCCATCTTGCTGGCCCTCAGCCTACAGAGGTGATATACCAAAGTGCCACTCGTTCATGAGTTCCAGGCCTCGCTGTGTGTGTAGACACTGGGTCTCAAAAGCCAGTTCCAGCTTTTCACAACAGTTTGTGTGGACTGTCATACACCTGGAGGAGGTCTGTTGAGCAAAAGCTGGACCTGGGTCAAGAAGACGTGTTAGCCTCCAAATTAACAACCTCCTGGCAGCTCAGCAACGTGTAAAGTGGAATGTGGGGGGTGGAGTCCTCTGGCACCAACAAAGGCAGCGAACAGAACTAGAGAGATGGCTCACTGGATAAAGTGATTGCTTGACAAGCTCAAGAACCCGGGTTCAGATCACAGCACCTATGTAAAAAGCGGGCTATGACAGAGTGAGTCTGTAAACCTGGCTCCAGAGAACGGAGACAAGCAGGTCCTGAGGGCTTGCTGGCCCGCCAACTTCACCAAAAGAGTGAGCTCCAACGTCAGCGAAAGCCCGTCTCAAAAAAAAAAAAAAAAAGAAAAAAGTGGAGGATAATAGAGAATGACACAGATGTCAACCACTGGCCTTCACACCTGCCTGCACAGTTGACCAATTATAGCATGCACACGCGTGTGCAGGCACCCACACAGGGATCCTTTCTTGGGAATGCCAAGGGACACATCTTTGACTTGGAAGGTCTCTGTTGCAGCAAATCTGCATGTCCTCATCTTGTGACCCCGGCAGCCCTTGGTGCCCTTCCTTGTATTTCATCAGGAAACACGGGGCTTCCTGGCACACGTGGAAAGGAACTGCTCAGACATCTGGATGACTGTCTCAGGTATGCCCACAGAACAGAGGAGGGACAATGCTGTGGAAACAAGGCAGGGAAGACTGTGGGCTCCTCTCCTCCTGGCTGCATTTCAGAGTTGTTCTAGGGGACTGGGGGTTGGGTGCTTTTTCCCTCTCATTCCTTTCACTTCCTCTGACCTTGAGCGCCCCATTTCCCAGTCACGTAGATAATGATCTGTCTTCAAAATGACAATGGAAAACCATTTCCCACCCGGAGGGATGTTAGAGGTGACTCTTTTTCTAACATAAGTCATCACTGATGGGTTTCTAAGATCTAAACTTTTGAGCATTGAATCTTTCTGAATCAGAGTTCTGCCCTTTAGATTGCCCTGCTGGGCACTGCACTGTAAAAAAAAATTTCAGGTGAATAGAACTTGAAGGAAAATAGATCTCTGGGGATGACTTGAATGTGCCTGGTTCCCTTGGAGGGGCTCTTGCCTCTCCACATAATGACCAGGCTAGTGTCTAGCATGGCTGGAACCTGGTGACTGCTGTCAGTTCCACCTTATTAGCTTCCAGAATGTTCTCTCTCCCCTCGGTTATATTTATAGGCCAGGACACAACTCATCCAGAAGGGTCCTGGGTATTTTGTGGTCCAAAAGGACACAGAGAGGTCTACCCAGGACTGTACAGAATACTATTATTCTCTGCGTCCTTACAGTGGGGTCTGGATGGGGACTGTGGGTACCTGAAGGAGCAGTAAGGACAGGAAATGTGTGCTGGAACCAGGAGAGAGTGAGAGAAGGCAGGATAGACATCCTTCCCAGAAACTCCTTCGTCGTGTGTGTGAAAGAAGGCAAGTGCCTCCACCCACCAACGAGGACCTCACTACCTCCAGATTCCCTGAGGTCACCCTTTAGTTGAAAGATTGCAAAGTAAACCAGACTCTCCAGTGTGCCTCAGGGTGGTATTTTGGAATAAGAAGAGATTTGAAAGCAGACAAACTTGGGTTTGAAGCTTACCTCTCTTTCTTATTTGCTGTGTTATTGCGAGTATTCTGAGCTTCTGTCTTCTCATTTGTAAGCATAAGCGCTGACGTCTTGTGAGCCCTGAAGTGGGAGGTGCTGAGCTAAGTGGTTTACAAGCTTTAACTGAGCACCTTTTCACAGCAGATCTCAAGGCATAGTCGAACATCTTTCCCCATTTCGTCATTTTGATCAAAATGCCCCTGCACCAGGGAAAGGAGTTAGAAAGAGAAGACACAGTCCAGACTGGACATCCCTCAGAGCCCAGGTAGGGCTATGGTGTGAACATTCCCAGCAGCAATGGAAAAGGTCATGCTGAACTTGGCAAAGGCAGGATGAAATACATCTATTCAGCTGTCACTATTCATGCTCCTGGTACACTGGCCACTGGCCATGCTAACTAAACTGAAAGTCTCTTAAGTTTGGAAACTTTTTCTCATCTCTGAATTATCATTTCTGCAATGCCTGGCATGCGTCTGGTGCTCAAGGACAGAAGCAGAACAGATGAATAAATGAATGAATGCATTGGCACACTTGATGAGCGATATCTAAGACCTCTGCTGTCTCTGGAATTCTAGTCCTCGGCTCAGTATCCATGTGACTATGGACAGGTCATTTCCTTTCACTGGTTCCTGGTTTCCTGTTCTGTGGATTGGTGTCATAGAAATGGATGGTGTCTAAGGAGGTTCATAGTGGCAATTTTTGTTTTATTAGTTCTCTGTGTTATTAAAACATGCTCCAACTCCTCCAACTCCTCTCAGATCCACTCCCTTCCCTAGCCACCAAATTTTGTTTCCTTTTTGTTTGTTTGCTCGTTTGTATTTAATTCATCAAGTCCAGTTTATGCTGCCCATGATCTCTTGAATGTGTGGCCATTCACTGGAGTGCAATCAACCTCCCAAGACCCACACCCTTAAAGGGAAATGTCCTTCCCTTCCTCAGAAGGTACAAGTCACCAATGGCCCCTCAAGTAGGGATGGGACTTAGTGCCCACATCCACTATCCAAGCTGGAACTTTATCTGGCTTGAGTATGCACCAGGCTTGTACATCCTATCAACCAAAGGGAATTCAAGTGTGCAACTGTTCTGCTATGTCCAGAAAACACTGCTTTCCTCTAGTCATTCGCCACCTCCAGTTCTTACAGTCTTGCTGCCCAGTCTTCAGCGATGAACCCTGGGCCTTGGGGGATGGAGAGTAATACAGATGTCCCGTGTAGGGCTGATCATTCCACAGTCTCTCATTCTCTGCACCTAACCAGCTGTTGGTCTCTCTGATGGTTGCTATCTACAGGAAACAAAAGCTCCTTTTGTGAGGGTTGACAGATGCCCTCACCTGTGAGTATATTGAGAAGTCATTAGGAGTCAACCTAGTATCGAGTTCATTTAGCAGAATAACAGTATCGGCATGGGTTTCATCTTGCGGAGCAGGTTTTAAATCCAATCAGAAAGTGCTTGATTACTCCCCCTGACACTCATGCCACTAGTGCACCAAATAGGCGTGTCAATCCGGTTTGGTTAATGTGGTTCACACAGTTCACAGCTAAGGCTGATGATTACTCTTCTCCAGTAGCATTAATGGCACCCTCCAGGGCCGTGAAAGCTAGCAAATGGGGATAAATCATCCAAGTCAGTACCAGCTTTATTTCTCTATGATATCTTCCACAATGGAGATTTAACATCAAATTCTGACGGGTACCCAACAGTTATGGCAATCTCCTGTAATATTTAGGGATCCACAGAGGTCCACTAGCCAATAACTCCAAAAGAGGTAACTTATTCCTGGTCCCGGGATCTTTATTTGTTAGCCTGTGGTGTCTAGAAGGAACATTGCCACCCCATGATCAGGCAACATCAGTAACATCTTTTTCTTAGTATGTAACATGTATATATTCTCCACATGACTTTTTCAAAAGGCCTTTAGTTTTAGTCATTCCTCCTTGTACTCCCTCCTCTTTCCTGCCCTCCCACCCTCCACCTGATTTAATCCTTCCTGTTCCATTATTCCCCTTTTACAAAACCCTTTATGTAACTGTGTTCTAGCTACCTTTCTTTAAAAGGGACACCTCCCCCCCAAGGTTCCTTACTAATTTTCTGGCCTGTAGGGTTATCTTAAATGTAACACACTTACGTGGAGATTCAGCACGAAGACCCACCAATTAAATAAAACATCATCCAGGGAGTGGCAGTTTTTGACATCTGCACTTGTTGGCAAGCAAGAACAGTCCTGAGGCCTCTGGATTTCTTCCTCTTTGATCGGCAGGCAACATAGGATCGGTCAGGGCAGGTGGAAGAAGTCATGGAAAATACATGTATTCGGTGGTAATGCCACAAAGTGGATCAGCCAATGCTGAATTAGTTCCTGCTGTGTGTACAGTCCTGCTCAGAAATGTGGGGGGGGGGGCATTTAAGGACAACTAAAGATGTCCTTTCAGCTTAGGACCAGTCTCAAGGGAGATTCAACCCATCATGTTCTGTGTTTTCGCACACAAACGTGGTAGCATCCGCCTGAAGGTGGGAGTGCAGTCCTGGAAGAGCTGGTATTTGAAGGGACCTAGAGAGTGGGTTGCATCTGAGCAAGCAGAGTTTGAGGAAGGCATGTTGGGCAAAGACCACTGAGGTAGGCATGGGTCAGAACAGCCATCTGTGAATGCAGGCTAAGAACACTTGTTGCTCTCGTAGAGGGGATCCAGGTTCAGCTCCTAACACCCACATGTCATCCAACAACTGGCTGTAAACTCCAATTCCAGAAATCTGACGCCTTCTTTTGGCCACCAGGGTGCTGGTCATGCTACACAGACAGACATGCAGACAAAAACTCTTGCACATCAAATAATAAATTTTTTTTAAGAAAGAGAGTGCATGCCTGGGCAGTAGCTTCACTGAGCATAGCTTACAGGGACAATCCAGGACACCACTGGGCAAGGCCTTGAATGACAGAATAGGCGGCTTATTACGGGAGACAGTGGGGAGATGTTGAAAGTTTGTACGCAAAGAAGTGACCTTTGGAAAATTCCTTTTAGCATCATGGGTAGAATTATTCGCAGAAGAGACAAAGTAGAGGTAAGGGTCAGAGAGATGTCTCAGCTGGCAAAAGGCTTGCCATACGAGCATGAGGGCCTGTGCTTGTTCCTCAGCATCCTGTAATACCTGAGTAGCAGGTATTACAGGTATACCTGGAACCCTGGTGCTGGGAGGCAAACACAGAACAGATCTCTGAGCCTAGCAGGCTTGCCAGTCTAGCCAAATCAGTGAGTTCCAGGTTTAGGAGAGGCCCTATGTCCACAAAGAAGGTGGAGAGTAAGTTTGGAAGACACCCAACATCAACCTCTGGCCTGCTCATGGGCAGGCACACATGTGGCACACAGGTGTATACACACACACACACACACACACACACACACACACACAAAGAAAAGCTAGGAAAGAAAATAGAAATGGGAACCAGGAAGTCATGTGACAAAGGTACAGGTGAAACTTAGCTGGAGTGACAGCATTGTCCTAAGGCGCTAGATGCAAACCCAGGGGTATCATGGGAGTGAATCCCCTGCAATATAGTACATGACTGCACAGAGTTCAAGAATGGCCTCACACCTGCCCCTAGGTCTGTGGTCTTAGCTGGCTGTGCCCTTGGCTGATGGGAAGACATGTGCATGAAGCAGAGGCTAGTGAAGGAGGAGTCAGATGACAGGTGCAACATGGGACATGCAGACAGCCAAGTGCTGGCCCTATACTTCATGTTTAAACAAGGTTACATCGCATGCTTAGGCAGCACACACCTGCTATGACCAAACCCTGCAAGAGGTGCCTTCACTGCACTCATGGAATCACCCTAGTGTGCAGGCAGGCATTGCTAAGACTGACTGTGTCTATGAGTATCTATGATCCTCTGATTCCAGTCCGTTTACTAAATGGTCCTCTTTTCATCAGAGCAAATCAAAATCCTGCCACTTTTTTTTTTAAAGCCTTTCGGTGGAAACAAGCAAATCACTGTCATTTCTAATGGTGTAGCTCAATTTGTTGTTCTCTGATGAGTTGTCCAGACCCAATCTGAAAGCCAGCTTCCACTTGCCATGGCTCTGCTCTCAATAAAGGTGGTGGGGGTGGGAGGGGAGGTCGTGCTCCATTTGCTCAAATTCTGGGCTCCACCTGCTGCCTCCACACTCCTTGGATTCCCGCAGCCTCTTTCCTTCAGTCACTGCCCCAATGAGACCAGGAGGTAGGTGTTCTTGAAAGGTGCTATGGAAATGTGGCCTGCTTTCCGCTACAGTTACAGGGGTTCCAGAATGATGAAGAAAGTGAGGACAAGCACTTCTTAGTTTTCCTGGCTACGACTCTTCAGGAGCCCCGTGGCACTCAGTCAGAACCGACCTTTGAAACATGTCTTTCAACTTTCTGTTCATCGACTGTGTCTGTGGAGTATTCTCACCGCTAAACAATGCGCTTCATGAGAGCAGAAAGGGGGAAGTGTGACAGTTCAGATGGACCTGGTAACTTGAGACCTGGTCATTTGCTTGTTCATTTAATCACTAAAACATCGTGATGAGAAAAGGAATGATCATCCTGGTTTTCCAGATGAAGAAACTGAAGATTTGAGAAGTTGAGTTAGTTCATATATATATATAAAACCACTGTAAGTTAGAGTGCTTAGCAATTACTATTGAGCTTTTTGTCCAAGGTCTTAAGGCCTGAAATTTGCACTCTAGGTTGCATACAGCTGGTGTCGTAGCTGCCTAATCTCTCAAGGTGTCACACACTCATGGCAGAAACAAGGCAAGTGTGACAACAGTGTGAAGTCCTTTATGACTTCCTTAATTTTCTTGACCTTACCATACTCCCACACAGTGCTTGGGATAGCTCAATTTGCCACCAACAAGTAATTTATTGAGGAAATGGCTGATTGGCTAGATGGATGGGTGTCAATTTAAAAACTAACCTGTGGAAGAATTGTTCTTCCTTTCCAAACATGGCTGAGGAATGCAGTGGTGAAACTGAACAGAGACATCTTTGACATTCTCTCTAGCACGGGGCTTCTTAAATAGGTGAGAAGGTGTTTGGCCAGAGTGACCTAGTAATTCAGGAACCTAGAAAGAGCACGCGCGCGCGCACACACACACACACACACACACACACACACACACGAGCGTGCACGCATGCTCCCTCCTCCATCAGCCAGACATTTAGAAGCCCCTGACCAACCCTGAGACATTGAGTGCATGGCTGTCTCAGACCTCAGTTCTCTCTCAGAAGTGTTAAGACTTTGACCTAGGCTGAGCGTACGACCAGTGCCAGGGTAAATACCCTGCAATCCGACAGAAGGTCACTAGATACCTGAGCCACTGAGAGTGGTAAGAGCTCAGCTCCCTCTCCAGAGAAGACTAGGGTTGGTAGGTGAACCTCAGCCAGGAACCCTGAGAAATTTACATGAGGACCCCCTGAAGGCCTTGCCTTGGAAGAGCCCCAGGGCAGTTCCTGAAGCAAGGTATTCTTACCAGGTGGGTTATAATTCTCACAGGTCAATACCAAGACATAGATGCCAGGAGGTGCCTGTGCTTGAGCAATCCCCAGCATGTCAAGAGGAGAGAGGGAAACTCTGGGGTGGGGGAAGGGGGTGGTATGGTGTGGCTGTGAATGTAAGTAGTTCTGAAGACAGAGAGCTTAGTGAGTCTCCTGTCCCCCTCCCCAACTGACACTTTATTCCTGAGACTTGGGCTGTGAAGAATTACATCAGTGGCTAAGGAAGTTCTGCCACACCCAATTACCTCCATGCTTACGCCCCGCTGGACATCAGTGGTATGGGAGGGAAGAGCAACTGCCTGGAAAGCCTAGGAAACCAGCAATTCATCTGGACCCCAGAGAGGCCCAAGAGGCCTGTATCAGCTGTGAGCATGCCACACAGGTTGGCCGTGCAAAGAAAGCACGGGAAAGGTGAGACACAGCAACAGATTTGGGTATATCCCAGTCCAGGCCACTGACAAAGCAGAGGCCCACTAGGAACCTGGGCACCAAGGTCAGAAGAGGCTGAGGAGAACGTCATGTGTGTTGTTTCAGGACATGCACATGCCTGTGGCTCTTTGTTATATAGCTTTGGGCAAGATGCTCAGGCTCCAGAAACCCCGTGTGGTGACCTTTAAAACAAGGTCACGTATAGTATCTGCCTTCTGCAAAGAGACAGAAGTGCCATCCCTGCCTGGCATTTTCCCCAAAGATGTCTGCATGGCATGGTTTTGCTTCATCCCATTTAGATCTCTACCCTCCCACAAAAACCTTCCTCTGGTCTATCCAAGTTGCTACTGAGAAGACTTCTCTGTCCCCACTCCCACCCCCCCACGCTATCACCGGCTGTGTTAAATTTCATATTGTATTTGCTTTGCCTTTGATGATTGACCCCATTACATATGAGCTCCATGTGCTTGCATCTGCTTTATTTAATGCCAAGTCTCCTGTGCCAGGCGTAATACTTGGGCATGGAAGGCACCCAATAAAGGCTTGTTGAATGGATGTGGAGTGGGATGAAGGAGCAGAGGAGAGACATATAGCAATCATTTGGTTTTAGATGCCCAGAACTTATGAATGTTTGATCAAGCTAAGATCCCAATCTTCCCTCCTTCATTGGTAAGTACATCACATCTAAGAAGTGTCAGCTCCAAGAAAGTTAGGATGACATGGGAAAGGCCTGCCACTGACTTTCAAAAAGTCCCTGCCGGGACATAGAGGCAGGTCAGGGTGACTCTGTAGGAAGTGAGGCCACCTTTTGATGGGCATGTCAGAGGCAGGTGTAGGTTCTGGAGAAGCTGCATGTCGCGCCCTCTGGAGGACTACATTGCCACTTCTGTGCCTCTTGAAGTGGCCGCCCTCTCAGAGCCTGCTCCCAGCTGCCTCTCTGTGTACTCAGAAGCCTGCCAGCGATCAACAGCCTCAGGCCTCCTCTCCATCCAAGCTCCCTCAGTGGTCCCCTTGTGTCTCTACCCTCCTCCACCCCACAAAACAAAGCACTCTGGGATCAGGACTGTGTGTGGCTAACCTCTTTGTCCCTGGGACAATAGGTAAAAACCAGGCATGTGAGAGACAGTGCTGGTCAGAATCCAGTGTGGGAAAGAGAAAGAGCCATGATCTGTGGTGTATGAGTGGCTCATAGAAGGAAAACTGTGATTGCAAAATTGCTGAAAAGGGGAAAGTGCAAGCTGTAGCCATGTGGCTTTCAGAGTAACCCACAAAAGTAGCCCTCCGGGTACCAGCTGCCTTGCAGGTAAGGAAAGATGCTCACCCCTAGCATCTCTTTCCACTTGTCTTTAGATACCCACAAAACAGCAGTTCATCCTAGTTCAAAAAAAGCTGAGCCGAGGTCATTCCCCAGAACCTGGAAAAGCAGCACAGAGACATAAGCACCTCCAGGGGAACACAGCCAGAGCACCCCTGGCTTCAGTCCACAGCTAAGGGCAGAGGGGGCCACAAGGGGCACGAAGCCAAGCAAGCTGTGTGTCAGCGGACTTGCCTGTCGAGGATTATTTCCACCTGATGCCACCTGGAAGAAATGGGGGACCCCCTGAGGCAGAGTGATTCCTTGGGTAATGAGCTCTGTGCAGCAATGCTGTTTGGAACAGGCATCATCCAAGTATGCCTCGTTCACTCCAAGTCTCATCAAGCAGCCAACCAGCCTTTCTGGACTGGCTGCAGGATTTGCTCTGTGCTGGGCGCCTACTTTTGGGAGCTGATTGCATCTGTGCCCACAGTGGTAGGCGGTGCTCATGCTCTCCAGGGCTCCTCAGAAGACTGGGTGACGGAGAACAAGTGACTGACTTCCCTTGGGAGAAGTGGCTGTTAGCAGCATGAACACTAGGTGGCCAGCCCTTCTATCAGCAAGATCCTCTTAGAGAGCCAGCTTTGGGGTGGAGAAATAGTTTGGTGGGAGAACATTTGCCTGCTGGCATTCACAGGTTGTTGGGTTGCACTCTCAGTGCAAGAAGAAGAGAGGAAAGTGGAGAAAGAAAGAACGGGGAAGGAGGGGAGGGGAGGGGGAGCAAGAAAGCCTGCTTGGACTCAGCAGGCTGCTTGATGAGAACGGAAGGATCTTGGTGGTGCCTTGGCTGTCAGTACAAGGCTCTGCTCTCAGGTGTCCATTCTTTCCCTTGGGAAGCAGTGTGGTGTGACTAAAGGTACAGCTCAGAAATAAAAAACCTGGTTCACGGCTGGAGAGATGGCTCTGCAGTTAAGAGTACTGGCTACCCTTCTAAAGGACAAGGGTTTGGTTCCCAGCACCCACGTGATGACTCACGACCATCTCTAACTGCAGTTCCAAGGAATCCCTCCTCTGACCTCTCTGGGCACCAGGAATATACATGGAGCAGAGACATGCATGCAGGCCCAACACCCATAAGCATAAAATAAAGACAAATAAATCTAAAAATAAAAATGAACCCTAGTTCAAATCTCAACTCAATGACTTACTAGCTGGAAATGTCCCCTCGTGTCCCATTGGGAACATTGGAGATGTTGTTCTGCCTCCCAAGGTCCTGCTGAGGGAAAGCTCTGGCTTCTGGTCAGTAAGCAAGATTTCTTGAGTACCTACTGTGTTCAGGCACTGTCCTGAGTCTGGGGCTCAGGATATCAAGAAGGGCAAGATTAGAACTATCTCTCCCCTCAAGGGAAGAGATGATTAAGCAAGCAGTCGATAAAATGGTTAGGTAAGGACACAGGACACATACGTTAAAGAAGACACAGGGGTGAGGGAGTGGAACAGGGTGGAGTTACAGCTTTCCCTAGGTTGGGAAGAGGTCTTTCAGAAGAGACACGTTTGTGGGCTAGAACTTGAATGGTGTGAAGGGGCTATATCAAGGCAAGGGAAAGAATAAGGATTCATGTGTGCAAATGTCCTGCAGTAGGAGCAAGATAGATAAGAAAAGGTTAGTGTGGCCTGGCCATAGAAAGACAGTAGGTGCTTTATAAGCTTTAGTCCTTATCTACGCTTCTGCAGGAAAGGCTCACACTGCAGCTGATTTCCCAGGAGACAGTCAAACCCAGCCCCACCGCTTGAAAGCAGACCCTTCACCTCTCCTGTGGCAATAGATTGCATTGCTTCTCTGGCAGCTGTGGCGTGATGATGTAGCTTTTGATGGGGTTCCAGGGAATCCCTTTAATTCTGCAGCAACCCAACTCCCCCAAGACTGGAATTCTGTTTCAAGGGAAGACGTTTCCTGTCCTTGCGCTGAGTTCAACCAGAGCACATTTGCTTGAGGGTCTCTCCCCAGCCCTGAGCAGCGCTCACAGATTAGCCCACAGGAAAGCTTGCAGCCTGCTTAGGACCTGTCAGCCCCTCTACACCCAGATCCTGTCCCAGCCATCTTCCCTGGAAGGGAAAATTATCAGAGGGGCATGCTGCTCTTTGCCCCTCTCAGCAGCAGAGCCAGGAAAAGGAGGAGGAAAAAGAGGAAAAGGAAAAGAAGAAGGAGGAGGTAAGAGAACCTTCTCATACAAAGGACCTGAGTGCAGAGATTCTGAGATCAACCTGAAGGTTGTGATAGGAGTCAAAGGGTCATCTGTAAAGTGACATATCATAGGTTCGGACTCTCCCATCTCTGAGGCTCTGTCTTTTGTTTGTTTGTTTGTTTGTTTGTTTGTTTGTGGGTTTTGTTTTGTTTTGTTTTTTTCTATCTGGGGATGATGATCTTCACACAGGTATGTTTGGAAGACCATAGGAAATTGTTCTGCAAACCTCAAAGGTCTTGCACAATGTTTTTTCTTGAGAAGTGTTAAGGGGGAATGTCAACTTCAGACACCTAAGAACAGCAGCAGGCATCACCCTTCACAGAGACTATTCCTTGGAGCCAGGCACTGCTGTGTGTTTGTGAACAGCCATATCCAGTTCGCCCATATGTGGGAGGCACATGTTGTTTCTAGCCTCAGTTTGCAGGTGAGGAACTCCAGGAAATGAAGTCAGCTATCCAAATCACACAGCTAGAAAGCAGAGTGACCCCAGAACCTCACCTCTGACTTTATAATAAGAGCACCAGAGGCTTAGAGCAACAAAAGAATAGCTGCTTATCATATAAACTTCCCTCCTCCGTATTTGGAGTTGATAGTCAGGGAGGGAACAATCTCACAGGTCATCTACCTCTTTTCTTTTCCTCCGTCGCTTGTATTTGTCATTTTCTCAGCAAAAAGCCATATGTAGGTTCATCCCTGCATTTTACATCCTGTTTATTTTAACACTTATCAGGCACGCGCCCTTGGAGGTAAGCTTGGCTGTGGTGTGTTTCTAAACTTCTAGTTAGGGTGGTCTGTCTCTTCTGAAGGGCTTCCCCCACCCTAGCTTAGCAGAGTTTAGTTTGGATCAAACCAGGAGGGGGTAGAACAGCAGGCATTAAAGGAGCCGGAGTGGGGTTGGCTGGGCTGTCTATTGTTATTGGTTCATTTGCAGCTAGACCTGGCTCAGGGTTACCTTTGGAAGCAAGCCGTCAGATTTTAGTTCTAACACATCCTATGCGTCTGCTTAGGTGTCATCGTTGGGAGGCTCGGGAGGGGTCACTGGTGGGCAATTTCATGACACTTTTGTTAGAATCTGCAGCCCTCCACAGAGGGAACGGAGCTGGACTAGGCAGTGAGAAGTGACCCGGGACAGACAATTAGGAGAAATAGATTTTAGTGACCATGTCTGATCTCTGACTTTTAAAGCCTCTGGAGATCTCATTTTCACCACCTATAAAAGAAGGGAAAGAGAAAAAATTTACCTAGGAAAGTGTTCTGCTTTGCTAGGAATTTCCATGATGATAACCTTGACCAAAAACAGTGTAGGAAGGAAAAGTCTCCTTTTGCTTACACCTTACAATCCACCACGAAAGGAAGCGAAGGCACCAACTTAAGGCAGGAACATGGAGGCAGAAACGGGGGAAAACTTCTTACTGACTTTCTCTCCATGGCTTGCTCACTTTGCTTTCTTATCCAGTTCAGAACCTGCCCAGGGCTGGCACTAACCCACAGAGGGCTGAGCCTTTTCACATCAGTCATTAACAAAAACAAAAAACAAAATATTCCTCCACAGACTTGCCGACAGGTCTGTCTGATGGAGGCAATCCTTCAACTGAGTTTCCCTCTTCCCAGATGACTGTTAACAAAAATAAAACCCCAAAACAGCAAACCCAAAACTGACCAGCACAGCGTCTTTTCTCCTTTTAGACTATAGCACTTCAGATAGAGTAAAAGGGTTTGTCACCTGCCCACCCGTCTGTTCCCAGTGCCCAATACTAAAAGACCCAGAAAGAATAGGAAAGTGTTGTGGGCCAACAGTGTGCAAGGAAGACCGGAGTAGGACTGCTTTAGGAGTGAAAAATGGATGATTCATTGTGGCACAGAACAGTGTGCATGCCTCAACTACCAGCCACTGAAAAATCGCAAGCCCAAATTACTGTTAAGCAAACAGCCCACAGCAAACTACATTGGTAATGATGGAGCTAAAATAAAGGTAATTTATAATTACACAGAAAGAGCAGCAGCAACAAGAAAACACAGTAATTCAAAGGCGTGGACACACCCTGATGGTGACCGCACACATCTCACGACTAAGTCTGATTCTCCGTAAGGCTCGGGTACGCTGGAAGCATAGCAGGGCTGAACCTGCCGCCTGGTCGTAGGGCTTTTGTTTCAGCTTCTTTCTCTCGTTATTGTGGCAAAGCGCCTAACAGCAGCAACTGAAGAGAGCTTTGTTTGGCGGACAGCTTTGAGGGTGCACTGTAGCCCAGCAGAACAAGTGAGTGGCTGGGGTGTCTCCCTTCATAGCACCGGGAGGCATGACGTGGCGGGCAAGAAAACAGAGAGCTTGGGCCAGAGCTTTCAGGAGCTGTCCCCAGAATCTCACTTCTGCTAGTTGGGTCTCTCATCCCGGAGGTTCCACAATATTCCAAAATAGTGCCAACTGGATACTAAATTTCAAACACATGAGCCCATGAGAGACAGTTTACATTCAAACCCTAACACTTGGCATTAAGCTCTTGGACTAAAACACAAATTAAAAGTCTTTGGAAACTCGAGCAACACACTATTTTTTTTTATAAACATAGACTTATTCTACTATTTCATGTGGATATGAACCTTTCCTGCATGTATGTGTGTATACTACATGCATGCCTGGTGCTGATGGAAGTCAGAGTATGGCATTGGATCCCTTGGGGCTGTAGTTACAGACAGTTGTGAGCTACCATCTGACTTCAGGCACTTGAAACCAGGTCCTCTGCAAGAGTAACAAATGCTCTTAATGCCTGAGCCGACTCCTCAGGCCCCAGTACGTTTATTTTTATGTGAGAACCCCAATGGGTGATGACTTCACACCTCAGTTAATACCACCTGACCTTTATAGGTGGCTAGCCATGCCTTCATGCATCACCAAGCCCTCTGCAAGCTTGAGCATCTGGAACCCTTAGAACATGGTCCCATTATACAAATGAGGTACGGGAAAACCGAACAGCTTTTCTGGGTCACATGGCCAATAAGTGATTGCATTGAGACTTAAACCTGGGGCAGGCTATCTCTGAAGCAGTTCATAGGCCTCAGAGAGGGTAGCCCAGTCTCAGGTGAAAACAGATCCCTTTGGCAATAACAATTAACTGATGCCCCCAAGTCAAAGCTTGAGTTTGTTTGAGGCCATCTAAATTTTATTTCTTCCTACCATCCTAGTTCGTGCTTTTCCTTACACCAAGCACTCACCTGAAAGGGCAGAGAGAATCTGCACCACTGGATTTGCTCAGAGCTGCAGGTTAACTGAGCCCCCCATAATAAAGAACCATCCAGCTCTGAGGACCCAGCCCATTCAGTTCCCATTCATGGTTGGGAACAGTGTGCAGAAGGATGCCTTCAGGTTGAATAGAAAGCCAAGGAGCGTGATGTACTGATTCATGGGGACATGAGGCAGACACACACCAGGACCAGCAGGACCAGGAGGCAGGTTGCTTGGGATGTTGTCTCCATCAGGTTAGTTAACTTGTCTGAGTTTCATCTGTGACATAATAATAGCAGCGTCCCAGGTATAAACAAGAGGCGGAGAGGACTGAAGAAGGAGTGGGGTTCAGAGCACAGTAGACAGAACAAGACAGCAAGATAGCCAAACTCCTTAAACACTGAGAGATCTGCAGGCAGACAGTGAGCCCCTCACAATCACATGCGTTCTCCCTTGCACAGTATCAAAGAGTAAATGCTGCAGATTGCTGGAGCACCCTCTCCCATTTCCCCAGTCTTTTCACTAGCTGCTCTTCAGAGTACAGCTCCTCTTTCCAGGATGTGGTGGCTGAATTCATTCATTCATTCATTCATTCAGTCAGTCAGTCAGTCAGTCAACAACTCTGAGTACACAGTACATGCTAGGCATTGCCAAGGCACCTCGGGTGACCAGTGAATACAAGTGGTGATAAAATCTGCTCTTGGAAGATGGGCAACGAATGAGTAGGTGAGAACCAGTAGGGTTCCAGGGGGAAATGCAATCGAGAAATGTAAAACAGGTGTGCTGTAGCGTGTTTCTGTTTCACACAGTTGAGACTGGAGTCATCCTGAAAACCTGGAAGACAGGAAGAGAGGGAGCAGGCAGTGCCAGCCCTGAGGGCAAACTACTCCAAGCAGAATAAACATCAGCATAAAGCCGGAGACCTAGTGGGCTCAGGGGGCAGACCAGTGAAACCGGGGTCAGGCAGTGACAAGTTCAGAGGGGGTCCAGTTAGGTGGGCCCAGGCAGGCCAAGTGAGCACCTGGCATGGTCACAGTAAAATGGCACCCAGCAGACGGCCATGTCTGGGAGTTTCTTTAGCAGATGCTCTGACTGCTATGCTAGAGATGCATGGTTTGGGGAAGGGCAGAGGCAGGACACCACCTCCACTCCAAGTGAGAACAGCTTGGAGTCTGGATATTCTATAATCCAGCGGGATTTCCTGGGGCTGGGGACCTGGGGTTGATAGGAAATGGGAGCCAAAGGCAACTCAGGAAATGTACACCCTAAGAAACCTCAAAGACATGACTTACATCCTACAAACCATTTTTTTGCTGATATAAGAAGGCCATGTGCTCAAACGAAAGAAGTCAAGGTTTAACAAGAGGCTCTAATACTTCATATATATGTATATATATGTATATACACATATACATGTACATTTACATATATATCATGTACATACATGTATGTATATGTATACATAGACATGTCTATGTATATGGGCTGGAGATGGCTCAGTGGCCAGTGCACTTGCTACGTGTGAGGACCTGAGTTCAGATACCCAGAACCTACACAAAGCTGAACACTGTAGCATGCGCCTATAATACCACTGACCCTACAGAAATATGGGATGTGAACACAGGAGAATCCCTGGGAGCTTGAGGTCCGGAAACTTTGAACAAGATACCCTGTCTCAAACGAAGTGAAAGACAAGGACCAGCAGCCAAGGTTGCATAACACACACACACACACACACACACACACACACACACACACACACACACATACATGTGTGCACGTGCATGCTTTACCATAGACAGGTGTACTGAGCCCTATATGTATGTGACCAAGGCCAAGCACTTGAGTCTTTAAAGACTGCCAGGTAATTTTAGCATGCTGCCAAGTTTGAGAAATTTAAAGTCAAGTCATAACTTTTCGAATGAACAGACCTGTTAGACCTAGCGTGGTTGGGCAGCTTCTCTGGTTCTCTCCACTGCTCTGTGGAAAGCCAGGATTCAGACTCTGGTAGTTCTGTCTCCAGATCCCGGGGTCTCTCAGCACCATAGGTTGGGGAATAAGGAACAAGTGTCTACGCTATACTATTCTGCAGTGTTTGTTTGTGGTGTTTCACAATTCACGTGAGACATCTGTACACTACATCTGTACACTCAGTACTCAATAAGACCAGAAGAGGGTATCAGAATCCCTGGAACTGGAGTGAAAGAATCTGGTGAGCCTCTGTGTGGGTGCTGGGGATTGAACCCAGGTCCTCTGGAAGAGCAGCCAGTGCTCTGAGTCATCTCTCCAGCCCCCGCCCCGCCCTGTGCTGTTATTTTTAAATCATACTCATTGGCTCATTAACTTCTTTCTAGAAAGATTTCATGGAAACAGAAAGAGCCAGAGCAACTGATGTAATAATTATTAGGAGAACCTGATGGAGAACAGCAAACGCAAAGTCATTTGGAATCGGGAAGGGGAAAGTGGCTTCAGGACTCAGATCTGTGGCTAACTATGGCTTTTCACACACACTTATGGGCCAAGTCCACATATCTTTGCCTTCGAGCCCAGTGGCCCTGGCCTATGCATCTGACACTCGGTGTGGCTTTGTTTAATCACAGAAATTGTTAACCAGCATTTCCTGAGTACCCCATAAGTGTCAGGCTTCGGGTCGGGCACTGGCTTCTCTGCGGTTGCAGGTAAAGTCTCTCAGGCCTGGATCTATGGCTCCGAGCATTGGCTGAGAGTCCTGGGATTCCAGCTGGAGCAGGGACCCACACAGGTGGTGTTTGGAGAAAAGACACCGACATCATTGCCAAGCCGCTTGGCATTGCCGACAGAGGCAAAAGACAGCCGAGAGACAGGCAGCCTGGCCCTCGGTGTCCTCTGAAGCAATTGGAAATGCAAATAAGCCACACAGTAATTCCGCACAAGTTTCAACTTTTCTTCCAGATTCACAAACCACCTGTTATGAAATTAAAGAGGGCTTATTTTTTAATTAATGTGACAGTAATTAGCAGAAAGTTCAGATGTTTAGAATAAAGCCTACACAAGAGGAGATAAGCCACTGAATAAAGAGTGCAGTTTTACTCTCCCCCAAAGCTCAGAGTAAAGTTCCTATCTGCCTCCATGGTTACCGCAGCTGTGCCTGGAACAAACTGCCAAGGTATGTGTCTGCATCTTCAAACCAGCCTTGGGTCTGGTAGGCTTCTGCTTGAATCCCATCTTGCTGCTAGGCTGTGTGGCCTGGGAAAAAGTTTCCTAACTTCCCTGAGCCCCAACTTCTTAGAAAGAAAATAACACCTGCCTCTCCTAGATCTGTCAGTAGACCATGGGGTAAGCTTTTTTGGCCTTGCAGGATTTGGCACCTTTGTGGAGCCGCATTAACTGCTGGTTAGAGTGCAGGCTCTCTGTGTCTCCTGGTACTTCCCCTACGGCTGGAATGGCCACGGCTGGAATGGCCAAATGGTTGACCTGGAGCCTCCCTGAACCTCTGTAAGGCAAAGATGATGCTAATGTCTGCCGCACAGGACTGATGTGAACATCACGTTATGGAAGTCTATGATTCATGGAAAGTCTTCAGGTGAGATGACAGTAAAGGATGGACCACATATCTGTGTGGTTCCTCCCACGCTCATTGAGACAAAAGGCCCTGTGGGCAGGAAGAAGGCTCATGAAACAGCCCTCATGGGCAGAGATAGGTGTATGCCCTGGACATGGACTCATGGCTGACACAGCCCTGACTCCAGAACCATCATGCCAGAGATGAGAAAACCACAATAATCTCCAAAGGTCACAGCAGAGTCAGTGGCATGCATAGAATCAAGAGCTGCTTCATTACTTTGATTAAGGAGAGAGCTTCTTACTCATCAATAAGCCTGGACTGAGCGACAGCTGCTAGAAGGGATGCTTTAACTCCCAAACATACTCCAAAAAGATAATGGAAAGCCTTTCCTGGGGGATTTGGGGTCAGTACCCTGAAGCAATATCCAATATCCTATCCCTGTCCATTCTGGAATGTTCTGTGATTCTCCGTCAAATCTCTGAACAGCAGGAAAGGCAGCGTGCCAAAGAAATACACACCTGTGCCGGGCAGGTGGTGGGAGGGATCTGTTGTCATGAAAGGAAATAAAATTCATTTTTCTTCAATTGCCATCACTTCTCAGTAATTACCTGGATGCTAATGCTTTCCGTGAAGACTCCTCTAAGCCATAATTGAACTTTAATAAGGTGCGTGGAGTTACAGGAAAACAAAAAAACGGCAATCTGTGGCTGAGATGTCAGGGAAGTTGGGTGCTTACTGTCGACACCCTCAACTTGAGGGAGAAGTTCATTAATAGTTGAAAGCTGTCACGGCTTTCTCAAAATTAATGAGTATCCAAACTTATTAAAGCAATTACCTTAAAATAATTAGCAAGCACTTGATTCATTGTTAGGAGCCTCAAGGATTATCCAGAAATGAAAAAGGACCAAAAAAAAAAAAAATGCGATCAGGATGGCTGAGCTGTTATCTGTTCCTTCAACAATGGGTGCTTTCAGAAGCAGGTGGGAAGATGGAGAGGAGCATGGAAGAAAAGGGGAGGGAGAGCACACAGCACAGAGTTAAATATACACCAACTTTCACCCTCACTATTAATCAAATCAATAATTAATTAAAACAACAATGAGATCCCATATTTTACTTGGAAAATTGTCAAAGGGCTTTTTGTCTTATTTTTGCTGAGCTGGAGGAGAAAGACACTGATATGATGGCTGTACGGAGGCACCTGCCAAAACATGGGCTCCTAGTGGCTGAATGTGTACTAGGCGCCCGCCGTGTGGGTGGCACAGCACAAGTGTCAGGGTGGCAACAGTGTCCGAATTCAAGGACGCCTGCAAGCCACTGCCTCAACTATGGTTCACCTACAGAATGGTGTAGTTTGTGACAGCTGGGCGGAAGGTTCGTTTTTTAACACCTGATCAATGGCCTAGGAAAGCGGTCCTGTTGTAATGCTAACTGGAAAAGGTGAGATATTAGCTCGCCGGAGACCAGTCCTCCTCCCTGAGATCCCCAAGGGATGGGTTCTGAGACACCCCCGTTTCTCCCACTGCTGCCGAAGATAGCAATGCCTGTAGGGGCTCAAGAGCCCTGTGTGAAATACTAAAATGATAACATGTTTGCATAGTATCCAAGGCTCTTCTCCCACGTGCTTTGAATAGTCTCTAGAGTCTCTGTAACACCCTCATGAATGTACATGTTATGTAAATAGGTGCTCTGCTATACTGTTTAAGGAACAACAGCAATTTAAAAAACTGTGCGTGTTCAATACAGGTGAAATTGTTTTCTAATATTTTTGATCCAAAGTTGGTTAAATTCATGGATATGAGGCCCACAGATGTGGAAGGCTGACTCCATGCAGTTCTCTGTCTGCTCAGAAAATACATATACTTGGAGAAATACTAAAGCATTCCAATTATCACTCTGTGCTGGGATTAAAGTGAGCTTTTATTTTCTCCCGGTGTTTCTGTATTTTCTGTTTCCCTATGAAACAAACTAGCAATCTAAAACTGATATGTCAGGAAAACACTTTCAACTTTATTTTATTGCTTATTATTATTTTTATAATAAAATGTTGTTAGCTAATATTGCCTGAGAGCTGAGAAGGACATTCATCTGAATGCTTTTAAGTTTGGCCATTTAATCCTCACAATAAAGCAATAAAGAAGGTACCAGTGGGTAGTGCCATGTATAAATAAGAAATGTGAGCCATAGAAAGCTTCGGTAAAAGGCATAGCATGGAAGGGGTGCGTCTGGAGTTTGAGGCCATGCGGTTGAACCCCTGACCCCAGAATCTTAATTACTATGCATTTTGGAACTGTTATTATCTTTCTGCTATCTATAGTCCACCCCAGTATTATGGGGAGCACAGCATTGTAAGACAGAACAAAGCCTATGAAAGGCAAGTGACCTTCATCCAAGCCCTTAGTTTTGCTGCTTTTTCTGTGACCTTGGGCACTTGGCTTTTCCTGTCTGAGCCTTAATTTAATTGTCTGTGGAGTGGGTTTAATAATCGAGGCCCTGGCTAATATGGGGACTAGCATGTGTCCATTGTTCTTTGAACAATATAATGCACCAGATAAGCTTAAGGGCTAATCATTTCCGTGCCAGCCTAAGAAATGACACAGCAAATCTAAGGCAGTTTGTTAACTGCGTGCTCTCTACTTCACGGTTCGGGGTTCAGCTATGCTTGCCTTTCTTGTCCTAAGAGGAGAGCCTGTTCAACTCCCATCTGTCCCTCTCCAGGCTTTACCTCCCCTTGCGTCCGGTAGACACCGTAATCTGCCCACCCTCCATACTTCCCCCTGACTATGCTTTGTGGAATTCCAAGCAAACACCTCAAGCCCTGCAGTATATGATAAAGCCAGTACCCAAAGGAACAGCTCCAGCCTGAAGAAGGAAGCCCACAAGTCTGTATGCGAGTCCGTGGGCTCACAATATCAGCATTTAAGAGCGGTGGCGAGAAGTTGAGGGTGCAGCTCTGGTAGTGTGGTGTTTGTTCAGATGCCTTAGGTTCATTCCCAGCACTTCACACCTGTCATCCCAGCACTTGTAAGGTGGAAGCAGAAGATTCAGAAGTTCAAGGTCATCCTGGCTACTATATAGTGAGACACCAGCCTGGGATACAGTCTCAAATAAACAAAAGAGATGATAAATATACATACCATTCGCAATAAATCTTAGCCCCCTTTCCTTCCTCTGCCTGCCAGCTAAGCTGGCACTGGCCCCAAATCTCACAGTAGTGTGAGGTCATTTTGCTCATTAGAAAAATCATTAGCAGATCCTCCCTCAATTAGAACTTATGGTAGACACATCAGGAAAGATTGACTCACCTCCTCTGAGCCACTGCATCACAGTTTCCCTGGGACAATCATGCTGTGTCTCATTAAGTGTGAAAAACTGACAGGGAGTTGAAACTTCCAGAGAAAGTCGCTTGAAGATGCTTGAAGCTTTGGCCCAAGTAGATGTACGTCTGCATGTTAGTGAAGTTGTAGTTGCTACTATTTGGTGACACCACGCTGGTTCTCCTGTCTTTCTAGATTTAAACACAGGATGAACTGGCATGAGAGCAATGAGATGTGTTTCTGTCTTCAGTAAATTGAAATGTACAGTTGCTAACACCTCAAATTGCTTCAGCTAGCTTCCCACTAGCTTTTAAAAGTCTGTCTCCCTCTCTCTTCTCTCATAATTGCCATTTTTTTTCTGTTGCCTATTCTAAAACATTTGGGTCTCCTCAATTTTTCTGCAATGATCAAAGAAACAGTCCCATCTACTGCTTCCCTTCAAAAGGCTCTGGTTAACGTAGCTTCATCTATACTGAGATGTTATCCATCCTCGTTTCAAATGTAGACCCAAAACAATCAAATGCATTTTTCAGAATGGAAAGAGCAGTTCTTTGAAAGGTTTCAAAAAGAGAAACAAAACAGATGCAATGAAAAACAGAATGGCCCAATTTGACCCCTCAGTTGACACTAACATGGGAAGCTGCCCAGGCTGAGTCTGTGGGAGATGGTTCCCCCACCCTTGACAGTGACTAAATTCATAAAAGCTCCTAAGAAGGCAGCTTCAGTCCCATGTTTCTCATGCAGGCTGCTGAGTCCTTCCAGATGCCTCTGATTTCTTCCCTCCTTCCTGTGTAGCCCTCAGCTACTCTTTGAAGTCCAACCAAATGGAAGTTGGGGTACGGGACATGGGTGGGATGAAGTTTTGTTAGCAGGAAAGTCTTCTCTGAGGTCCAGGGGTGTGATCTGGCCATGGCATTCTCTCTTGCTTCACCTGCACTGAGAATTCTTAACTTATAGCCCACTTCTGGCTATTTGCCTCTGAGCCAGACAGAAGCCTGCTGGAGGAGAAATGTGAACTGCATGTCACCTGGTCAGAGCCTAGATGTCCCTTGCACCCAGAATCTCTGAAGCCAGCCTGATAAGCTTCAAACCCCACCTCTGCCACCTTAAGTATAAATCAAGGGGCACCTCCCCGTTTCCTTCAATTTCTTCATCTGAAGTATGGGCATATGAGTGGGAAGGATTGATTAAATGGCTCTCAAAGCATCAAACCCAGAATCTAGCAAGAGTTTTCATTCATTCATTCAAGTTACATAGATAGTAACTCTCTCCCTCTTTCCTCACCCAAGTGACCTCCAGGGATTTGTCACTGGCTCCAAGAAGGAGGATTAGAGTTGAGCTCCCTGTACCCATTTCTGTCATGAAATGCAGCACTCGCCCGAGGCCATTGAAGAATGTTTTCGAGACTAAATTAGAATCTGCTCAAGTGACTAAGACAGAGAATGCTGAGAGGAGGGTTTGCTTCAACAGTGTGGATCGCTCTGAACACTTCCGCCTCTGCCTGCTGTGGGTGTCTACCAGCTGTGCCTCTGGGCTGGTGGTGGCTGTTGGGCAAAGGGCTTTGTTGGGCATGGCTTCAACATCACCGGGGCCCAATTCCTGGAGACCAGTTCTTTCAACAGAGAATCAAGGGAGAGGACTGTGGAAATGGCTCAGTCAACAGTACCTTCTGCCCAAGCATGAGGATCTGAGTTCAATCCTCAGCACCAGTTACATAAAAATCTAACCCTGATGTGGTGGGGGCCCAGACAAGAGGCACTCCAGAGCTCAGGAACCAAGTAGGACTGCTAATCTGTAAGTGCTGGCTTCAGGGGAAGCCCTTCCTCAAGAGTAAAGTGGAGGGCAATGGAGGATGACATCATCATCATTATTAATATTGCTGTTATTATAAATAATAATATACTTTAAAAAGAAAATCAAGGGCAAAAACTCTTGTTTGTATGTGAACTGCAGAAGCTTGATGCATTTAATATACGTAACCTATTGGGCATTCTAACTTAGCCCAGCCTACCTTAGACACTTCCACTAGCCTGCAGTTGGGCAAAATCATGTAACTCAAAGCAGACACGATAGTAAAGCATGGGATAGTAAATTCAGTGCATTGAGTCCCTGCATCCACAAACCAGACAACACAGGTAACTGTAGCATGCTGTTGACCCTCCCCGAGAGCTCAGATTTGACTGTTGCCTCGGCGTTACCAGACAGCACTACACTGTGTACAAGTAGGCCAGCCAAAGGTGGAAAGTCAGGATTTGAAGTGCATCTCTGCTAGCTGCTTATCACCACGGCAAGGTCTGGGGGCATCCATATACTTCAGTACTGGTGGGAAGGGATAGCCAGCATGCATGAGGCACCGCTCTGTGCCAGTCACTCAACTGCCGTGCCACTGACTCCTCCTCCCGACAGCTTCATGGGTTAGGGACTAACCTTCATTTTTATAAATGGAGAAATGGCCACTGGAGAAGTGTTAGATTATATTAACAGAGATCCCTAAATCGGAGAAGTGTCGTACACATTTGTTAGATGCCTTGAAGAAGCAAAATGGAGTTGGTGGTAATTGGTCCCAGGGATTAGTAACCATGGCTTTCTAGGGCTGGGGAAGGAAGGAGACATGACATAGCCAGGGTGGAGTCAGGAGGTGCTGCTGGGTGGGTGCAGAGAAGATGATGCAGGCAGGAGGGTGGTTGCTCAGAACATAGAAGAGGACCCAGAGGAGGAGAGGCAGAGTGTAACTGGTTCTGGTGTGGTTCTGGAGGAGACAAAAGAGCCAAAGATGCTACAGATGCAGATTGGAGCTCGGAGAATCCCAACATGCCAGGCTCCTACAAGATACATCTTCACAATGTGGTTTATAAAGTTCTCAGGAAAGAAATTGCAGAGGTGGGCTTGAAACCAAGACATGTAAGAGGAAACCCTGGATATCCCATAAGAAGGGAGTCTCTGTCGGTTAGAATGAGTCTATTCCTCTCTTATATCTGACGAGACCCCATTAATCATTCTCTCTGCCCATCACCAACCCCTGTGAGCTACTTGATTTATACATGAAAAGAGATGAGAAAACACCTAGGCCCTGGGGTTCAGAAAGCACCCTTTCCACAGCCTTGGAACCATAAACAGTGAATGATGTGACCACACAGGCTCAAGCACATGATCTACAAAAGGTGAACTTTGCATCCCTCTATACCAAGCCACTGTAGCGGTCCTGGTTAGCAGGGAGGTTCTAGATTAATGGCAGTGAAGAGGCAATGGTAGTGCTTCCTCCCAAGTTTGCATGGCTCTGCCACA
The DNA here is from genome assembly GCF_907164565.1 of Psammomys obesus. Taxonomy (NCBI): domain Eukaryota; kingdom Metazoa; phylum Chordata; class Mammalia; order Rodentia; family Muridae; genus Psammomys; species Psammomys obesus. The sequence goes on along the minus strand of NW_026595981.1, from coordinate 6,682,920 downwards.
GTACTTTCAGGGGTGCACCATCTAGGAGGCTAGGATCCTCAATATACATCCTAGAGTTGACACCCACACAGTGAATGGCTCAGCTCCCCAGCTTCTGTAAGGCAGAGTCAGTGGTCATGCCCCACCCTTCGTCAGCAGCTTCTTTGTGGTCTGTTGGTTGGCTATCTTGGATCCACACATTGTTCACTGATGTGTTGCCACAGTTTCTTTCTATAATCCAGACTGTTAAAGCTTTGCTGCGTAAACTGAAGCGTTTGTACTTGACAGAACACAAATTCTAGCTGGCTTGGGCAAAGGGGAAAACTTAGTAAAAGAACATGAGTGGGTTCTCTCAGGGTCCAAATGTTGTTGAGCTCTCTGAAAAGTTGAGGGGTGTCATGGCGGATGCAAGGAAAGTACAGAATTTGCTTTTACTGTTTCCAAACTTCTTTCTCCTCCTCCTCCTCTTCCTCCATCTCTCCAAGTCTATTCTAGACCTCTTCTGCCTTCACTGCACAGAGGCCAGGCAAAGCCAACAATGTGCCTGATGTTGACAAAAAGGTACTGAGCTCTTCCACATCCATTCTGGAAAAGTTCCATAAAGAAAACTTGTTGTCTCGTTGAATGTCACCCCTGGGGCAGTCACCTGGACCAGGAGGGCATGTTCCTTGCAGGCAGTTCCTAAAAATTGGGAGCAGTTTCTGGGAAGAGTGATCAGCTTGTGGGGCATTGTCATTACAGGCCTCCTGTACGTCACTGAATGGTGCATTAAGGCATTAATGTTGTTGACCATGCCTTGTTGCTAATATTAGACACAATACACCCAACTGTTACTGGATATTTATGTTTTTATGATCCTGACCCTTTTTCTGAATTCTGTTTTGAAGTTAGCAAAATAAACTTCTGAATTTTTATTGGAACACTTCAGTTTTTATTTGTTATACCGCATGTTTTATTTTTATATATGTCTTCACAAATCTCTTTATAATATACTTTATAAGACGAAAATCTTACTGCTTTTGGACACTAATGTTATCTTACAGTAAAGATTTAAAGTGGGAAATGACAGCCATCAACTGGAGCATATTCTGAATCATGGTATCCCAATTCTTTTTTTTAGAAGTTTTATTAATTTTTTTCATAAAACATATTTGATTGTTTTTCCCTTCCCCACCTCCCTGCCCACTCAACTTTATGTTCTCTCTCAAAATAAACCAGAAAAACAATTTTAAAAAAAATCAAAACAAACTGAAAAAAAAAGAAGCTCAATAAGAGAAAAAAAAATATCAAAACAAAACAGAAAATGCACACACACACACACACACACAAAATGGAGTTCATTGTGTGTTGGCCAGTGACTTCTGGGACCTCACAGGAGAAAACCGCTTCTCTCTCTCTCAGCTTTATCAGTTGCAAATGGCTTCTACGTCTTCTTCCCTGATGTAGAAGCCATTTGTGTCCACTTCCCTTTCTCAGTGCCTCGCTTTTGTCCGGTTTGAACCTGTGCATTGCAGTCACATCTCTGCGTTCCTATGTATATCAGCCCTGCTGGGTCTAGAAGACATTATTTCTTTGAAGTAATCCAGCACCTCTAGCTATTACCGTCTTTCTACCTCCTTTTCTGTATAGAATCCCTGGCCCTTGAGAGAAGGGATTTAACGAAGACATCCCATTTAAGACTGAGTGTTCCAAAGTCTCTCACGCCCTATACATTGTCTAGTTGTGGGTCTCTGGTAATTCCCACCTACTGCAAGGAGAAACTTCTCCAACTAGAGCTGACCAAGGCACTGACCTATTAGGATAGCAGTATGTTATTGGGAGTCATTTTATTGCTGTGTTTCTTTAGAAAAATAAAAGTAAGTTTTCCCTGAGGCCCATGACCTATCAAGTCTCAGGTTCTTTGTCACTTTAGCAGAATCAGGTACGGGTTCCCTCTCATGGACTAAGCCTTCAATTCCATTAAAAAGTGGCTTGTGTAACAGTTCTTTGTGCATAAATTTTCTTCACAGTTAGGCTAATTTCTTTTAATATATGTTCCCAGGTATGAAATACTAACTTTGAATTTGAAGGGATTTAAAAAAATCATATTATCCAAATACTAATACTGATTTTTACTACTGTTGCTATGGGAACTATTTTGTCTGTTGCTAGGAAATTGGTAAGATTGATCAGTGTAGACTAATAAAACACTATGGAGACCAATAATCTACAGATAACCTTTAACTGACTCTGTGACCTTGTACCACTTGTTCAGCAGTTCTGGCCATTCTCTATACTCCCCTAAATGGGGATAATCATAGTTTTTCAAACGGAATTATTTTGAGAATAAGGGACCATATATGAAAAGCAAAAGTAATTCCTGCAGTTTTGTCATTTAACAAGCCCTCAAATAAACTGCAGTTTTAAAAAAGTATTATTTCAATCATATTTAAAGAATGTAATAACTACCTGTTATCATGAGATTAATATTGTTCAAAATGGTTAATTCTTAGCCATGCAGAATGTAAACGACCTTGACATAACCCAGTTCAAGCTTAAATGGAGTCTACCGGAAATACCTAAATTTCAAGATATTGGCATTTCATCTGCTCAGTCAGCATTCAGGAGGAAGGAAAAGTGTAAATGACCTCCACTCTGCAACTTCAATCGGTACCACCAGGTAGCAAACTGGAGCTTTCAAAGGCACAGAAAATAGGTAGAACTAAGAATTTCCTCCATGAAAGGCTCATTGTACTCCATTCTTCTCTCATCACATCACCAGGCCACTGGTGAGCCTTTTGAGTTCAATGTGGAAGGAGACAAAGCAGTACCAGGCACTTGGGGATTCGGAAAGGCAGCAGGCCTGTCGTCCAGGACCATGGACAGGGATGGGCACCTACAGCATGATACTTTGCTCTGGTAACACCAAGGGCTCCAGTTCACTGTCTAGAAGACACTCATGGAGGTGGTGTCCAAACCAGGAAACAGTGTTACATACATCACAAGGAGTTACTGTCGGTACTTTAAGATGCGTGACAAACAGTATGTTTTCCCAGGGAGACAAAAAGGAAGTGGTGGTCAGTTCTTCCTGAGCAGGGGATGTGATCATCAAACTGAGTCTTGGAAAGCAGAGTCATGTGATCTAGGGTGGAAGTGTACATTCTGTGTAAAAGAAGCACCTGTTCGAAGACCCCCCCCAGTCTCTCTGATCTCCCTTCTTCCTGTCCTCTCTACAGAAACAGCCTGCTCTGCATCTCTGATGACTTCTGCCTGGGCATGCATTGACCTACCATAGTCCATATTCCTGGGGCAGGAGTTTAATCCTCTATGAAAGGATACAGATAGCCTTTGAAGGTAGAGAATGGATCTATAAACGTTCAGAGGAAGCTGGGAGATAAGAATGGATTTATCTCAGCATGCTGGCTCTTAACTCTCTTCATCCGAGTCTCTTTTAGAACAACTGAATCCTCTAGGTAGAAATTTTTCCTCTAGATTCCATGGAGCTTCCAGTTAATGAGATGGGTGTTCTGGACACCTGAGTATGTTCTCAGCCTACTTTTGGAGACCTCGGTAGTCCCTCCAGTCCCAAAAGAGGCCTTGCTATTCGCTTAGTCATTAGCTCATGTTTATTAAGTTAGTTCTTTGATAATTTCATACATTTGTATGATGCATTCCGTTTACTGTCTCCCCGCTACCCTCTCTTACGTTCCTCTCACTCTAACCTGCCACCACCTGTCTCTTTCCCAGATCCATGACTTCTGTTTTGTCTTATAACGCCTTCAGTCTAAACAGGGCCATCTGTGTTAACGTTGAGTTGGAACTATTCATGGGAGCCCGGCGGGCTCACCACTGGGTGCATACCTGAAGGCAACAGCTTTTCCTTGCCTTGAATGTAATAGAAACAGTTTAAGATTTAGGGGCAGAGCTCTGTGCTCCTCCTCTGCCTATGCCTGGATTTTTATGGATTCATCTGTGCAGACCTGGCGTGGTTGTCTGCAGCTGTTTAGAGCTCCTGATTGCAATGGCTGTCTTTGAGGTTGACATTCTGCACTCCTTCTCTTTATCTTCCAGCTCTCACATCCTCTGCCTGCTCCTCTGCAATGTTTCTTGAACCATGGTGATATGAGCAACTTGTTTTAGGTCACTTATTCTCAGCACCTAATTCACTGCAAAGAAAGAGATTTAAGACTGGGTGGTTAACTGTATGTGAGTATAAATAGTATGGTAAAAAGCCAGTTCAATGCTACATTAATTTATCTAAAACAACAAAATTAAGTCCCAGCCTCCCATGGCCTATATTGTTCCTTAACATGGTCTTTTAAGTGAATTTATAGTACCAGTTATGAACTACTTTCTGTGGCATCAACCCCAAATGCAATAAAAAATACAGTTGGTTACACTGTGGTCATATCTTTCATGGCAGGTTGGTATCATAGTTCACAGCAAGGTGAACCGCTGATTTTCACCTCCAGATACAAGTAAGGCAAGCACTGAGCAGCATGGCAGGGAGGGAGAAATCTTGGAGAGTAGGGCAGGGGGCAGGGAGGAGGGGGCTGAACACAGATAATTTACAGTCCAATGACAGAGATAGATACCTATCAAATAATCTTATACCCACAAGTAGATGCCATGGAAATCTGTAACCATACACACTTCTGTGACAAATTGATGTCTTTGTTTATATTACATACACCCATCAAAGTTTTCAGGATCCACAAGCATTCTGTGTAGTTGCAGACTGTGTTAGGAAAATCCCAGGTCAGGGTGGATTGAGGCTTCGTGTGAGTGAGAGATTGGCCCACTGAAGCATGGTTAGATAACAGTACAGCTGGGAGAAATCTAGCTCCTTGCTTCCTTCTGGCTCTTGCCCTCGAGCTCTGAATATAAATTAATGAACAAAAGTAGAAGCTCATGAAGTAGGAATTACATCTTCTGGGAGCCATAGCACACTGCCAGCACCCCCTTTTCTTGGTCCAGGAGCCCAATACCTCTTGGACCAAATCTGCAGTCATAGCTCTGATACCAACCTTTCTCTAGAGCTCAGCTTAAATCATGGGTGTTTGCTCTGCGCTAGAAGGAATGGAGGCCGCTGAGTGAGCATTTAGCAGGACTTTTTATGGTGCTTTTTTGTGCCAGGAAAACCTACCCCTCCTTCCCCTCTCCAGTTTCTCCCTGAGCAGGATATAAATTATTTTAACTATCTTTACTTAAAAGCCAACAACCTGTAAAAGAAAGCTGGTTGCCTTCTGGTTTGGGATTATTTTTTTTTACTGCTTACAAAGCAAAGGGCAGAACCTGCCCCACACACACACAGTAAGAAGAAGCCTTATAGATGAGAAAAAGAGAGATTATAGACAGTCTCTGGGACAAACACCACCACAGTTTTAACCTTTGGAGAGAGAACCTTAAGTCTTATAATAGAGACAGCTTTTCCCGGAAAACTTTGTGTTTCAGTTCCTCTTCTCCCTGCTCTGACAAAACACCTGACAAAGCAACTTAAGGAAGGAAGGAAGGAAGGAAGGAAGGAAGGAAGGAAGGAAGGAAG
>NW_026595981.1:6568922-6677407 GCF_907164565.1 Psammomys obesus | reverse complement strand
GAAGGAAGGAAGGAAGGAAGGAAGGAAGGAAGGAAGGAAGGAAGGAAAAAGACAGAAAGAAAGAGAGAGAAAGAAGGAAACAAAGAAAAGAAGAAAGGAAGGAAGATTGATTTCTTTTGGCTCACAGTTTAAGGTACCATCTGTCATGATGGGGAAACCATGGTGGCAGGAATGTGACAGAGTTTGTCACAGCACATCTGTTGTCAGCAAGCAGGAAGAGATGAATGCTAACGCTCAGCTCACTCTTCCCACACTCTAATGGGGAGAGCACAATCGAGTCCCATTCTGAGTCACAGTCTAATGGATGAGGCACCATCACCCAAACCTCGAGGGTTCCAGTCTGATGGGAAGCTTAAAGGGGAAGTGTCTCAATCTGCTGAGAGAGCTACGCTTTGTTGGGGGTCAGGTGTAGTCCAAAGTGAGAGACAGGTGGGCATTATTCTTCCCAGATGAAAAGCTGCTACTTGGAGCTGTTGTCAAGCTCACCATAAAAAGGCCTACAATCACAGAACTCTGCAGAATGCCACTAGACTGCAATAGTCAAGCTTCCCCACCCCTCCATGGCAAAAGCTCTCACTACCCCAGCCCTGATGAGTCTGGCTCTTTCTTGTGGCCATGACTCATGGGAGCCCAATGACAAGCTGCCAGGCTGGTGTGCAGCTAATAATGACTCCTTCATAGACAAGGCAATTAAATTTCATTAGCCCTAAAGAGGGACCAGTGGGTTTTCCTCGTGACTCTGGAGGGTTCAGCCTAAGTCCCTCAGCTATGATCTGGCTCTGTAAGTGAGATCTTCACCACAGCGATTCTCGGGACCCCAGCATGCTGAGAGCCAGCTTTAGTTGGCCTGTACGATGCAGGGGTCACTTTCCCTATGTGTGCTTATTCCCTGCACTCCTAACCACAGCCCTGAGCTCACTGCTGTAATTCCCATTCCAGAGAGGTGATGGAAGGTTTGAAGGTTTGAAGGGTAGGCAATTTATCTCAAGTTACAAGGTATCAGTAGCAGAGAGTATGCATACTTTACCAGTCAATCCCAAAACTCTTATTTTCTCTATGATAGCATAATGACTTTCTCGCATACTCAGAAATTGTTCCCAGAGTTTTGAGAGTGTGTGTGTGTGTGTGTTTGTGAGAGAGAGAAATAGAGGAAGAGAAAGAGAGAGATGCTCAAATACAGGATGAAGAATACCCCCCCAGAGCATGTTCAGTGGGCCTGTGTAGCTAAAAGGAGAGGTGATCTCCCAAGATGGGGATGTGGAGTGCATTAGCACAAACACCTAATGCTTTTTCTTCAGGACTGCTAAGAATCACATAGGAGGCCCACGTATACCCTAAGTGACTAGTCTGTGCCAGACCTTGGGGACACGTATTTTGTCACTGCCCTAAGTTGGCCACCAAAAGATAATTAAAGATAACCCTCTTTTTAATATACTGTCTTTCCCAAATACATACACACGCCTCATCTTATCGGATCCTTGCTATAGCCCTGTAAATAGGTAATTTCAGCCAAGTTTAAGGAAGACTCAGTGTCCAGATGGTGAAGGGCCTCCACAGGACCTGAAGTGGCAGTGTTAATACTGCAGCCTCAACTCTCTGTGGGAGATGCAGGGACCCTGCTAGTTACAGCTCATGGAGAGTGTTTGGAGATGGGAACTCGAAGCCAGAGCCTATCTGTGGGGGGCCCACAAGAAGGAGCCATTTTAGGTAACAGAGGGTAATGTGGGCAACATAAGTGGCAAGCTGGAGAGAGCAAGACTGAGGCCCAAATGAGAGGCAATGAGACACGCCCAAGGTCATCACTGAAAAGAAAAGACTATGCAGACCCTGTGCCCAAAACAATACTACTAAGGACAGCCACCAGTTAATTATCGGATGAGCAAAAAGAGGATCCCATTTAGCAACCCATGACCTAGAGAGTCAAAGACAGAAGACACTCAAAAGACATTCCTAAGAAACCATGTAGACAGCAGAGAGAAGAGAGGTCTGGAGAAGTGACATGGGCAGTTCCACCTTCACTCTAGCGGTGGGAGAAAGTTGAGCATAGGCAGAGAGGGCTGGAGGGTAAAACACAGATAAGCCAGTGAAAGTATTTCACTGCCAACAGCAAAGCCTAGAATGGGTGACAAGGTTAGGAATTGGGGGTGAAGGGAAGTTTTAATTGTTAACTTGACACCATCTAGAATCTCCTGGGAAAGGAGTCTCCAGGAGAGACTACGTAGAGCAGATTGGTCTGTGGGCATGTCTACGAGATTATCTTGATTACAGTAACTGAGGTGGAAAGACCCACCCACTGTGGGTGGCACCATTCCCTTGGCAGGGTATTCTGGACTGTGTAAGAGTGGAGAAAGCAAGCTGAACATTGGCATGCATGCATTAAGTCATTGCTCTCTGCTCTTGACTGTGGATGTGATGTAACTAGTTGCTTCAAGTTCCTGTCACCTTCACTCTTCTCCCGTGATTCCTGTAATCTAGAACTATGAGGCAAGTAAACCCTTTCTCCTTTAAATTACTTTTGTCAGGATATTTTATCACAGCAACAGCAAACAAAACTAAGACTTCCTGGAACCCAAAGGATGAAAGAAGACAAGAACTTTGCTGAGACACTTGCAGTTAAGAGTCGCATGTGGTTAGAACTTAGAAAAGCCTCAGAGATTGAAGAACCCCACTCCTCCACCTTAAAATAAAATAAAACCTGAATATGGGAAACAGCTTGTTCAAGGCCGTATACCTGGGGATTGAAACCCAAGACTTCTGATCTCAGGTCAGCACTCCTTCCAACCTAACATTGGCCTATCTCACACAACCTCTTACCACCCTGATGCAATGCAATCTGACCTTGGGCTTGCAGACAGGAAAGCCAGCCAATTAAAATACATAATTTTTCAAATGTCAGTTCAGGACAGTGTATTAACATAATCCCCAGATGGAAGCATTAGCATTCCTGATCTCTCGCACTGCCTGGCAAAACTTGCTGATGTTTCTAAAAACTGAAAATGTTATTACTACCTGAGGAGGCAGAGAGACACCCCCAGGAAATGGCAGAAAAGGTGGCATGTGATGAGGTTTGGCATCACAGGCTGAAGGCAACAGAGCAAATGGGAAATACAGGTTTTGTTTTACCCTTCGTGGAGATATGGTCAAACTCCTGGCAAGTGAGAAGAAGCCTCTTGGCTGCAGAATCCAGAGCGGAGAAAATTTCTACTGCACACAAGAGACACGTGTACTGACCTCATTGATGAGTGACATCAAGAAAGGCCTTTATCGTCTCTAGTCCTCATCTTTTCTTCTATTTCAAGTAATGTTTGAAGTTAGATGGTCACCAGCTCTCTGGAACTTGTGCTGCTGACTTGTCTTTGTAGAACATGTGGTCCCTTTAAAACACTAGTAAGCCCCTGAGACTGACTCAGAGCAAGGCCACTCAGCAATTGCTGACCCCCCCCCAGGCCCATCACCCCTTGTTTCTCTCAAGCACTATGTGGCCAAAGCTTGGCTCTGACTCACCTGCCTCAGTCTTGACTTCTTTCGACCAGTATCATGGCTCTTCAGCCAAACACCACCTACCAGGACTTCATACCTCTCCCTGGTTCACTGTCCCTATCCTGCAATGAGCCACGGCCCTCGATCCTCCAAGGACATAGAACATACCTCCATACAGGCAGTTAGAGATATCCTCAGAAATCCTAGTTAGCTTTTGGCTTTATGTTTGGTTGGTTAGTTAGTTGGTTTTCTCTTTATTGAGACAGAGCCTCATGTTTCTCAAGCCACTCTCCAACTTGATATTTCCCCAAGGATGACCTTGAACCCCTGACCCTCACGCCTCTACCTCAGGAGCTCGAGAGTTACAGTATCCTCCCCACATCTTTGCTATGTGATGCCAGGGATCAGACTCGGGGCTTAGCACATGCTGAACCATAGCTGAGCTGCATACCAGCCCCGAAATCTGAACTGAAAGAGACCTTTCACATTATCCCAGCCCCACTGCCCATCCACGGTGGTAATTCAAATACCTTGGCTTTGCGGCTAAAAGGAACAGGGAAGGGATAAAATTAGAAAAATGGCTTAAGGCAAATCCGTGGAGGGATTTCACACTTTATCCTTTTACTCAGTGCTACCCGAAGAGGTGACTATAAAACCAAGATCGGCTTCTGGTAGGTGTGGGGACCAAGGCAGGCGGCTGCTGCTGCCGCCGGCACCGTGTCCCTTCAGCACACTCATTTCATCTGTTGTAAGGCACTTTCTGAAAATTCATGAGAGTGATGGCTGCCTACGGGGATACTGGGCATTCTGGGCTAAGTGCGGTCCCCTACCCACACTAAGCTGGCAGGAGCAATCAGGCAAATGTCCAGCCTCCCTCCACTCCTGTGTGTGTTGTCATCATGTCTCCAAGGTCCCCTGCGGGGCTAAACCCCAACAGGAACTGGATCTTTTCCTTGCCTCACTCATCTCCTTTTATGGCTTCCTTGAGTCACTCTCTAATTATACCATCGCCCATAAAAGCTAGTCCCTGGGTAAATCCAATCTGAGATAGAAGGGGTGCATGCTTCCCCCGAGCCCCCAAATTCACAATGCACATCCATAAGGCTCTGAGAAGTCCTAAGAATATTTACATGGGTGGTGGTACTCATGGTAACTGATGACTACTGAGGGGGTGAGTAATTGGGGAGGGGGAGGCGTGGTTGCTGGTAGGCTGCCAATGTCGATCTGTATAGTCCTATCCTGTGTGCACACAGGTACCACTAAATGGACTTGGTGGGTTAAAGCGGAAAAGAAGGGAACGTGAAAGCAAGGAGGGGAAGTAACTGGAGGTTATACAATAAGAAAGCATAAAGGGAGGACTGGGAACTGGGAATAAATTTAGGTTGGATATGATTAAGATACAATGCATATGCGTACGGAATTGTCAACATATTTTTAAATTTCTAACCAAAAGGAAACTTTTTAAAACCTCATTTAGCCTAGCATATTCTAACCAATTTGGTCAACAGAGTCATTTTATCTCAAACATCTCAGGCAAATAGTATTTTTTGGAAGACACTTCGGAAAATGCTATGCAAGCAGTCAGGCACAGGAAAATCATAGCTTGCTTTTGAAAAGTACAAGGAGGGCTGCGGAGATGGCCCAATGGATAAAGTGCTTGCTGCATAAGGGTAAGGACCTAAGTAAGGAACTCCAGCGTGCAACAAAATGCCAGTCATGACAGCAAAACTCTGTGACCCCAGCTCGGGGGTGAGGAGGAGACAGACGGATTCTGGGGACTACTGGCCTGATTATCTAACCAAACACCACGTCAGTGAGAGACCCTGTCTCAAAAAAAAAAAAAAAATAAGGTAGAAGGGCTGGAAAGATAGCTCAGCAATTAAGAGCACAAAGTGCTTTTTCAAAGGATCCTTATTCGAGTCCCAGACCCCACATGGCCTCTCACAATTGGATAACTCCAGTTCCAGGGGATCTGATGTCTTCTTCTGGCCTTTGTGGGCACTGAGCATACACATGATGCAAAAACACACATGCATGCTAAACACCCATACACATAAAATAAATTGTAAAAGAATATATACATATATTATATATAACGAAGAGCAGTAGAGAAAGACATCTAAAGCTGACCTCTGACCTCTACTTACATAAACATGGGTACACACAGAAAGAGAGAGAGAAGATACTCTCAAACTCAAGAATTATTGCCTGTATCTGCTAAATCCCACTTATTCTACCTTTCCTGGTCACTTTGGGACGCCAGGATTGCCACATCCATCCTTTGACAGTATCAGTGGCGTGTCACTTACACTCGGAGAGGCTAAGACACTTACCCAGATTACAAAGCTAGCAGGCATCAGTCTTGGGACTCCAAACTCCACATTGCCCCCTGCATGTCACATCTTTACCCCAGGCTTTCTCTAGCCTCCCATGGATGGTGCAGCCATAGCTTCCTAAAGGCTTTCACCAGTGAGCACCCGGCAGCTGGGAGCTTCAGAGGACATGAGAGAGCAAGATACAGAGGCCAGGGGGCATGCATGCTCTTTAGCATTCTCTCTCTGGCTCTGACCCAGGCGCTCCTGAGAACTTTATTCTTTCTTCTCATCCCCTCTCTCACCCTGCCCCCCATTCAACATGTCAAGTCACATTAGCTATCATTGGTCAGTAACTGCTTTCCAGGGAAATTCGGGAGGGCATAGGGCAGCTAGTCACTTAGCTTATACAATACAACACACACACACATACTCAATCTGAGTATATTTGTACACTGATAATCCAGGGATTCGTGCACACCCGTGATGAAGCATCCATGCACACCTCTGCCTTCACGTGATGGTCAATTCACATGTCTATGTTCTCTTCGAGACTTCTGGACTACAAAGCCCACAAAGATAAAGGCAAAAAAACCTCTCTCTTTCACACCAAGAACTCCGGGGGCAAGTACAGTGCATAGCATGTGTGTCTGGAGTACATGATGGGTCCATGCAAAAATGAATCAATATTCAAATCTCTAAAACTGCAATGACCTGCATTCTAAGCAGCAGTGAACACACGTGACACATGCACCCATACCCACACATGCGTGGGAGCACGTGCACGCCCATCAATCCCCAGTGTCCTACCAGAGCCCAAGGTCAGAACATGCCATCACCCCTGCTGACAAGAATCTCCTGGCTGGCATCCAGAGAGCCCCTGGCAACCATTACTTTGCTATCAGTCTATCTGCCCCATTTATAGTTGAAATAAAATGTGTCACGGCGGCTTCACTGGAGACCAATGTAGACGTGGAGGGAAATGGAGAAATATCGGCCCAGCTTGCATTCTGGCTCACTGGCTTGGGGGAGCTTGAGGCATAAACGAGTTTGGACTTAATTGACTTTTTTATTGGGCTTTAATTCACTGGTACTTTTCCAGAGACTGACTCCAACAGGCAGATGCAGGGTTGAGCAGTCTCGAGGGCCACCAGCCAGCCCCTCTTCTCCTCTTTGCCTGCGCCCTCAAACCTATTCAGAACCCCTTCTTTGGGGGCAGGACCACCCTCTGCCCCATAGGACATGAGGAAGTGAAGTCAGCTATGAATTTCCATCTCCTCCTACCCACCTTCCGTTTTTTTTATCCTTTTCTCAACCGGCCTCCCTTATTATAATGCCCCTCCCCAGCAGGGACATTTCAATTCAGTACAGTAACCATGATTGAGAGCTTATTGGATTGCCTGTACGGCGCACTGGGGTACAGAGATGAACAAGAACGAACCTCTGCCCTCTGGGAGCCTGGAGTCAAGTGAAGAGACAGACACATAAATCCCACAGTACAATAGATGCCAGCAATTAACCTGGGAATGAGGCCCAGAGAAGCTCAGCGAGCCACTGGGATCCTGACAAGGCTGCCCAGATGGGCCGTCTCCGCTGAAGGGGAAAAAGTCTACCAGGAGGGCAAATGCCCTCCTGGAAGGGCATTTCGGGTGGAATGAGAGGGTGAAAAGTGTCTCCAGGTGCTGGTCCCACATAGCTGGGATAGACAGAAGAGAACAGAGAAGGGAAGCAGGATGAGCTTGAACCTAGACATCAGAAAGCCTGTTTGGCTTTTCTTCTCTAAACCACAGTGACTGAAAGTACTCAGTCTACAATTTGCCCTCTTCCCCAGCCCCATGGCCCACTCCTCTGCTACCCTGGGTCTGACTTATGTGGATACTGGGTTGGGATTCTCCCAGACAACTTAGAAGAGACCCTATCTGCGTGTTAGCATCACTTTTTGTTGTTTTCAGAACAGCTGGCTGTGTGGGGAATGCACTGGGTGCCCTTCTCAGAGATCTTCCCTGAGCCCTACAGGTCAGGAAGGTCTCCCTGACCCTGTATCCAGCTTAGGGATAGTTCAGATTGAGTATTCCTTCCGGGGACACCATATCTCCCTTCCTTTCAACATTTTACATTCCAGATTATTTCTGTTAACATTTAAAAGGACCATTTTTGGTGATCTGGGAGACATCCTGACTTCAGCATATCAGTGGAGCCTGAGTGAAAGAAGACTGCTTTATGGCACTTTAAAAGTCCTGTGAATATATAAACAGTTTGTCATTGGTGCCCTAGGTTTCTGTTTGCCCAGGACAAAATCACCTGCTGTCTGGGTGATTACTGAGAATGGCCTCTGCATTCAGTCACCGGGGTCCTCCCCAAGAAAACACCATCCCCCTGCTTCTTTTCAGGGCAGGAGTCGAAGCAGGGAAGCACCACTGTGAGTGTTAATGCCAGCCCTGTCTTGCATAAATGACTTAACCTTTCTGGACTCAACCTTTATCCTCAATATAGATTGTAACATATTCCATACTGAGCCTCTTGGGGAAATATGCAAAGCACCCCATGCCAAATACAGAGCACACAGCCCTCACAGTCTTTCGCTGGCAATTCCAAGATACTCTCTGCTGGGCCTGGAGGAAGAGGTCGGGTGCCGAGTGCAGGAACAAGTGGATCCATCAGCCACTAAAGCACGGGAACAGAGGCTACGACTGTCTCTGCATACCTGTTCTCTGTTTGGCCACAGGAGCTGATACAATCTGTTCTTTCTGTCCCTCCTTCCACCCATCCCCTTGTACCACCAACTAGGGTCACGCCTGGTCCTTGCTGGACAGGTCCCTGCTCTCCTCCCCCGCTGCAGCTAACTCCACTCTGCTTTATCGTTGCTGATGGCAGTGAGGAGCCAGAAGTGCTCATTCCAGCATCTCACTGGAAGAGATCACAAGCCTCACCCTGCCTCTATGTTTTCTAAGGCCCTCGGTGTTTCCTGAACTGCTTCGTGGCTGCGCTGCCATTCACTTGGGGTCATGTGGAGCTGGGCTTCGTAGAGCTGACCTTGAATGCTGTCTCTGCTTGTTTGCCGGGCAAAGCCTGGACTCACTTGTATGTGACAGAATGTCTTTTAACTTTATGGTGTCCATGTTTTCCTTCCCTTACATGAGTGTGGCTTACCATAGAAACCACAGAAATGAGTTGTATACTGTTCGGTCCAAGCCCAGCCCCAGTGTCTCCACAGTATGGCTCAGTCCACCTTCCAGTCTCTACCAGCACATCCTTGCGCCATGACCTCCCTTGAAAGCTATGAAGGTTCTCACAGTTGCCTCCCAGAGAGCCGCAGGCGTTTGCTCACACCTCTGTGCATTTTGTGTCTGCGCCCCGCCATCCCCTGCCCCTGGAGCTCTGACATTTTCCTTCCTACAAGTCACAGTGAGAATCTCAGCTCCTTCATGAATCCTTTTCCGACCCTGTGGTCCCATTGTTTATTGGCATTATTTACTTATATGCTCACTCCCCTGACAGAGACCCTACAGTCCCTGCAGGTAGGAACCGATTCTTAGCCATCTCTGCACTGTAAACATGCTCAGCTCCTTGAGGAGTGAGGTAGGGCGTGAGCAAATGAGATTGAAATGCAGGTCATGATTTCTTAGTCCTGCCACGTGAGAAGCTGAACCAACACACACCTGCCTCCTGCTACATGCAAATGGGTGTGCAGACACAGTGCAATTTAAAAGCATTAGAATGCAGAGCTGCGGAGGCCAGAGGTCTGCACTGAATCAGGCCCCAGGGTCGCTGCCTCTGCAGTGAAGGGTTACTGAATAAGGAAGTAGGTCTCTACTCAAGTGGAAAGTATGCTGCCTATCTGTCTGTCCGCATGTATGTGTGCATCTCTCTATATGTGTGTGTCACTGTGTTTGTGCCTTTGTGGACACGTAGTGTCCGCGTGTACGTGTGTTTGTGTATGCGTGGGTGTGTGTATATGTGTTCGCACGACGCTGTGTCCAGTTAAAACTCCTTTATATCTCTTCAGCTAGACATCAGCATCCTGGAACTCTGGCCCAGTAGTCCACTTATGCTTGAATTGTGACATGTGTGCCTCGGGGGAACATGACTTCTGTCGTCTGCTCCTCTCAATATTTTGGCCATAGCGTCTAGTTTGAACTCATGGCGACCTTAGAGGCTGAGGGTGGCACAGGAAACAGCTGATGCAGGGGAAGTGAGCTAAAGCCCTGGGGCAGTGGTAGAACAGGAAAGACAAGCAAGTCGACTGTAGACCTGTAGGCGTCAATTTTGATAGATATAATCTTGAGCCACATAACATGTAGGCCAACATACTTGTTGGACTAAAACCTACACTGTGCTGGGAAGATGGCTCAGTAAAGTGCTTGATTTTGCAAGCACAAGGACCCAAGTTCAATGCTCAAAAGAAAAAAACAAAGGCAACACGGTAAGATGCACTTGGAATCTCAGGACTGAGGAGGCTCAGACAGGTGCCAGCCTAGCTTACCTGGAGAGTTCTAGACTTCTGAGAGATTCCGTGACAAAACAACACGAAGTAAAAGGTGGATTGATCCTAAGGAACAACACTGGAGATTGTTTTCTGGCCTCCACACACATGCATGTGTGAACACACACACCTACAGACATCTACACAAGACCACAAGGGCGTGGGCACACACACATACACGGAGAAAGACAAGACAGCGATAGAAACAGACCGAGGCAGACGAGCAGAAAGACCCACCAAGGTGGCTAGGTGACAGAACAGTTCAGAGTGGTAAGCTCAGGGCCAGAGCAGCAGGCACGACAGAGACAGCAGCGGACACGAGTCCAACCCCCAGCCCAGCTCTCCAAAGTGGGCAGCCCCATGGCCAGTGGGAGCTTGAGCGATGGTTTTCTCCTGTGTCTGAAGGACTGTATCTGACCCACTGTCTCCAAGGCTGCTCCTGGTGTTTTCTCCCGCTTGCTGTGCTTCTGGCTCTAATTCTCTTCTCGAGTTCAGTTTGGTGCACATCACTTATGTTCTCAAACGCACCATTAGGCACCTGATGTATACTGTATTCGGCGCGGCAACCACCCTGGTACTTCACTGGGGATTCTCAAGGGCCACCTCAAGCCTCTGTAGTCCCCAGAATGGAGAGGAGAGACTGTCCCAAATAGAACGGCCTACACCCAACCCTCCAGGGCCCCAGGGGCACAAGGTGCCTGTCCCCATGAAATGCTCACATATTTTATTTTATTTTATTTTATTTTATTTTATTTTATTTTATTTTATATTTTATCTAACACGCATTAGTTAGGAACCCATGGTGTGGCAGCTAGAGCTAGAGAAATGAGGAAGATACCTCTCCTGCACCTCCCTGAGAATGACTTTGGACCTGCTCAGGACTGGCTTACGGTACAGGAGGAGGTTACAAGGTTGTGCTGAGTGGGTGTGTCAATGGAAGAGTGTGACCTAGCAACACGGACAGATAAACAGCTCTCCAGCACCCTGCATGTCAGTCAGAGGTGGGAATGACACAGGATGCAAGGAAAACCAGCAGTTAATCTGTGAGTGTGTTGGGGGATAATTTGCATGCATGAATGTGTGCCAGGATGCAATTGTGACAATCAGAGGGTAACGTTAGTC
This sequence comes from Psammomys obesus, assembly GCF_907164565.1. Lineage (NCBI taxonomy): Eukaryota > Metazoa > Chordata > Mammalia > Rodentia > Muridae > Psammomys > Psammomys obesus. The sequence goes on along the minus strand of NW_026595981.1, from coordinate 6,666,010 downwards.
TTCATCTCCCACCTTGGTTGTGGTTCGTTTCATACACTTGACTAGCTGGCCCCCAAGCCTCTGAACGTTCTTCTACCCCTGCCTCCCTCCTCACTGTAGGGGAATGCTGGGATTTCAGATGTATATATGCTACTGTGCCTGGCTTTTTTTATGTGGATTCTGGGGTCCAAACACAGATGGTCATGGTTATGTAACAAGCCCTTTACTCACCAAGCCATCACCCCAGCCTGTGAACCAGCAACTGCTCCTCTTTAAAGGGACTGGAATCCCTTTGGCAGGCTGGGATTTTATTGATGAGGTTTCTTTGTGAACCTTCATCCCTGTTACTTGAGCCAGAGTGACGCCTGAAGACATGGCTCACTCGCTATCCTGCAAATGTGAGCTCTGGTTGTTGCCAGCGTGTGGGCTGGCCTTCAAGTCCCATCCCCTCCTTCACAACAGCTCTGGCCTCTGCCTGAGCTTGCTTACATAATGTGCTTGTCTGGCTGTTGCCAGCTGTCCAGCCTCATTTAATCCTGAGATCATCCTGTCTCCCATTTTATTGGTAAGAAAACTGAGGTTCCAAGAGACTGAGGTCCTTGTTCAGGTTCACATCAACTGCATACAGAATTCTCCATCTTGATTTACAGCGTCATCTTACTCCACTCCCCTCTCAGGGTCTGGGGCATCTCCCTGCTTCCACACTTGTACCTCCCATTGTCTCAAGCAAGGTACCTTGGTCTTCATTCATGCATGTGTCTACAGGATTCACCTTTCCTACTCCCTCAGTAGTGTTACACAGCTCCATCAAGTCTCCTTCTCAGGGGAAACAGTGACGATACTGAGCAAGGTTGCTGGGCCAGTCTTCTGTTCTTGGCGACATCCTCTCATACCTGAGAGTCTTGGGGTAAGGCAGTTTGCATGTGGTATTCGTGGAAGCACTTGTCATCTACCCACTAAATTAATGGACAGCCAGAGCTTTTGGATGCTCCATCTTTGTTTTATGGGGAGCATATACCCATTTCCTTATGAAAAAAAAAAATTCAAACATGTACAGAGCAAACAGCAGTGGAATGAAGCATGTGTACCTATAGCCTGTGTCCTGTGACGCTCACCTTTGACTGTTCTTGTTTCCTCTCTGCCTCACGTACTCTCATCCCTAACCTGAAAAAGAGGAAGGTGAGGACTTAACATTTTTTTGTTGTTGTTGTAAAAGGAATGCATATCACATGGCATCCAACCTACCTGAGTTTTGAAAACTGAATAGATCTGTGTAGCTCTTCCCCTCACTGTGAAATAAAGTATGTAGGCTGAGGGGGATGGTTTAAGTCAGTAAAATATTTGCCTTACAAGCATGATCATTCAAGTGCAATACCCAGAACCTAACCCCCAAAAAGTCCCAAGAGATAGAGTGGTGGAGAGAAGTGGATCCTTGGGGCTCACTGGCTAGCCAGCCTGCCTGCTTGGTGAGCTGTAGGCCAGTGAGAGACCATGTCTTCACAGAAAGGTGGAGCTGTGGGGGTGGGTCAGTGTATAAGTGCTTCGAACAAAAGCCTGAGGACCAGAGTTCAGATCCCCAGAATCCACATAAAACTCTCCGTGCTAGCATACCTCTGTGCACCCCAGTATACCTTCATCAAGTTCCCAGGGGGCTGGAGAAATGGCTCAGGAGCTGCTCTTCCAGAGGACCTGGGTTCAACTCCCAGCCTCCACACGGCAGCTAACAACTGTCTGTAACTCCAGTTCCAAGGGATATGACACGCTCACATAGTCACATACTGGCAAAACACCAATGTACATAAAATAAAAATAAATTAAAAAAAAAGTTCCCAGTACCCTATGGACCAGATTGCCTAGTGGCGAGCAAGGAGCCCTGCTCACTAGGTAGAAGGCAGGGACCCCAAAACTCAAGGTCATCCTCTGAGCTACACACTCAAGCCATAGCATGTATGCACATGTACCCACACACAGGACCACATACAAATATACAACACACATACATGAAAACAAGGCATGTGGCTCCCGAGGAATGAAACCAGATGTTGTCTTCTTGCTTTCATACCCAACCCCACACATATGCAAACAGACCTGCACACACACACACACACACACACACACACAGCTAGTTAAACATGTCTACCTCCCTAGAAAGATCTCTGGTCACTTTAACTGTTAAGTGAGTTCCCTAAGTCTAACCCAAACCCTTGATCTGTTTCTCGTGGTGTTACAGAAATATGGCTATTTTCTATCTCAATGATCTCCTTAAATATTTGTAGTAGCCATTATGATCTCTATAAATCTACTCCTTTCCATTCTAAATACCCACTTTGCACCAGCCATTTCTTCTTTGTGTCTGACAGTGATCCAGGAAGAGGCCTGATTGCCTCCTTAGCAGCCTCCTCCCAAATACATCCATCATACAGACACATGGACAGAAAGAGGTTTGCTGGGGGAGGTGTCGCTTGTCTGCCAGCCACCATGGTGCACAAAGCTGGGTCGGACCAGATAGGTGTGTTTGCTTTTGCAGCCTTTGAATGGCTGAGCTGTGTGCAAAGGAATCTTTTCTTAAAATACAAATTTCAGCATTATCTCTTTCATTCATGCCTTTTAATTTAGTCATCCAGCGAATAAATCTTTACTGAGTGTGTGGCTAGGCCTTGTAAAGAACGCTTGGATAGACTGTAAGACATAGCCTCACAGTTTAGGGACAGGGGAAAAAAAGACCAATAAATGGATGTATTCCTCTGTTTGGGGGTGGTTGGTTACTGCTAATCCTCTCGACAGCTCCTGAGGCTGTGGGGGCACAATGGATGCTGTGGCCGCTACTGTAAGAACTGACTCTGTCATCATCTTTACAAGTGGCAGCTGACAGCTAGCCACTCTGGAAAATCCCTCTTCAGGAATTTGGACTCTTCTAGTACAAGAAGATTTTATCTTCTCTCCAAGGGCAGCCCAGATCCAACTGGGGGACCAAAGCCAGTCCCTTGCATGGATCAGCTCTGGCCTCCGTCACAACTGGGTAGTTTAACTTCTCCCATTAAAGTTCCCTCAACCTGCCTCCAAGAACCCTGCCAGATGGTCCCGCTATGCAGGTCTCCATCTTCAGGATACTTCCCAGAGAACATAGCAAATGAGAAAAGGTGAGAGCAAAATAAGGCTTGCCTTCAGGAATAGAAAGATGGCACCCACCATGTGATCCCACAAACACAAAGCCATTGGGGCCATAAGGAAGAATGCACAGTGCCAAGAAAAAGGGTCTCTTTATCAGCCCTGACTTTTGGACAGCCAGCTGAGGTCTGACATTCAATGGACGGATGGCAGGCTGGGATGGAGGAGAGCAAGGAGTGGTGCCAAAGCCCCAGAGAGAGGGCTTGTCCCATTCTGAGGAAGTGGTGAGCAGCCAGGGTAGGTATTGTGAAAGAGGTCTGCCCAAGCTTGAGTGTAAGCATAAGTGAGAGTCGGATCAGTGGAGGAGCAAGGGCTTTTGGGCAGAGAGATCAGAGTATTTAAGGGATGTGGCTTATTGGAAGAGAAGCAGAGCTTATTCACAAGACATGGGTAAGAAGAGGCCACAAGGATGTATGCGCCCAGGAGCCTGGCATTCTGGTATGCTAAGCCAACCAAGGCATTGGAAGCCGTGGAAGACGGAAGACGGAAGTGAGCTTTCCAGAAAGAACGTCCTGACTGCTGCCTAAAACCTTGATGGATAACGGAGGGAGCAGGCACAGGGACCCTATGGGAAGCACTGCAGCTTACTAGGTCAGAGATGACGCTCTCTGATCTGACACAGGGCTGAAGACAGGCCTGGCGGCACCAGGAGGCTAACTGGAGTGATAGCACCAAAGCAGAAGTAAGACAATTTCAAGCTGGGCAGAGCTGCTGCTCACCTGCCTCCTCAGACCTGCAGCCTGGACAGCCAGGGCTGGAGAACTTCCGTGGAGGTTGGGAGACACAGCCAAGACTCATACCTTGGATCGGAAGCACCCAGGAGGCCACGTGGAAGAGCCTCGTCCCCTCCCTCCGCCATGCCTGGGGAGCAGTGGGCACCGAAGGTTTCCAACACTGACTTGCAGTTAATTTGATTTAGATATGTGGACATGCTGGCATGCATGTGTGCGAATCTCCATTTTTGTTACATCGCTAAGAAATACTAGAGTGCATTTCTGTTGCATTTCATGGAGAGGGATGCAGAGTATTTGGGCTTCTTCAGACAAGCTGGGGTGGAGGTCCTGGGGCTGCCTCTGACTTGCTGGCAGATGCTAGAAAGGCTGTTTTGCCTCTTAAGAATCATGTCCCTTCTTCTCTAACCATGAGGGTAAGAGCGGATGCTGAAGATGAGCGAGTACTAACTGGGGTCTTGCGGTGCATGCGAGGCGCCTGGCACAGCACCTGGCACACAGTCTCAGTTATCCCCCGGGGGAAGATCTGCATTCAGAGACTTGGATACCCTCCCCCAACAAACAAATGCATGGCTGCCATTGACCCCAGCACAGGCAGCAGACAGGGCTAGAGCCACCACAAAGCCCGCTGGGAAAGTGATGTTGGATCTCCAGAACTTGCAGTCAGCTGGTGCAGCCATCGTTCACCTTGGTGCCCAGGACAACTGAGAAATGTTGTCCTGGCAGAAATGACCAGATCATTTGGCACATGGCGGACCCACAACCTGGGACCTGAAATGAAACAGCCTGGACTTCCCTCCTATGGGACTAAATTGTGTGTTATCCCCTTATCCAATGAAGAAACTAAAGATCAGAGAAAATTTGATACCAACCCAAGATCACGTGGTTCAAGAATGGTAGAACTGCTTCTCACATTCTGATATGTGCCCGTTTGAAAATTAAAAAATAAAGTCTTGTATTCTTTAAAAGTCCTTTGTTGCTCTCCACCCGAGGGGGGAGCAGTCTTACCAGGCCACAGAGGAAGACAAAGAAGCCAGTCCTGATGAGACCTGATAGAGAAGGGCCAGATGGAAGGGGAGGAGGACCTCCCCTATCATTGGACTGGGGGAGGGGCATGGGAGTAGAGGGGGGAAGAGTGGGAGTGGGAGGGGATGGAGGAGGGGGCTACAGCTGGGATACAAAGTAAATAAACTGTAATTAATAAAAATAAAATAAAAGATTTAAAAAGCCCTATGTTACACCCGAAGGTGTGATACGCGGCTCAGGTGTGATACGCGGCTCCATGATGCCTCAGTGGCCTTGCCTGTAAATGGGACTGTGACCTATTTTACAAATGTATGATGGGCACCACCTACCTGTCAGATCACCTTTATCGTGTCTGTCTCAGCCCCAATGTGGCCCTGTCAGGGGTAGGGCGAGCTTGAGGATGGAGGCAGAGCTGAAGGAACCTCCACTGCCAAAGAGAGCGTCCCTTTCAGATTCCACCCTGAACTCTTCATGCCTCCTGATCCAGGGGCCAGGATAAGAGGAGAAGTGAGTGGGGTCTGGTGCAGGGTGGAGAGAACAGGAGAGGCAGGCTGCAGGGCACTGAGGGCATGCCCCACCCCCACAGGCACTCACAGCTCAGTAAGCACTGTGGGCTGGAAAATACTCCACCTAGGTGGGCTTTACCCGACCTACCCATGTCTGAAGAGCTGCATCCTGCACCTGGAGGGGCATGGAATACCTGCCTCCCCACGCTACATTATTCACAATAGCCAAGATACGGAATCAAATGGAGCACAGTGACTGGGTGTCTGTCAATTATCTACCCATTCATGCATAGTGAAATACTATTCAGTCTTCAAAAAGGGGTACATGTTGTCAGTTGTGAAAACATGGATGACTCTGGAGAGTATGATGCTAAAAGAAGCCAGACAGACATGTCCTTCACATTCTCACCTCCATGTGGACCACAAGTCAAGCTTATAGAAACAGGGAGTGGCATCATGCTTATCATTGCCGGGTCTTTTCAACCGATTTCCTGGTCTCATGACTATGGACCTATTACTGCTTCTATTACAACTGCTGTCGCTAAATTTGTGGCAATCCCTGCCTACTTGGTAGCTACTTCCTGTGGTTTTCTCAGGTTCCTTCTGGAACATTCACTGGGTGTTCCTAAAAATGAAGTTGTATTACCCTAGTTGGCATTTCTGTCTTGCCAGGGGCTTGGGTGGGCTCACCTTTCTGCCATGAGTATTTCATTTTTGTTTTGTTTTTAGACAGGATCATACTAGGTAGCCTTGGCTGGACTGGAACTCGCTATGCAGTCCAGGCTGACCTCCAATTTTAAGAGATCCACCTCTCTCTGCGTGTGAGCGCTGGGGTTAAAGGTGTATGTGTGTGTTTTGTGTCTGGATGACCCAGACTGAGTTGAGGCCCCGCATCAGTTCTTGCACCTGTTTCATTGGACCTGCTGGAATTTCCTTTCAGTGTAGCTGGAGAGGGGGGGGGAAGGAAAGACCCTCCCAAAGTAAGTTATGGAGTGTTTCTGGGAGATTTTGCACTGTCTTTCAGGGCAGCATTGGAGCAATGCATCAGTGGAGAGCAAATGATGGTTTATGATGTTTACAGAGGAAAAACAGATGTTCCCATTAAAGCCAGGGCAGAAAACAATCCCGAGGCAGGTTTATTGTCAAAGCTTATCAAGAAAAGGTCAGACAGGTGACTATCTGCACAGTGCTGAGGCTCTGAAATCCTCATACCGCAGAATCTCACTGATTCTAGTTTCTTGTTGTTGTCAACCTGTTTCAGCTCTTCTAGTAAATTCTCTGAGAATGGCATTGTTGTTTATTTCTTTCCCACGTCTGGTCTCAGTTGTGAAGTAGCAAATCTCGCATCATGAATATTCAGTTTTTGTGCCTTCACCAGGGTGAGAGGGTTTTTGTAGTTTAATGAGCCTGCTTTCCTGGCATGTAAGATGTGGATCTGGTGGGCAGAGAGGCAGCCTGCTTGATGTCATCTTCCTTCCCATGACCATAGCAGACAGAAGAGATTACCACAGCAGTTTTTTCCTCTGGGGCTCACAGCTTGTCTGGTGCAGCATTTGTGGATGCTGTGAAGGGACCTGATGGAGTTAGTGATCGAATGAACCTTATTTGCTCTCATTGTACATGGAGCTGAGCTCTGTCATGCTGCCCTGGGGGATTCTGTTTGGGCCAGTTAGCTAAAAAGATCTCTTGTTTGTCAGAGCAAAGGTAAAACTTTACATGTAGAAGAAAGTATCAATGAGATGGCAGGCCTGTCTGCTGGGACAGTAGCGTGAAGGGAGCTGGAGCTACTCAGAGGGTCCTCTTTCAGGTGTTGTCTGGGTGGGTTGTTATTGAAAGCACCTGGAAGGCCAGTGAGTCCTTTCGAAGCCACTCTCCTGGAAAGACATTCAAAATACCAGGGCACTGCTGCTGAAGACCCTTTCCCACCACTCATTAGGGAATCACACGTGGAGTCCCACCTGAGATTACCCTTTAGGAAGTGGGTACCAGGATTCTTTTAGGTCAGACTGCAGGTTGGCTGGCTTGAGAGGGCACAACAGACATTCAGGACAGAGGGAGATTTCAAACAGGTGTGAGGACAGGTTTGCTGGCATTTTTCTGAGGTCCCTACTGTCTACCTCTCCCCTACCACTTTAATTCCTGTGGATGTGTACATAGAAATGGGGTTGCTGTGTCATATGGAAATTCCATATTTATTTTTTGAGCCATACCAAATGGATGCACTAATTTTACCCCCTTTAACAGTGTTCAGGGCTTGCTTTTTTTTCCATCCTTACCAGCACTTGATATATTCTGTGAGCTTGAGACTAGCCATCTCCACAGGTGTGAGGTTTTAGCTCCTGTAGATTCCATTTGCATTTCCCTAATGACTAGTGGTAATGAGCATTTTTTTTTTAATATCTGATGACCGTTTGTAATGGTGGTTACAAGAGGCTGAGGTGGTTTGAGGATGTAGGAAGTGGACAGGGAGAGAGGAGACTTTAGTCAAACACGCAAAGCTTTAATTAGACATGAGGGCTAAGTTCTGATGGTGAGCTGCACAGCCTGGAGACTGTTAAATACGAATGCACGTTTCAGCTTTGCTGAGAGTCTTGAAAGGCTCCTACCACAATGACACAAGTGTGTGAAGTGATGGCTATGTTAACGTATTGGATCCTTCCTACCACACACTAAAACATCACAAGGCATCGTAGATAATTAAATCAAGTATAGTAACAAAAGAGCCTGGGATGGGAACCGTGCACAGAGAATCACATTCTATAGGGGCTCAGATTTCAGAGTCAGGAGTAGAATTCCCATCAATAATAGAAATGCTAGCTAATTTTATCTACTTCACACCCTCTGCAAAGCTCTTTGCATCCACTGTCTCCAGGGTGATGGGCACACAGACTAAGGCATGCCACTGAGTGTAGAAGGACTCACAGCCTCCTCCTGATGCCCCAGCCCACTTTTCGCAAAGTAGGAAAGCAGAGAGAGGTGGAAGAAACAGAAATATGGAAATGGCAAGGGACAGCAAGCATTTGGTGGCTACAGTTCTCTCTGGTCCTCCTTGAAGTGAAGTACCTACTCCTTAGTCCCAGTCGCTTCCTACATTGGCTACATCTAATGGCGTGCTCTAAATAGTCTGCTTCGGCCCATTAAAATGTGCTCAATTGAGTTGATGTTTGTTTAATATTGTTTAATAATTGTCGAGAATTTCACACATGCATGCAATGTACTTTGATCGTATCTACCTCACTCACTCCACCCCTACATCTTCCCAGACCCACCTCCAGCCTTCTCGTCCCTTCTCAACTTTGTGTCCCATTATTGGAAAGAGCCAGCTAATCCAGTTTGTGCTGCTCATACACTCCTGTGTGTTGCACCATTCACCTGAGCATGAGCCGCATTCTTAACGAAAACTGACTCTCCTCTGCCCCCCCCCCGAAGCCACTTACCATCATTACCAGCCAGGAGTTAGAGCTTGTGGCACCCTCCCTCATTCCCGATGGAATGTTGACTGGCTTGCTCTGGTTCAGGTCTTGTGCCAGTAATGACTGTGAGTCCATGAGTGCAGGAATCCCACTGTGTCGAGAAAGTCCACTCCACCTCTGGGTCTTGCAGGCTTTCTGCCCCCTCTCCCTTGATGGTCCTTGAACCCCGGTGGAGGGGGGAATGTAGATGTTCGATCGCAGCTGAGCATCCCACAGACACTTGATTGGTGTCCACTATACAAAAAACTTCTCTGATGAGATCCGAGAGTGGCACTGATCCACAGGTAGAGATATGAGCTTAGAGAGCAGTTTGATGCTGTCTCCATTAAGCAAAATAATAGTGCTATGTTCACCCCTGGGGCCTCTGAGCTCCCCCTCTATGGTTTCTTAATCATATTTGCAATACTGTCATGTCTCATCTTATGAAGTGAGCCTTAAATCAATTTAAAAAAAAAAAAAAGAGTGGTTTGTTACACCCATAAAATTTATGCAAAGTGTGCTCATTTTGGCTTGACTTGTCTTGGTACCACGATGGGTTTGGCTGGTGACATCATAGTGGAGGTCAGATCAAGAGGCCATACAAATACTGAGAGATCCTAATGTTGATTCCTCTCAGTCACGGCCCCGCAGCCCTACTCAGCACCTTGTCCCGAAGCTGAGCCTTGCGCATCACTGTGCATGGAGCCTAACATGGAGTAAGTATTGCAGCCAGGCTGGCCATTAAGAACAAGGTCATTAAGAACCTATTATGTGCCAGATATCAGATAAGGCTCTAGAAATCCAGAGATGAAAATAACCCAGCTCCTGTTGGCAACAGGAGAGGCAGACAGTAGGAACCTCAGAAAAATGCCAGCAAACCTGTCCTCACACCCTGTTTGAAATCTCCCTCTGTCCTGAATGTCTGTTGTGCCCTCTCAAGCCAGCCGACCTGCAGTCTGACCTAAAAGAACCCTGGTACCCACTTCCTAAAGGGTAATCTCAGGTGGGACTCCACGTGTGATTCCCTAATGAGTGGTGGGAAAGGGTCTTCAGCAGCAGTGCCCTGGTATTTTGAATGTCTTTCCGGGAGAGTGGCTTCGAAAGGACTCACTGGCCTTCCAGGTGCGTTCAATAACAGCCCACCCAGACAACGCCTGCCTAAACTGTGTTTGACCTGAAGGAAGACACTCTGAGTAGCTCCGGCTCCCTTCACGCTACTGTCCCAGCAGACAGGCCTGCCATCTCATTGGTACTTTCTTCTACAAAGTGCTCAGTACCTTTCTGCATGGTGTTTTGGTTGGGTTTAGCTTAGCTTTAGCTCTCTGGACACTAGGAAGGCCACAGCTGCACTTCAGTCTTGGGGACAGGAAAAGAGAGGCCTCTGCTCCTTAGCAGGGTCAGCCCAGAAAATGTCACATGGCAACAGAGGGGCTTCGGGTATGGGAGCAGGGTGTCTCACAAGCATACCGAACATTCAAATAATACTAGGCCTTTTAGTTTTCTGCCATTGTTTTCAATCGACAAGTGATAATTGTGTGTGTTTGTGAGGCACAAAATGATACCTCGTTGTGTGTACACACTGTGGATGACCATTCAGAATTAATTGGCATATCTTTCCCTGAAAATGTTTATCTTTTCCTTGTGATACAAAGATCTTAAATCCAATTTTTAAATCCATTTATTAAAATATGTGATACACTATTATTAACTGTAGTTATCATCCCCTTTCCTGCGTGAAATTTTCTGCGTGCTGATGAACACTCCCCCTTTCCCTTCCACCACAGACACAGCCTTTTGTGTCTGCTGTTGTGCTCTCTGCCTCTGGGACCTTGACTGTTTCCACAAACAGCTGTGCCCATCGCTTATTTACCTAAGCCACTATCTAGCAGCTCCCCCACACAGTGTTTAACCTTTCAGAGCCTCTCTGATTCCCCATCTGCAAGCTGGGAGAGAGAAAGACACACCAAGGAGCTCTGGGAACCGTAGGGAGCGTCTAAAGAAGCTGGCCCAGTGCCCACTCATGGCACATGTTCTGAGAAAGATAGAGGTCTCCGATAGAGAAGTGGGACAAGAAGGCTGGCCTCCTTCACTCCCAGGAAGAACACCTGCTGCGTGGAGGGGCTTTCATGGGTGTTTGCTAAAGTCACGTGTGTGTGTGTGTGTGTGTGTGTGTGTGTGTGTGAGCGCACACGTGGATGCATTTGCACCTGTTTTCACTGGAGTACTGAGACCAGAGATCAACATGCGGTGTCTTCCTCAACCACTTCTCTACCTTAACACTTGAGACGGGTTGTCTCCCAAAACTTGGAGTTCATCGCTCACTTGGGCTGGCTGACCAATGAGCTCCCAGGATCCACCTGTTTCCACCTCCCGACTCCCACCCCGCACCCCCACATTTCCAGTCCTGGGGTTACAGACATACTCAGACACATATAGCTCTTTCGTAGAGGCTGGGGAGTCTGAACTCACGGTCTTGTGCTTGCCCGGCAGACTTTTTACAGACTGTGTAGCTCCCAGCTCCCAGTCCCCAGGGTCATCTTTTTAATCTTCTTGGGGGAGCAAGCACAGTCATACGTCTCAGAATTATAATAAGTGGTCAAAACACCCTCCTGCAGGAACTAACAAATTAGCAAGCCAGTGTCTGAATAAGATACATCCCTGGCTTTCCCAGAGCTAACCAGCTACTCTGTGCCAATATGTCTCTCCCATTGTATTTCATTCCAAACACCTTTACTGCAACTTCAGAAAACAAAAGACAGATTCATTTTGTTTCCTGGAAGTCTGATAAAGACCTTTCACTTTGCCACTGTGTGAAATGTATTTGAAGAACTTCAAAGTCAGGAGGAAAAAAAAAAAAAACAACGGAAAATTCAATGATGAACTTTAACAAGCACATTATCTTGAAAACAGCCCAATGAGAAATTCCAGTGAATTCATTGAGAGGAAAGCTGAACGGAGGGAGGGAGGGACGAGGCAGGCTTCAGAGGAGTTTTGGAAAGATGTAATTTTATTTCTTTCAAGTTTAATAAGTAAGACAGGAGCAGAAACGCACTGCCTAGAACATACCCTAAAGGTCAGTGTTAATGAGCAGGTTAGAAGGTTCACAGCTTGCAGGCCCAGCTGTGTGCTGCCGGGTGGATGCTTCGATGGGTCCTAAGGGGCTTATACATAATTGATTTTCCTAAGTAGATCCATGTGTAACAATGTTTTCTGAGCTTTTAATTTGACCAAAGACTGTGTCTTTGTGGGTCTCAGACATTCCTGGCCTTCCCCAGCGAGAACTACAGTTTGTATTTCGTATAATCTGTGGGTCAGGGTCTCCAAACAAGAGTTCATGACAGACCAGATGCTGGCCCAGCAGCAGGCCCCAGTAGCCCAAGTGTAGTGCCCCAAAAAGGATTCTAAATGTGGTCTCCAGGTTTGGACAGGTGCAAACAGCTGGCTTTAGCCATAAAGCCCAAGTTTGATCTTAATACCTTCTCCAGAGTGTGTTCCAGGACAAGTCATTTCAACTCTCTGACCGACCATTAGAGCATGATCCCATGTAACAATGAGAAACTTGGAGGACTCTTGGCGTCTGGCACTTCTTAAAGAATTCTTCTGACTCAGAGATACGTCTTTTCCACTGCCAGATGGGAGAGCCTTAGGCAAGCACCAAGCCTGCCAGTCTGTTGGGATCTGAGCATGTGGGTGTGCGCTGCAGCTCTGAGAGACAGTGAGACAGAGAGCATGGGCCTTTGGAATAAGAGAGAGACTCGCCCTGGCTTTCCAACTACATGCTGTATATCCTGACTCCCTGGGCCTTACCTTCCCTATCTGGAAAGTCAGATTGCACTACTCTCATCACAGGGCAGAGTAAGTAGGTAAAGGGTCATTGTCACCTAAGGTACTCCAGGGAGGGGGAAGAAAGCAAAGTCATTCTATAGCTTCCAAGCAGTTGAATGAGTTTCTAGAGAGTCAGGGGGACTATCCCCACCCCCAACCCCATGCTTCACTGATTTAGAACTTCCCAACTCCAGTTGGAGGAGCTGGCCACACTTCCTACACCTGACTTAGTTGTTGAGATCCAAATGTAGATTTCACACTGGTTTGTATGTGTGAAGGCATTCCACTTTTCCCAGAAGTCTTCATCCTTCAGAAATCCCATTAGCTGTCCTGGGCTTCCACCTAAAAGCTTAGCACTATTAAGAAATAAGCCAATGGCAGAGGACTGTTTTCAGCTCTTTTAACCGCCTTAAGATGAACTTGGTATAGTGGGGAATACACAAGACAGGAGCTGCGTGGCTCCCATTCTTCATTTCTTCTCAGTCTCCCACTCCTTGCAACCACAATGGCGCGGTCTTCCTATGTCATCTCTCTACAGCATGTCTCTCTTCTGCTGACAAGAAGAGCACTGATCCTCTCTCTCCCGAGATCTCTAGTGACAGTGCCTCCTGTGTAACCAACCCCTTAAGCACAGCTACTGTCATTTTCTCCATTAGGCCCAAGTGAGATTATGATGCCCCATTTGCAGAAAAGAAAACTGGACTCAGGAATGGCGCATGTTTATTCAAGACCACAGACCTAACAAGCTCTGAGGAAGCTGCCTTGACCCCATCCTGTCCATCTCGATATCCCATGATTCCCTTTTTTTAACTTTGTTGCTAGGAAAATCCCGGTCCCTCTTTCCACAGCAGTAAAGTGGGATGTGACTCTAAGATGCCTCCCTCTCAGGATGGTTAAGACCACCTAAGGAAGAATGAGATCATTAGCACCTGTGTAATGCTACCTGTCCAGTGTAGCACGGAGCAGACTCATCAGTTGCCAGCTTCCTTCCCTCCACCCTCACAGAGGCACTTAGAAAACTGCAGGGGTTTTTAAGGCACTGTAGCCTAAGGACAATGCATCCTATAGATACTAGCAATGGCATGGGTCACATTCTCAGTTCATCTAAAGATCCCAGTTTGAAGCATGCACATTTCTTAATTCTTACTTAAATCTTTCAAAGCAGTCCAACTCAAAACTGTTGTAGGCTTGCAGCAATCGGCAAACCCATCCCTGCGAGCCACCAATGGGGCTGTCAGCTCTTACCACTAAGGCAGAGAAATGCGGGAAGAATGGCAGGTCTGGAGAGGCGGAGAGCTTGGCCTGACAGTCTACACTTAAATAAATCGTATTTTCTGCCCGGGGGCGATAAGGTGTAAATCTGAAGCATATGTTACACTTTCCCATCATTATGTCCTGAAATGGGGAAGGAGAGCTGCATCTTGTCCAAGTTTGTAGAAAAACTGTGCTCTGTGTAAATAACTTATCAGCCCTTGAAGCTGAACCGAGAGGAAAATAACCCTCAGAAAAACCAGGCAGGAGTGGCAGACTCCACAGCCCAGCAAGGGAGGCAGATGAGGTGTCAGCCAGTAGGCGCTGTGCTTTCTTGGAGCCCCTGCCGGGACTGCGCCCACAAAGGTAAACACTCTCCCCCTTCATCCTAGCTCCTCAAAGGACTGTTTGCTCTAGCACCTTCATGGAGATGCAGAGATGTGTGGTGCAGTTAAGAGGAAACTGGGCAAAAGAGCGAGGAGGGCAGAGGATTGGGCAAAACTTCAGCATGAGTACTGGACAGAACCAAGTGAAGCCAGCCAGCTCCTAAGTGCTAGAGGTAGGCAAGAGGAGATAGGGTAACACCTTGGAGCCCATTCACTCATTCATTCATTCATTCATTCAACAAACACATACTTCCTGTCCTCTGGAAGCTTATAGTTTAGGGGAAGACAGCCAACAAATAAATAACGACCTAGTTACACCCTATGATACATACACCCTATGGCCGAGAAACACACAGTGCGTGAGGTAGAAAGGCAAGAAGGCTGAGCTCAAGCTGATCTGGGAGCCAGAGACTGAGGTGGGTGAACTGTAAGCCTGTTATGTGGGGAGAATATTCCAGACAGAAGAAACAGCCTGTGGAGAGGCCCTGTGGGAGATGAGCCCACTGGCTTCCTGGAACCAATTTGGCCATGAAGTGAGAAGTATCAAGGGAAAGAAGGGAGTGTGAAGATGTGCGGGACTCCAGGGAGTATCTGGGTCTTGACTCTACAGCACAGGATGCTTTAGGCCTCTTCTTTCTGGGCCTGTGGTATGTGACACTGTTCCTGAGGAAACCAGAACAAATGTCTACTTATCCCAGAACAGGGAGCCAATGAAAACAGACCAAGGTGTGGACACCACACACAGTCTGACTTGAGGAACTAAGAAGTTTTATTGGGGTTGCTTTTAGGAATGAGGGTGTGAGGTTACTTACAGGAGCAGAATGACTCAATGACAACCCCATGGCCAATAGCTCGCTGCAGCATGGGTGACAGTTCACAAAAGGTAGAAACCGGAAGTGCACCGCACAGCCTGCAGGCTGCTCAACAGGAAAGATGGAGTGTGTCCTGCAGGTTGTTCTGCTGAGCCCTGCTTCTTCCAAGCTGTTTGGCTAGTCTGAGAGTCTTCTGGGCTTGTCTGTGAGTGGCTCTCCGCAATCCTTGCAGCTTATATGTGCTTGTGGAGAGAGGGGCCTGGCTGGCTTCACAGACTTCCTGAAGCTATTTTTTAGTTCCTTACTTCCAGTCTTAATGAGTTTCCCTGCAGGATGGAGTGTTTCACCTCCCCTTAGAACATCCAGTTGTTTCACCTCCCCATAAACCTCTTAATGAGCTCTCCTTCAAGATGGAAGGTTTTTAGCTTGGAGAGAACCTTGACACAGCAGCCTGGCTTCAGGAAGAGCTTGGCCTCCGTGGACCATCACTTGGCCATCAGACTTAACAATGGCTTCCAACCTTGACCCATCTGCCAGGTCGGCTCACACAGGCACCCTGGAGAATGCCCCAGCACCCTTCCCACAGGAGGAAGGGCAGGAAAGATCAGCCTGACTTGAGTGCACTGGCAGCAACTGTCACCTGGGCTAGGATGATGCTAGGCCTGGCAGGATGCAGAGTATAAATCTCTGTGCGCCCTACCATAGGGGACTTCCCCTTCTCTACATAGAAAGGCTGCAGCTCACCAGCTTCAGCTCTCGCTGAGTCCGCACAGGGAAGATAACCAGTAGCGAAAAACAGGACTGTCTCCTCTTCCCAGCCAGAACACTGAGGGAGACTACTAAAACGAAAGGACAGAAATTTCAGCAAGGGGTCCATGTTCTACTTGGAGGCAGCCTCAGCGTGTAACCCAGGGCAGCTGGCAACCTCCCTGGTGTCCTTGCCCTTGTCTGTAAGGTGAGGTGGGTGAATGCGATCATCTCCGAGAGCACGCTGAGTCCTCACACTCCATCCTTCTCTGTCGCTTGGAGTGGCAGGGGTCACTGCCTTTATCAGAGTCACTTGGCACGGCGCGTGTGTGGCAGGGCTAGGATCAGGGCTGACTTCGCAAGTAGACAGTACATTCTGTCCTCAGTCCAGTGTTCTAAAGGTCAAGAGCTAAATAGTGGAGGAGATAAGTTAAATGGGGGAGCTAGCGCGTGCAATAACTAGACAATAAAGCTGGGGTTTGCTTTTTACCAACAAATCTCTTCGTGTATGGCTAGGCCAGATGTAATTATGGGCAGTTTTCGAGACTGGGTGTTTATAGAGTGTCTACACAAATGAAGGCAAGGAAAAGAGAGCTTTGTGGAAACACCCGGATGTCATTCCTGCCATCCTCAACCCTTTGCAGTGGATGTGCTAACTGTAAAATGTGCTGCTCATTACAGCGGCTCTTCATGCATCTCTCCAGGGGCCAGGTTCATTAGCTGAGTTCTGTCGCTATGTGCAACAGGCATGAGAAAGTTCAGTTCTAAGAGAAACTGTTTGCTTTGGACTTTGTCTCACTCCAGCTGTTTTCTCCTGCCGTGAAGCCAGGAGACCAGCTTGAAAGGGAACAGCCAGCCAGCAATTTGGGGTTGTTCCATATAACGGAGACGATAAGGCCCTGCTGTTCTACTGGCCCTTCTCGGAGAGGCTAAAGGCAGACAGTAGGCTCTATATTTTTGCAGCCACTCTGTTTCTTGCACTTAGTAGGAGCATATGCACATGAATAATGACTGGCTGATTAGGAAAAAAAAAAAAAAAAACAGAAGAGAGAGGAAGGTGCTTCCTCTGGGAAGTGACCCGATGACCCAGACCCTTGTGCTCCTGGTGTGCACATCCAGGGAGAGAGGGCATGTGCTAGACAGACATGGTTTTGAATTCCAGCTTCTCTTGTCACAAGCTGTGAGATGCTAATCAGGCCTTACCTTCTACCTCCGCACAGTGGGAGCAGTGATGCCTCTTCAGGGTCACGGTTAAGGCTGTGAAGGCTAAATGCAATAAAGGGCCAAAGTCCAACATCGTGACTGACGGATGGTACCCTTTGTCTTCCTTCCATGTAACCCTCAAGAGGGGCACCAGAACGGCGTCTCCTGGTGCTGCAGTTGCTCTTAGCCTGTCCCTGACTGAATGTCAGGAAGCCAGAGGGAGGTGGCCTGCACCCGAATCTCAGTGGCTGCAGGAATCCAATCCAGTCGGCATGGCTCTCTCCCAGCTAGTCTTGCCAGATGTATTTGGCTTTAGCTCAAGGTTGCAAAGTGGTTATATAACTATAAAATAAAAAGACCTAGAATTTACAGAAATCTCAGTTTTCAGAGCATTTTTGCAGGAATTATCTCATCTAATCTTCTCAGTAACCTTGAAAAGCAGTAGAGGTCTGGACTAGAACCTCCAGTTTATGGACAGAAGAATCATGGCTTGAAGGGTTTATTGGCTTGAAGGGTTTATTTGATTTATTCAATACTGAGGAACAACATGGAAACTTGGACAGAGATCTCTCATCCCTTGCCCTGGACTTTTTCCACACGACATCTTTATGATCATGCTTTCATCAGGCAAAAATACAGCTAAGTGCTTGGATTCAGTAGTAAAAGGTGTAGTCAAGTTCAGGAGATGTCCATTCAGTGAGGTATAATGGGAGCTATGGGGAAGAAACAAGAAAGAAGGGTCACCCAGCCCGGAAGTCTTCCTGGAGGAGGAAAGGCATTGGTCCAGTCTTGGAGACAGTGGGTAGTCGTATGAGCAGAGAACAGTGAGCAGAACTAAGGCAAGTGGAAAGCCAGAAGTGAGGTGGGCCAGCAGGCTATACTCCAGCGCTACAGGAATACATTTGGTCTGACTCTACCACCATTCTCTCATCCACCCATTCATTTAATATGTATTTATGGTGTCTGTGTGCCAGAGGCTGTGTGAGCCACTGGAGGAAGATGCATGAAGGTGCAAGCAGATGTAGTCCCCGAGTCCATGGACTTGACCATAACATGATGCCTACTGGCTCTGGCAGGAAGCAAGAGGGCAGAAAGTGAAGGGTACATGAAGAGCTCATCATAGAAGGCTGGGTTAAGAGGACATAGATTTTTAGCCTGAAGGAGATGGCAAGCCTTGATAGATTTTCAGCACAGGATCAACACAATCAGCTTTCAATTTCAGAAAGATAAGCTTATAGGATGACTAGAGAGAGTTGTCTGGACTCCACAAAGCAGCTAGGAAACCAGAGCAGACTCAGAAAGAACTGGGTCTTAAAGCCCTGCGAGATGGAAAAGGAATGGCTACATTCAAGGCAGATGTGGGAAGAATGATGATAGACCTTCCTGATTGCTTGTGCATGAGATGAGGAAGAGAAAGACTAGACAGTAAGTCTAAGGGTCTGGCTTGAGCCCCTTGACAAGTTGATTCTATTCCCATGGAATTCTGGGAACTGTTGGTTGAGGTGGTATGTGGCTTTTCCTGAGGTTAGGTAAACAAATGTCTATTTAGTCAGGTAAGGAACTGATGACAAAGAAAAGTCCTACCCAAGTGCAGCCTAGTGAACCAGTGCCTTTTGTTGGGGTTACCAAAGAGGATGGATGAGGGTTGCTTACAGAACAAGGATGGCTCAGAAGCAGTGGTATCAAAGCCCACTCCAGTGTGCCTGATAATTCATAAGGCTTCATTCCTGGAGCTCTGTACACTACCTGGCATCTCAACCTGTAGAAGTCTCTTCTCACCAGCAATTTCTACTGCTTAAAAAGTCCCAAGGCTGTGCCTTCTGACTCTTGTGAGCTGTAGAAATTTCTTGTAATTTGTGAATTTTGTTCACTTCCTGTACCTTGTAAGTTTCACTACTTCTTGACTCTTAGTGTACCTCCGTCCAACCTTCGGAAGAAAATGTATCTGATGTGGAGGAAAATGCTTACATAAGTAGAAAATTAGAGCAAGAACTCTACTTTCTGGAATAGGCTGAGTGTGGGCCATCTGATACCACTTTTATCTGTGTCTGCAGCCCAGGAAGGAGCCTGAAACTTGGGGTATGGCTTAGAGTGTTAAGAGTTTCGAGATGATTTTTAATACTTGGAAGAGGGTGCAACTTTTTAGGGGAAGTTGCCAGGAGATAAAAGATCATATACCATTCAACAAGCCCTAGGGGTGCCTATGTTTCTTCTTTGATATCAAAATCATACTTGGCAAACATCCAGCCATCAGGCAAAATAAAGCATCATTGGAGAAATCTTTGGTGCCAGGGAGCGGGGTTAAGGTTAATGAATTGTAGGCAGTCTGGCCTGCTCTGGGCTTTCTAGGGTCTTGCTAATCCCTGGAGGTCAATGTGAAGTCACCATGTGCTTTTCTCTTTCTCTCTCTCTTCTCTCCCTCAGGTGTTTACAAAATATGGGAAGTGTTACATGTTTAACTCAGGCGAGGATGGCAAGCCTCTGCTCACCACGGTCAAGGGGGGGACGGGCAACGGGCTGGAGATCATGCTGGACATTCAGCAAGATGAGTACCTGCCCATCTGGGGAGAGACAGGTGAGCTGGGCCCAGAGACTGTGGTACGGGTGGTGGTAAGGGATGCAGGCTTCCCTCAGAAAGGCTGGTGTGAGCCAGGTGGGCTGCTGTCCAGCAAGAGGTTATGTATATTCTGACAGATGGTAAGGATGTCCCTGGCTTGGTCATCCCCGTTCCCTCAGATTCCTCCAGGTTGGAGAGGGTAAAGGATGTGAGTACTGGGGAGAGCTGGGAGACAGGTTGAGGAGATATGGAAGAAGGTTCCAAGGTCTAGATGTGGTTGGGAGGATGAGTGGCTTGATTTGGGGAGAAGAGGGTGGGATGGACCAGCGTGTGCCTCTCTCACCCATCCCAAATACACGATCCAAAGAGAAGGTCCAACCAAAGGACACTAGGAGATGCCTGGGGACAAGTGGAGGAGCCAATGAGGTATTGGAAAAATCAATGAACATTGGCGTGGGTCATGGCAAGGCCATGACCTTGCCATGTGTGTACCCGTTCCAAGCATTCATTCTTTTTATTTTGTAGTATAACATTAGCAATCAAAGAGTGTTACAGGGGGGAAATCTAAGTCATTGATCACAGACTAGTAAAAGAAAAAAATGTACCATGGCAAAAGTGGGGACCCAGGAAAGGCCTCTGAGTACACAGGGTGTTTGAATGGGGTCTTGATATTGTCCTAAATTATCTGGGTGAGACTAATGTCATTACAGGGGTGTCTATAAGAGGAGCATAGGAAGATCAGTCAGAGGAAAAAAAAAATGTGATGTAGCCATGAGCCAAGGAATTCAGGAAGTCTCTAGAATTTTACAAGAAAGGAAACATCAAGATGTGTCCAAGACTAGCAGCCATACACACACACACACACACACACACACACACACACACACACACATATGCCACATAATAGTAATGTTGTGCTCAGGGCATTACAAAGAGTGTCTTAGTGTTCTATTTCTGTGAAGAGACACCATGACCATGGCAACTCTTACAAAGGAAACCATTTAATTGGGGCTGGCTTACAGTTTCAGAGGTTTTCTCCACTGACATCATAGCAGGGAGCATGGCAGCACACAGGCAGACACGGTGCTGGAGAAGGAGCTGAGAGTTCTACATCTGAGTCTGCAGGCAGCAGGAGGAGAGAGAGCCTTTGGGCCTTGCTGTTGCTTCTGAAATCTCCGAGGCCACCCACAGTGACATACATCCTCCACACCTACACCAACAGGTCCACACCTTCTAATCTCTTCGTATAGTACCACTCCCCTGTGACCAAGCATTCAAATCTATGAGTCTATGGGGTCATTCTTACTCAAACCACCATATTCCACTCCCTGACCCCCCACAGGCTTGTAGCCATATCATAATTCAAAATGCATTCACTCCAACTTTAAATGTTCCCATAGTCTATCATAGTCTCAATACTATTTAGAAGTCCAAAGTTCAAAGTCTCTTCTGAGACTCAAGGCACTCTTGTTAACTGTAACCCCCAGTAAAATCAAAATCAAAAAGTAAAATCACATACTTTCAACATACAATGGCATAGGATATATATTACCATTCCAAAAGGTAAGCAACAGAATAAAGCGTACCAAATAAAGTATGAAAACCATCAGAGTAAACTCCAAATTCTGCATCCCCATGTCCCATGTCAAAGTGCTCTTTAGAGATCCAACTTCTTTCAGCTGCAACACACTTCTTCCTCCTAGCCTGGTTTCACATCTGGTCTACAACTTTCCTTGGCAGGTATCTCACTGCTCCGGCATCTCCATCACCTTGGGGTCTGCAACACCCAGTCCAAGCTTCACCTTCACAATTCATGCAAGGGTCTCTCTGGGCCTCCATGCAGGAACACCCCTGACACATGCTTGGCCTCAGCAGCTTTCTTTAGCTTCAGAAGGCGATCCCACAACACCTTTCTTGTATCCTTGACTCTCAAGCCAGAACCATGTGGCTTGAGCTGCCAAGTTCTGCTGCTTGCTGGTACTAGAACTTGCCCCCCCCCCAAATCAAATACATGTTCGTGGACTTTCTGTTTCCAGTGGTTTCCTTCACTGCTTAAGCTTTTCTTTGATTCATTTTCACAAGTTGGAAGCTTAATTGGCTAGGGTCTTGCCCTGAGGTCATCACTCCCTTTATTCCATTTAGCATCAAGCTTTCCTCAAGCTTTTTATCTCCTTGAGCACCAGACTTGGCGCCATTACACTTCCTGGTGCTCCTTTTCTTCTCAAACTGTACATTTTGTGTTTTTCTTTGCTCAGCTTGCTCCTTTTTATTAGAGATCTACATAATAGTAGCCACTAATAATCACATGACATGGTCAATACTAGGGTGTCTTGAAATCTCCTCTGCCAACACCATTAATCTAAAAATTCTATTTATCCTCAGGCACATTTTCTGGACAATAGCAAAAAGCAGCCTCATTCTTTACCAAAATAGCACAAGAATGGTCCATCCCTATCTGAAATGTCTTGAACTGGGCCCTTACAGTTCAAATTGCCCACAGCACTGTCTTCTATGATCCTATTCATATCGTCTATTAAGCCTCACTTAAAGAATTCTGCGGCTTTCATAATCCAAAGTCCTAAAGTCCACATTCTGCCAACAAGCAGTATGGTTTAGCCTATCATAGCAATACACTGCTCCCTGGTGCTAACTTCTATTTTAGTCATTGTTCTATTGTGTGAAGAGACATCATGAACACAGAAACTCTTATAAAGGAAAGTATTTCATTGAGGCTATTTCAGAGGTTTAGTCCACTATCAACATGGTGGGAAGTATGGCAGCATGAAGGCAGACATGGTGCTGGAGAAGGAGCAACATACTTTTCCCCCAGCATATTTCCTCCAACCAACCCTCACCTTCTAATCCTTATAAGCAGTGCCATTCCCTGAAGACTAAACATTCAAATATATGAGCCCATGGGGCCCATTCTTCTTCAAACCACCACAAAGAAGATTGCTGTGGAGTGAAGAGCATTCAAGGTCCAGTAGAGAAGAGAGAGTAGAGAGTAGATAGAGAAGAAGGGAGAGCCTGAGCCTTCAGGATGGAGCTGAGGAAGGGAGAGAGGCCAGGGAGTGTTGACTCTATATTTTGCTGCCTGACTCTATTCATGCTCCCACTTAGGAAGAGCCTGAGACCTAGCTTCTCCATGGCCCTGCCTTCTAGCTGCCAAGGCAGGAGGCTTTCTACCCTGAAAATGGCCAGCTGCAATGACAAGGACTCTACAGCAGTGGAACTGTCTTCTTCTTCCCAGTACCTCTCATTTGAGGGCCTTGATGGAGAGAAGTGACGGTGGCCATTGACCCTACATGATGGGTACCTTTCACCTGCTTCAGCTGAGAAGTAAAATCTCCCTATCCCACATGTAACAGGATGAAAGTCTGTGTTCCCACTTAGCTCTGGTGTCCCTGAGATCTGGTCATCTGGACCAGGCTTTTCAGAACATTCTGAGCCCATGGAACTTCTAACCTTCTGACCCTGAGTCATGAAGGTAGATTCCCAAAGGGTATCCCTTCTTGCAGATGACAGAACATATCTGCTTATTGAGTCACCTGGAGGAAAAGAGAGAACTAGAGAAATCAAATGAGCACCAAAGCCTGCCTAAACAGAAGTTAGTCATATCCTTCCGAGGTAAGTTGGGAGGTGCTATCCTGTGAGTTAGGAACATACATAAACCACACACACACACACACACAAAACCAGGGCCTCCACCACAGACATCCTCACATAGCCCACCTCCCTGCATCAAAAGGGAACCTGAACATCAGATACTGGTAAAAAGGACTCTGCTGACAGAGGACTTTGTCCCCGGGGCCACCTAGGAACTCAGCATTCTGCCTCCATTGACACGAGTGATGAATGAACCACATAGGTCTTCTATACTGTGCCAATATGCTTGTTATCTTGAGGCCTAAGTGAAGCAGTGATATTTTTGACAACATGCAGTAAGTTCACACAGCCAAGCCATCCCTGTTCTAACCCAGACATGACCATGAGCTGTGGACAAGTCAGAGAGGTCCCTGATTGAAATGAAGAACAAGCCCAGGTCTAACATGGTGCAAGGATTGGGCTATTGTCAAAGATACAAAAGCTGCAAGGCAAAGGCCCTACATTTTAAGAAGCATATTAACTCAACCTCGATCCTGTCAGGAGTTCTCTTTGGAGGTTAAACATTTGGAGAAACACCTAGCAGCAACTTGAGGCTGTACAGAGGATGAGAAGAAAGCAGGTAGGGAAAAGAAACTAGGTAGAGAGACTGATCAGCACTGTCCACGAGAATTTCCCAGAATCAAGAAAATATTCTCTGAGCCATTCAATATGTTATCTGTGGCTAGGGAAAATGAGGGACTAAATTTTTAATATCACCTTTTAAATATATTAATGTAAAGCTAAATAGCCCCAAGGAGCTATGCTACCATATTGTGGAGCAGTTAGCATATTGGAATACAAATTTGTCAATCTCTGGTTGGCTCTGTTCATTCTTGTCTCCATATCCCCCTCTCACATTCTTCTGGGCTCCTAATCCTCACCCTTCCCCTTACCGTTTCCTTGAGTGGTAGGCTGAGTTCCCTGTGCTCGCTAAAGGAAGTTGAGACTAATTCCTGAATGCCTGAGGTCAAACCCTCCTCCACTGAGCAATGACTGCCTCTGAGAGACACTGACTGATCAAAATTGCTTATTTCCTAGGTGAGTCCCACATGGGTGGGAATAAAGTCAATATACCCACTGAAGAATGGCTGATGAGTTTGGTGGGAAAGGACACTTGTCTGTGAAGCAGACTACCTGAGTAGTCTGGGACAGTAGTAGGGACAGAGATATCTAATATCTAACTGCTTGGCTGTCAGTTCTGAGGTCTGTGAGCAATTGCCACAACTACCAGGACACAGCCTTCCTGACTGCAAAGCTGCATGCCTGCACAGACGCCATCTTGCTTCCATGACTGCCTTACTTCTCACTTCCTGAAAGAAGGATCC
This sequence comes from Psammomys obesus, assembly GCF_907164565.1. NCBI lineage: Eukaryota > Metazoa > Chordata > Mammalia > Rodentia > Muridae > Psammomys > Psammomys obesus. The sequence continues at coordinate 6,641,397 of NW_026595981.1, read as the reverse complement.
TAGCTCCCTATAGGAGATATCTGGGTGTTGATGGAGGAGAAAAGAAACGTGACTGCTGGGGGAGCGGCCACAGATGGCTTGATGACCAAGATAGTGTAACAGAACAGAGAAAATGGCACACAAGGTTTACCACAGCCAAGATCAGATCTAGCTCTTCCATCTGTAGCTATGTGTCATATGACAAACGGAGGAACTTCGGTTTCCTCATCTGTAAAGCAAATGAATAAAAACTGAAATCCACTGATTCAGGATGCCTGAAGGGCTCAGAGAAGAGCTCTCCTCACACTCTGTAGGGAAGACTGACCTAGAGATCTTACAGCTGTCACAGGGCTCCTGAATGCCCTTCATATCTGAAAGCCCCCTCCTACCTGAAGAGTCTCTGATGCCCTTGTGCCTTGTGAACAGCTTCATTCTCAGAAAGTAAAAGAAGCAAAGAGGGAGGGCCCTCAATCAGGTGTAATTCCCGACTAATGGGAGGGCACTAGATTGACAGACCACTATCAAAATGTGATGAGTTAGAGAAAGGCAGCCCCTGTGGCCTCATGCTTAGTAAATAGATGGTAACTCCATGAAAATCATCACAAATGTCCCTTCCACCAGGCTGCTAATAGTCCACATTATGGAGCCCAGGGCATCAAACATCCCTTAAGTGGGGAACCCTGGCAATCTCTCATTTTGCATGTGAACCTAGGCAGGGCGCCCCAAAATGGAGTCTGTGGAGTGCCAGAAGTTTGGGATTCTACATGTTCCACGAATAAAAAGGATCTAGGGTCAGAAAGGAATCTAGGGAGCCCTGGTTAGACAGTGTAATGCACCTTTATTCATTGCAGGAATTCTTTAATATGCTGCATCATGAATCTCCAAGACAGATATATTGTACGCAGCATTTATTTTCTAAATGCCTTTGGCCATGGAAACCTCCTTTTCCATAAAGTAGCTCACAAAATATACTTCTGGAGAAAGCCATCCTAGAGCAGAGAAGTACAGATTTCATGGCCAGAGTTTTCTAACGGAAATTAAATTGAAGACAGGTGGGAGGTTGTTAAAAATGAAACTCTGTATAGATACCTCTGAGTAACTTCAAAGATAAAAGAAATAGGCAGTGGGTTATCTGGGTTGCACATGAGAGGAACCTGAATCAAACAAGCTTAAGCATCAAAAGAATTGTATTGCCCTCAGAATCTAAGACAAGCTTCAACAACCAGCCAGCGGGAGGATAGGGCCGCAGCTCAGACAGGGCTGGGACCAAGGGCGCCTGTACGCTGGGTGTTCTCACCTGCCTTCCTCTGAATCCTCACCCTTCTCCCTCACTAGACACTAGGCTTTTTCATGCATATATGTATCCACGTGGCTCTCAGTAGTTACTAGGATTTTCATGTTTCAGATACTGCTTCATCAATCAAACTACTTTTATTGCACCACTGATTTTCCGCTAAAAACACACAAAAAGGCAAAGGAGGTAGTTATTGGCCCAGCTGAGTCCTGGGCCAATCAACAGTGAGTTGGGAGTGGGGGAGGTTCCCTTCCAGTGGGGACTCTGCAACAGACGCTAGGGAAGTTGACTAGGGGCGGGAAGGGAGTCCCTTGAAGGACTGTGCTGGTGGTGGAGACGGTGGACCAGAGAGAGGGCTGAGAGGGGCTGCGTCTGAAGAGACCCAGAATCTGCGCTTAGGGAGCCTCAGCTCGAAGCGCATGTGCTCAACCACCGGGAAGATGACAGCCAGGCACCCTCTTCCCAGATCTTCTACCTTTCATTCATTTTGATGCAAAATACACGGTTGTAATCAAATATAATCTGCTTTGATTTTCCCAAATCCTACGTTAAGTATGCATGAGTGTGTTATTATATCAGATGTATTTCTGAACAGGGGAATTATTTTTGAAATCTGTGCCGTAGCACGATAAAGCCAGCCCCCATCATCCCTTGGGTCCTACCCCCCTCCTAATGCCTCTGAATATGCTGGCTTTCCCGATGCTTCTGAAACACTCCAGAACTGTCTTCCTTCTGGGAATCTCTGTTTGTTGTTCCCAATCAGGTACTGGAGTATCTGCCTAGCCAGTCGCCTCCTCTGCTTAGTTTTTGCTCAGTAATCACCTAGTGGGTGGGACCTAAATGCCCTGAGTAAAGTTGTGACCCCCATCTACTTTCACTCCTATCTCTCACCTGCTCTCTGCATCCATGATGTGTCCTACCTTCAAGTATGTTACATGATTTTTTGGTCTGTCCCTTCCCACTAAAACATAAGCTTCTAGAGATCTTGGATCTTAGATCTCATGGGACAGTAAATATTTGTTGATGGAGGGGAAAAAATCACTTGAATTATACATACTGTTCAGAGCCACAATAGGGAAGAAACAAGCATTAATGATCAGCTACTATGTGCCACAAACATTCTGTCTCCTGACCCTTTCCTGATCCCCTAGTAATGAGGTATTACAGTGCCCAAGTGAAACATGAAGAAACTGGGTCTCAGAGAGGTTGAGTGAGATCCCCAAGGGCTGCCTAGTTAAGTGGATAAAGTAGCTGAATTAAGCTTAAAACCACATCGGAAAGCCCAGAGCAACAGTGTTCCATCCATCAGATGCTTTTAATGTGCAAATTGTCACTATGGAAGTGCTGCTGAGAAACTGGCTCAGGAGGAGTGGTTTGGGTGATGTCTCTGGGAAATGGATGACACGTGGTAATAGGGTCTACGCAGCCCTCCTTTCTGCCTGCTCCTCTTTTCCCTCTAAGAGTGGAATCATTATGTTGAAGAAAGGGTTTAGCACGCTCCCCACATAGAAAAGAGACAAGAGCAGAGCGTCTCTGGTGTGTCTGGAGATGGAGATTCCAGTCTGTTTCTCTCCCTATCTCCCTATGGCCAACCCTAGTCCTCCCTGGGAAACACCAGGGCTCCAAGGAACCCAGTTTGAAAACCACTGCATGGGAGGTTGGTGAGATGGATTCATCAGGAAAGTGTTTGCTTTGCAAAAGTGAGGAACAAGGTTTGGATCTCAGAAACCATATATAAAATTGAATGTAGCACAAGCCTATTGTTTCAGAGACAGAGAGATGAGAAGCAGAGACAGGCATATCTCTGGAAGCCTGTAGTGGCCAGCTAGCCTAGCTGGATCTATGTAGGGACATTTCCAATGAGAGACCCTGTCCTACCTAAAAGGCTGAAGGCTCCTGAGGCATGACACCCAGAGCTGTCCTCTGACCTCCATGCATGTAACCCACACCCACATGGGCACCCATACACACACAAGCACACACACTAAAAATTCAAAGCAAAGCATTGGAGAGGAAGTGGAGGTTACTGATAGGAACATGTTCCTTGGTTCTATGGCTGTGCCATCTCACAGAGCGGCTCTGAATATCATCCCCATCCTTGTGGGATGGAGAAAGGGGCTCCCAATGGCCCAGGGGAGCAGCTAAACCTCAGAGCAGCTGCCAGTAGAGACTTCTGTATAAACACAATGGGCTGAACATTGCCCAAAGGGAAGAGAAGGAGTTTCCTTCAGTAAGCCCACAAGGACAGTGGCTGGAGCCACAGTGTGGAGATTAAAAGCAAAAAGACTGCTGGTGAGTGACCTGACCCTTAACAAGGCGATTCAACAAGGACCCCATCATTCCCACCAAAGAACCTCAGAAAGAGCTGCTAAATAAGATGCTATGCGGCTAAAGTAAAGTTAGGGGGCTCATTTAAAATCCAGGGAAAGAGTTTCAGGCACCCCAGGAATCTTTCTGTGTCCCCAAATAGCCACAGCCTTATGTCTCCCACCCCCACCGGAAGAGACACTGAAACAGATGGACTCTGGGCTTGGGGTAGTTGTGCCCAGAGACGACTGTGCCCAGAGATGACGGGGTGAGGTGCTAAATAGGAAGTCACAGGAGGAGTCAAAATCCTCCCTACTGAGAGGGGAACTCTCAGCCAGACTGCCGCGCCCACCTTTCAGAAGTCTGGGGATCCCTGGAAGGTGAAGAGACAGTCAAGACAATTAAGGGAGCTGAGACTAAATGACCTAGTTAGACCGCGCTTGTGTGACATCTCTTGTCACGTCCTCATACATACAAAGGAAAGCCTACACTGTTTAGATACCTCTTCACCAGGAAGGGACAACCACAGATCCAGCCATAGGAAGGATGTCACTAACTAAGGACCGAAAATCAAGCAAACAAAGACATGTGAGACAGAGAGTATTGCTAACAGCACAAGCTGTAGAGCCAGACTGCTGGGGTTCAAATCCCAGCTATGCTGCTTGTCAGCTGTGTGGCCTAAGGCAAGCTATTTAACTTCTCTGGGCATGTTTTATCACCTCTGGTCTGGGAATGACAGTATCTACTCTGTTGTGTTGTTAGAGAGGTTGAAATGTGGGTTAATACAAATGATAGGTTTTAAAAGGCATCTTGGTCCTATTAAGTAATGTATAGTATTTAATGAATGCAAAAAAAATAAATGCATGAAGCAGACAGAAGCACCAAAATGATTTACTTAGCATCCTCAGGAGAAAGAAGCAATATCACATCCACAGATGCACAGGGTGATACTAAAACAGGGCATGTGGGGAAGAAGAAGAAAGAGTGAAAATTAAAATATGATTGCATATATTAAAACGCAATCTATAAGGGGCTGGAATTTAGCAATTCAACCTCAAACGTGAAAGTTAAACGATCAACAGATGTAAATGGGAGAGGAATAAAAACATGAAAATTAAAGAATCAATCCAGAAAAAAAAAAAAAGAAATCCAGCATCTCTTTGGTAAGAGTTCTAGAATGACAGAAGTGAAGGACTGCGGAGGAGGAGACAATGGGAGGAAATGTTGCAGCCAGCCCCCACTTGAAAGATTTAACTGTCCAGTTTGCAAGATCACTGAGTCCTGGCTGTGGTGGGGACAAAGCACACAGGCCAAGACACAAGCTTGTAAAATCTAGGCTGGCAGAAATTTTAAAAAGGACATGGTAAGTGCTTCTGGAAAGGAAGAAAACAGTCGTCTTTCTGGCTTTAGAATCAGGTGACAGGATGGAGGGCATTCTGGAAGGGAGGTCACAGTCCTTCTTGTCCCATACAGAATTCTACACTTGGGAATGCAAATGAGGTGTGAGGGCAGAACTGGGTTCTGGGTGTGTCTTGGGTAGCTTTTTCTAGAAGTCACTGAAAGATGAGAGAATAAAGCCAGAGAGAGGATCCTGTGAGGTTCTGGAAACAGAGAATCTGACTGAAGGAGAGTTCCAGATGTGGATGGAGAAAAGTGTAGGTGTGAGTCGGCAGCTGTGGGCTCTGGGAGAGACCACATGTATGGATCCAGCTGCTGTCCTGAAAGGCATTTGAGAGTTCTGCTCCCACGCCAGAGTTCCAGGGAGAGGAATATGAAAAATGAACAAGCAAAGCACCAGGCCACACAAAACCAAAAGACAGGGGTGGGGGGCACTTAGAAACCTGAGATCACAACCATCTGTGGGGATGGGGAGATGGCTCAGTGGGTAGGGAATTCCTTCGAAAGCATGAGGACCTGAGTTCAAGTCCCCTGAACTCAAATAAAAAGCTGATTTAGTGGTGTGTGGCTATAATTCCAGTGACAGCAAGATGGGAGGTGGGGACAGGTGGGTCACTGGAGCTTAATGGTCATGACCATTTGATGACCTATTTAATGAAGTTCCAGGCCAATGAGAGACCCTGTCTCAAAAGGAAGGTGGAAGACGCCTAAGAAACAACTCCTGATGTTGCCCTCTGACCTCCACACATGCACCGTCCATCCACACACATGTACCCATACACACAAGAACACACAAACACACACTTTCTATGTTACAAGGCTGGACCATGAGCGACATTTATATTGCCGCAATTATGTAAAACATAAATACTGACTGAACCCAGTGACAGACCTGTATTCTGAGGATGACTGGAAAGCAAGCATACACAGATATCCAGTGTAAGAAACCCACACACTCATCCTCCATGGTGAGACCTTGGGAGAAAGCATGTCAAAATTGTACCACCAAGAAATAACAGTCAGGCAGTCGTTTGCCTGAGAAACAGGAACATGAACGCAAAAAAAGACGACAGCTCAAAGAGTGATCTTCAAGTCAGTGCCTCAGAGAAGTGGCACTTGTGGGGTGTTGGGGGTGCAGGGATGGATCAGGAAACTGATGTTTTGTTGTTGCCGTTTTGTTTTGTTTTGTTTTTTATTCAGTGCCTTACAGCACCATTTAGCTTTTAAAATTATGTACATAGACTGCTTTGATAAATATAAAAATTAAATTTAAAATAACCATAAATTTTTACCGTAGCTGGAAGGCCTGAGCAGCCATCAGGGAGAGCACGTTTACTAACCCTACCCCATCACAAATGGGACACAGCAGAGAATGAGACTGATGGTTGCCATGGTTTCTCCAGCATCTCTGGCTCCCAGTAAAAGACTCTTGTCATAGTGCCAGGTCCTCAGGACTTCCCAAGAATGAGAGGCGGCGTCTCTGGCCTGAATTCCGAGAGTCCAGAGCACAGTGGCATGCAGCCACCAGCTTACTCTCAGAGAAGAGCTTTGTGCTGGTGGGCATCTCCACGGGTGCCTGAAGACTCAAGGGCAACGATGCTATGAATTAGTTGCTCTGTCGGAGGCAGGCGTCTCTGAAGCAACCTGATTTTTTAATCATGCTGGAGACCTGCTAAGCATGATACAGAAAACATATATGATCTGGTTAGAGGTCCCAGCCAACCAACAACAGCCCAATTGAATACCCAGGGAGCTGAGGAAACTGTTCTACTCTTGGTGCTCATGTTTCCTGTTTAGTGAATCTTCACTGAGTACCTGCTATGTGCTCAGGCACCTCAGGAATACAGGCTAAAACCAGGCTTGGCTTTCAAGAGTACACAGTCTAGGGGCTTTCTGGGAACTACATATATGATTCTGTCATAGTGAGAAATCTTTTCATCTTGCAGCTTTTATATCCAATGTCTGAGGAGTGGCTAAGTCTTTACACTGTGTTCAGGGACCATGAATAGGTACCATTGGGTGCTATACTCACTAGAAATAAAAATAGAGAACAAAGGAGCAGGTGTCAATTCCAGAAGGAAGGAAAAGAATCTAAGGGGAGCTGCAGAGAAGACATGACCTTGGTTTCCCCATCTGTTAGGCAGTGGTGTTAGAGGAGGCTGTGGAGTTATGGGTTGCTGAAATCTCAAGTATAGGGAGAAGAATGTGTGCTAGGCTGGCTTCTAGGGAGAGGCCAAACCATTTGGTAACTAACCTGGGGTGTTTTGTCGAAATGTAGATGCGGGACTCAGAGGTGAAATACACCCATGTTGGGCTGCTCACCGTTGCCTGTAACTCCCAGGCGAGGCAACACTCTTCTCTGACCTCGTTGGGCATCAGCATACACATACACACACACACAAATGATAATAATTAGTATGACAGTTCTTATTAATGCGGGCCTGGAAGTCAGTCCTCAGCCAGAAGCCTGGGCTCAGCTGGGAGCTTGTTAGGCATGCAGAATCTTAAGACATGCCCTGAATCCTCACTGAGCCTGAGGGACTCACAGACACTCAGCTGTAGGAAGCTTGGGCCTAGACCACTGTTTCCCACCATGCAGAGGCTGCAGATGACGTGACAGCAAAAAAACTTCTCCTTATTAAAAAAGTAATAATTATCTTATTATCACCACATGTGAACACCTCCGTGATTTTTATATTCACTGATTGAGAAACTACTCAAACAGGGTTGCTATGAATTCTGTAATGCTTAGGATGGATTTTTAATTTGGTACACTCACCAGTCAATATGCTAGAAAATCCATTCAGCAACCTCATCAGACCTGACTTCCGCTGTCAAAATTTTCATAAATAGAATCATATTCATCCTGGCTGACTGTAATTTCAGAGACATGGGTTTCCCCAGTGGATTTTCAAAGGTGGCATCTCCCACACGCTGATCACCCAACCCGGTGATAAGCCTTCTTATCAAGTAGTTTATAATCTCTGGACCCAAACGCCCTAGGGAAAGGTGTTGTATTTAAAAATCCTTGGAGTAAATCTTTGGGTAGTGAAACTGAACTGAACTCCTTACCTGATGCACTCAGTGAACCCTGCTTTGCAACAATTCTGGTCAGCAGAAACGGAAGTGTAGGCTTAGTTGCCTGACCAAAATCTAACATTCGTATCTCCTTCCCCAACATGGATGTTTTGCCCTACATTATAGAAGGTGCTGTTTGATCCTGAGACACAGAGAGAGAGAGTCAACACATAAATAAAGAAAAGAGAGAAGAAAAAAAATATATTTAAGAAGATTGTTTTGGGTAACAGTTCAACAAAGTGTCATGCTTTTCCTACAGTATGTCCAATGGTCTTCAAAATAGTAGTGTTTTCCAAGACTCCTTGGTGGGGGCTGGAGCTCGCAGCTTTCCCCAAACTCTCGTAGCCACTCCATCGCACCTCCCAGATCACCAGTCATTCGTGAGAACACTGCATGTGTGGCCCTGGCCCTGGACAGACAATTGAAGCCATCCGGGGAGGGGTCTCAGTGTTGAGTTTTCTTCCACCAGAAGCTCCAGTAACGACAAAGTGTCACCTGGGGAGCAACGGAGCTTGTTGTTGCCCACCTCATGCTGGTTTGGGATTTTCTTACCCAGGGCTACTGCTTTCCCGGGTCTGTCTACTGGGAGAGGCAGAGAGAAAGGACAAGACACGCACCCTCCAATTTTAGACAGGCGTAGTATGGTTTCCTAATTTGGAAAAAGAAATCCACCCCATCTGAGTTGACATGACTTCTGAACAGCCGTGTCTATTTTTTTTTAAATCTATTTTTTCAAATGAGATGCAGTGAGGTTAAGAGATTTACACATCACCCTTGTCTTAGTTACTGCTCGATTGCAGTGAAGAGGCACCATGACCGAGGCAACTCTTAAAAAAGAAAGGCTTTAATTGGGGGGCTTGCTTACTTTTTCAGAGATTTAGTCCATTGTCATCATGGCAGAGAACATGGCCGCACACATGGCACTGGATCAGTAGCCGAGAGCTTTATATCTTGTTCTAGAGGCAGCAAGCAGAGAGAGCCCAGACCTGGTGTAGCCTTTTGAAACTTTAAGGCCCACCTGCAGTGACACGCTTCCTCCAACTAGGCTACATCTCCTCCAACCTGGCCACACCTACTCTGACATAGACACGCCTCCTAATCTTTCTAATTCTTGTTAACAGTTCCACTCATTCAAATATATGTGGTAGTCTATGGACTGCCACACTCCCCAGTTCACAGAAAGTTAGATCTAAAACTAACCCAGAATTCAGTTCCCACTTTGTTTTAGAAAAAAAGAAAAAGTGCAAGGTTCAGAGAGGCAATGTAATCTGTCTGAGGCCACACAGCTCTTGTGTCATATGGCTGGCAATCCAACTCAGATCACTGATTTCAAGGGCCACATTTCTGTTGGTGAGCCTGCCTGTCTCTTGCCAAACCTTGGAGCCCACTGATCCCTCAGGTGCCTACACAGGCACAGAGACCAAAACAATGCTTCTGGTTGAACTCACAGAGCATTCAACAGCCCCTTTCTACCTGGTCTCTTGAGTATCAGGGCTGGGACTCTTGTCCCCACCACGGCCACTGTTAAACTCTCATGGAGCTTGCCCTGAACTTAAAGATGAAAGGTCAGGAACTGCTAAGGCCATCATACGTTAAAAGATTCTCCCCTTCACTCCTGTCCAGCTTGGAGACCACGGACATGTTGTTGGGAGCCAATGAGGTCATACAGTCAATTGGTAAAGGACAGAGGGAGGCGATAGTCAAGACATTTGAATGCTGATGCTGCCTGGCTGTCACCCACTGGGATTCCCTGGCCACTCCCTCCTCCGTGAGCCTCAGCCTTCTCAGCTGGAAACTGCAAAGTTGGTTGAATTGATGAGGGTTCTTCTCAGACCAAAATCCTGTGTGGCCACAAATCCTAGGCTTGGGCCAGTTCTTGACTTCTTTGGTTTCTTCATCAGAAAAATGAAGGTAACATTTTAAAAGATGAATAAAATCCAGTGGAATGGAGACATAGGCAGCTGCTACAGCATGGCTGGAAAGAGCCAGTTGGTCTGTGAAACTCCAAAGCTTACTTTTCTCATGCCAATATTGCGGTTTATCCATCAGAGAGGAGGTTGAAAACTCAGAAGCTTAGGATCCTGTCCTACAAAGTCTCAATAGACCCACCAGCCCAGTGGAGAACATGGCCAGGGACACCAACAGGCACCAAGTGTCTAAGTAAAGCTGCACACAGAAAGGCAAAGGGCATGGAGGCCCAGGCTTGATTCTAAGTTGGATTTGTGTAGCTAAGTCATGCAACCCCTCTGAACCTCGGGGTACCCATCTGTACACTGGGGCTTACCTTGTGGGGTGCCTTTGAGGAATAAATGAAATGACCACCTGGCCACATCTAGGTCATTCTGATGTCCTTGTTGGCCTTGAGCTAGGTCAAGTGCACCTCATGTTCTCAGCATTTGAACTTGCTGTGCACACTACCTAGAAGGCTTTCCATGGGTCATCCCATAGCTTCTCCACTCCTTCTATTTGGGTTTATGGTACAAGTGCTGTGGCCCTAAGAACTCCCAGAACTCCCTTCCAATAAAGACATACTCAATCCTGTCCCCTCCCTCACTTCTCCTAGCACACGCCAGTCACACAGGCATGAATGACATCACATGTGTCCCTGTTTCCTGCTAACCGCCGCCCCCCACCATGAACATAGCTCCTACAGGATGAAGTTTCTACCTGCTTTGCTGCTGGACCCCTGCTTTTGGACCAATAAAAATGCCCACAGGAAGTATCGGGATCCCTAAATGGTCACATGTTAGTGGTCTATTAACATGACAATAAAGGAGCAAGATGACAAGTCCTAGATATTAGGCACTGAGTGGTAAAGGGACAGCTTGGAGGATGAAGTGGCAAAGACAGGTAGAGGCTAACCAAGAGGAGCTGAGGAAGGGCTAGCCCTTTCACAGAGAAATGGAGGATAGCAAATGACAGAACACAAGCCAGAAACACTGACTTGATGGTGACTGCGAGATGTTAGAGGCACGGTAAATGACTGAGTCCTTCCCAGCATCGACTCTGTCTTTAAGCCTCACAACGCCCCACTAAAGAAAACTTGTGACTCCGTAGCCATTTACAGATGGGGCAAAAGTGACGCTCCAGGAAAGTAAATAACCTGTGAGAGATCCGGCAGATAGATCTGATGTCACCCTGCCTAGCCCCAGACCTCCTAGCATTTCACCAATCATTCTGGGTTCTCTGTGGTTCTCACCCTCCAGGGAGAAGAACCCTGTATTTCTGCCTGCTCAAAACCCCTGACTCGCTCATTCGGTACAGAAGTGCACCATCTCAGGGGTGAGCCTCGAAGGAGCTGTGTGTAGAGGAAGGTAGGGAATTGATCTAGGCTTGCTTGGTGACAGAATCTACAGACAGACAGAGTTCATACGGCTCACGGATACGCTGTGGAAACCCAGCTGGCCCCTGCAGAGAGAGGGTGAGGTCTCTACCCTTAAGGATGCCCCCCGCAAATGGCAGTTCTTCTGGGAATGGTGGCCCAGTGGTAACAGTGCTGCCTCTCGGGGGTTAGGAGGAGAGGTTAATCCAGGACCATTGGTAGAAGATCAGGCAAAGTTAAGGAAAGGATCATGCAGTGTCTGGGACTGAGACTGTGGAGAGGCGTTACCCACTCCGAAAGAGGGGGAAGGAGCTTTCAGCGACAACAGGAGACTATTTGACACAAACCAAAATGGAAAAGAGAAAGCCTTCTTTGAGGAACTGCTTGCTTTAGGTTTGTCTGCGGGCATGTCTGTGGGCTTCCCGACTCATGACTGATGTGAGAGGGCACAGCCCAGTGTGCGTTCTGATTCCTTGGCTTCCCTCAGTGACAGATTGTAACTATAAGCCAAATGACCCCTCTCCTCCCCCAAGTTGGTTTTGGCCAGAGTACTTTATCACAGCAACAGGGAAACAAAGGAAGAGCAGAGTGGGAGTTCTCCCAATTGCCCGACCCTGCAAGCTGAGCTGTGGCCCTCTAGAGTGACAGGCAGCTGACCACAGAGAGCAGGCAGACAGGGGGTGTCCTAAGGTTTCTGTTGCTGTAATGAACACCATAATCAAACGCTGCTTGGAGAGAAAAAATTTGTTTTAGCTTACATTTCTGCATCTCGATCCACCATTGAGGGAAGTCAGGGCAGGACCACGGAGGCAGGAGCTGGTGCAGAGGCCACGGAGGAGTGCTGCTTACTGGCTTGCTCCTCGTGGCTTTCTTAGGCCACTTTTTCTTTTGACACTCAGGACTGCCAGGCCAGGGGGTGGCACTGCTCATAGGAAACTGGACCCTCCCACATCAATCATCTATCAAGAAAATGCCCCAGTCACCTAGAGGTCAATTTTATGGACACATTTTCTCAATTAAGATTCTTTCTTCCCAGCTGACCCCTACTTGCGTCAAGCCAGCACAGGGGCTGAACACCCCAGCCTGAGACTTCTGACCGATCCACTGTTCCCTGGCTGTCCCCCGCCTCCACAACCAGATGCCAGAGGGCAAGAGAGAACCCACCGTCAGAACCCCTAGGAACCCCGCAGGTCAGAGAGTGGTCAGGAGGCACAGGGGTGGGCAGCAGCTATCCTGCACAGGTCTTCCTTGCACTAGCAGACATCGCCTCTAGAGTGCCATCCTCCTGTCTCAAGCTGCCCTTGGGTCTGCCCCGCGCCCCTCGAAGTAGTCACTGTAATAAAGTCAGATTTGTCCAAAACAAGATCCCTGTGCAGCAACACATCCCTTGCCTGAGCCAGGAAGATTCCCTCCCGATTTTCAGAGCCGCTTTTCTTCCTCCTTCTCTCCGGTACTTATTTCCTCCTCATGTTTCCTGTAATTTGCAAAGATTAAAGATTTAAGCTTCTTTTATTGCCTTGTACTTTCCCTGCCCCATTATGCATTCTGCCCATCGCTCCTGCCTCCTCCCGCAGAGCTCCCAAATCCATTCTGCCTGCACAGAAAACACCTCCCCAGGTAAATCTCACCTTGTGTATGCTAGGCCAGGCTCCCAGGGCAGTCTGTAGGAGCGCAGCTTCTGCAGGCAGAACTCTGCGGAGCCACACTCCTCATGACTGAGCACGATCATTCACGTTAAGCTGTCTGGGGTTCAGTTCCATCCCGATTAGCCTGAGCTCCTGACGCTGTGCATGGGGGAGCTTTCCTTTTGTTTCTGATCTCTCACAATTTCTATCTCTGGGGGCTTTGAATCCTGGCGTTCGAGGATGTGTAAACCAATCCTTCACAGCACTGGGGCCTGCACTTCCAGAGAAGGTGGTGGTGTAGTTTCCGGTGGTGTGAGCACCAGCAGTTCTACCAGGGCAGTCACCCCCCAGATACCCCGCTCTGAAGGGCCACCAGCTCGGTGTGGTGCCGTCATTGCCACCTGGGGATTCTTGGAGTTTTTATTTGGAATTTATTTTCATAAGCAAATGTTGGCATTCTATCATTTTTACAGTGTTTTATCAACAAACGGCCCACACTGGCATTTTGTTCTATGCGTGTAGTCCCAGCTACTGTTGTTGTGGCTGTTAGGCAGGCTGTCCTACCTGTGGGTCCTCGGGCGATGGGATTTCCCCGTTCCTCCAGGACCTGGGTGGAGGCATCAGGTCGCAGAGCAGGGAAGAGCAGGCACAAGTGGAGGTTGGGTCTCCCACTCCACACTAATGGGGCTCTGCTCTGTGTCAGCCCTGTGCTGGGGAAGTTGGGGATCCGACAGTGAAGAATATACGCCTGGTCCTCACTCCCCATTCAGTCAGGCCCCCAGGGCTACATGACACCTGCTCACGCTGAACGAACCACACTCACAGTGAGACAGAAAGAGTGCTAGGTTAAAAATCAAGAGACTTTACGTTAAGCCCTGGCTACGCCCTTGCCCTGCCGTGTGATCTTGGGCAAGTCATTCCCTCTCTGTATTGTGTCACTGTTTCTTCAAATGTGGCTCAGAGGACCTGTAACAGAATTCTTGGAAATGAAGGTTCCTGGCTTGTCCCATAATGCCTGAGTCATCATTTCTAGTGATAGATCCTAGGTATCTCTCTCTCTCTCTCTCTCTCTCTCTCTCTCTCTCTCTCACACACACACACACACACACACACACACACACACACACACACACACGGGGGGAATCAAGGAAGGGAGGGAGGAAGAACACTGGGTGATTTCAGTGAACATTCTAGAACCTCAGAGGCAGGGAGTCTGCGGTCGTGTTTGTCTCTAACAAACTGCTTTGGTTACTCAGCTCTCAATAAGGTCCCATGTTCAGGAAATAATGAAGGCCAGGGTGAACAGACTAGCAGGGGCTGGAGGAGGCTGCCATTCACAGGCAACCTAGAGAGCCATCCACAGAAAGAGAGAGAAATAAAGCAGCAGCTCCAGAGAGGAACAGAAGCAAAATCTATCTAGAGACGTGGGAATAAGACCAGGGGCAGGGCTGGGTGAGCCGGGACTGCAGCCTGGTCTCCTCATGAATACACCCGTGTCTGCTGTTTGGTTCCACACAGAAGTAGCCCAGAACCCGTGTGGACAAGGGAAGTGCAGGGACAGCTGTTCAAGAAGGCAGGGTGTGGAGCGGCCGTCACTCTTGCGGCTCTGAGAAGGCTCCTGGTTGGATGATCCATGGCCACGCTCTCCACTAAGTCACCAACTACGTATGGCTCTACCAACTTGTTTCCACTAGTTAGAATGAAAGCCCCGGTTTCTCAATCATTGGAGCCACACTTTGTGGTTACAGAGCACGGTTGCTTTCTTGCAGAAGCTCCCTCTGCACAGTGCTGGTCTAGATGGGCAGAAACTGGGAGCTGAGTTGCCGGCTCCGTTCGCAAAGGGCCTGTGAGTCTGCCTCACGGGTGCGAGTTTGGCTCTCTAGCTCCCACACAGAAGCTGGGCAAGACAGCACACGTCTGTAAGCCCAGAGCTGACAGAGCAGAGACAAGTGGGACCTTAAAGTCTTTTGGCCTGCCAGCGTTGTCAAGTGAGTGAGTTCCAAGTTCAGCAGGAGAGTCCGTCTTTAAAAATTAAGATGGAGGACTGGGGTGCTGGCTCAGTAGCACTGCTCTTTCGAGAAGGCCCAAACTTGGTTCCTAGCACCCATTTTAAGCAGATCACAACAGCCTGTGACTGTAGCTCCGGGGGGAATCTACTGCCTCTAAGCTCCATGGGTATTTGCATTCATGTGCACGAACCCACATAGACACACACTCATGCACGTACACACAGACAAAGAGACAAAGACAGATTTAAAAAGGAACTTTAAAAAATAAGTTGGAGAGCAGTTAAGAAAGACACCTAATGACCATAGTGCATGCATATCTCCATGCACACCTGTGCACACCCACACATACAAACATGAACATACAGCATGAATGCAATGCACACACAAGGGGCTTGGGGTGGAAAAAGCGCCAAAACATCCATCTCCTGCTCCTCTCATCCATCCGATCTCTGTTAATGTAAAATAAAATGAGGTTGTTTTAGCTTTACTCTCGGCTACAGCGATTATTGCTTCTAGAGTAAACCAGGGCGTCTTGAAAACTCCTAACCCAGTCTGATTATTCCTGGCCAGTTCTTTCTTGTCAGGCTCCCCAGGCTGATTGTTTCTCCCCATTACTCATGGCGTTTCCAACAGAAAAGCTTCATTTCTCATTTCTTCCTGGAGGCCACAAGCCGTGTGTTGAGCCCGTCTTTACTGGCTAGGTTTCCTAAGCCCAGTTGTATAGCAGGCGAGCTTGCAGCTTCAACTAGCTGGAAACAAGTTTGGGCAGCCTGCCAGTTCCTTCCTAGGACTCCCTGATAGCACTCGCTTCCTCCACATCACGAGCATTCGTGTAACTGTAGAATCCCACCATGCTCAACTGCTTCCCCTGCCTCGGCTCGTGCTTGGGCTCCTCATCCCGTAGCTTCCGTAAGTGACCGCTGGGCACCCTACTATCGCTCAGTGTTTCCTTCCCGACCTAAAAATCTTCTTTGAGAATGCTAGGCCTGGGAGAGGCGAGAGGCTGGGGGGAATACCGAAGGGTTTTCTTCTCTTGAGGGATTGTGTCTCACCACGAGTGAGCACATCACGGTCTACGGGAGAGAGTGACACAAAACCATAGGTGAACAGGAGCCTGTGTGCTAGGTGTTTGGATAGTGCACTCATTGCTTTATATTGCTGTGAAGAGACGCCACGCTCAGTTTGTAGAAAAGCGTATTGGGGCTTACGGTTTCAGAGGGTGAGTCTATGACCATCGTCGTGGCACACAGCATGGCAGCAGGCAGGCAGGGATGGTGCTGGAGCAGTGAGTAGCTGGGGCCTTACATCCTGATCCACAAGCAGGATGCAGAGAGAGAGAGAGTCAACTGGGAATGGCATGGGTGTTTTGAAACCTCACATCCAATGCCCAGAGTGATACATTCTTTCCAACAAGGCCATACCTCACAATCTTTTTCAAACAGTTCAACTAACTGGGGACCAAGAATTGAAACCTGTGAGCCTATGGAGGCCATTCTCATTCAAACCATCACAGATAGGGCAAACTGGGTGAAGAAGCCTCAAAACAGTTGGCCCACAGGAAGGAGGAGGAATCTATTTATAGCTTCCCACGATTCCTGCCCAGTGTATGAAGCCCTGTCTGAAGCCATATTCTGGCAAAGGTCTGCTTTCCATGAAACCCCATATCAACCACTGAATGCTTTGTCTAAATCATGAAAGTGCTGCCTCTCTTTTCTCCAGTTCTCTCTGCCTGCTGGACCCTAAACCCATACAGCCTTGATGTTGGAGTCTGCTCCACCTCCAAACCACAGACCAATCCAAGTCTGCCTCAGTCAGTAACTGCCACACTTTCCACGGTCCTAATCTTCTGGTGGTTGCCACCGACCTTTTCTTCTCTGGCAGCTTCGGTGTGCCCCCCCAGCCTCCGACCCAATACTGATATAGCCTTCCTGCCTCTCAAATACTCGCCCTCCATCCCAAGCTCCCCATTTCTGTGTGTACCCACCCCCTCCCTAGTCTTTTCTTTTGAAGTATTTTATTTGGAATCTAGACTAGCCTTGCCCACTAGTAAGTAGATAAGCTTTAATTCCAGAGAACACACTCACTCATTCTAGGCGTCCCTGGGTGCCCTGGCGAAGAAGACCTCTAAGACCCACGGAGACAAGCTCGGCTCTGGGCATCAAGATGCTGCAGCCTGAGGAAGGAGACAGGCAGATAAGGGACAGTGACAGAGTGTGGCAGAAGCTCCAGCAGGTGGATCCGGAAGCTACAGCCAGGCAAGAGAGGTTGTTCTGGGTAGAGCTGAGGGACTGAGTTCCTCAAGGCAAATTCATTAAGGATAAAGCGGGCAGTGCAGAAGGACACTTGAGGCAGGAGATTTTTTTTTGTGTGTGTGTGTGTGTGTGTGTGTGTGTGTGTGTGTGTGTGTGTGTGTACAACAGGAACCAGCAACAGCCAATCCAGGCATCCTCGGGAGGGCATGACCGCATGTTCTGTGGAACAGAGCTGTGCCCAGAGCAAGGCTGAAAATGGAGAAGGAGGGTAGGGCTAAAGAGCCATAAGCAAGGGGGAGAGCTATACAAATCTGCATGTCAGAACCTCCTCATCTTCGCGCCGATGCCATCCCCTTGGAGGGTGATCCGCTCCACCAACAATGAGCACAAACTCACTGAGAAGCCAGGCTCTGCCTCTCCAGCCACTTTCTTACTGCCAAGGGCAGTTTCTCCCGCCCAAGCTGTCAGGCACCCTCTGCTCTGGCTGCCTATCTCCTGCAGCTCAGAGGAGGCTCAGGCACTGAAGCAAGCCCTGCTTTTTCGTTTCTAACGCTGCACTCTGTTTTTCTCTCCCTGACATTCTCATCTTCAACTCATGGCCCAGTAACGAATTTAGTAAATAAAATATAAGAGCTTCAGAGAATCTGTCCAGGAGGCTGGATGGGAGCGTGGTAAGGGATGTTACTCATCTCATAATCGCATTTTACAAATATGGTGACTGAGACAGAGAGGAAGCCTAATTGACTTGAATTAGATTCACATTCCTGCCATAACAGAAAACACCATGATTTTATTTTTCAATTCTGAGGTCACAGGCTGGAGAGCTGGCTCACTGGTTAAAGGCGCACACTGCTTTTCCAGAGAAAGAGCACCCGGCACCCACCGCATTCAAGTTAAAATCTCCTAAAACTGGATCTGAAACCTCTGCCTTCTGAAATCACCTGCACTCATGTGCACATAACACACACACACCTTAAAAATGATAAAAAAAAATAAGTCTTTAAAAATTATTCTTGCCAAGCTTAGTGGTGCCTTTGATCCCAGCACTTAGGATGCAGAGGCAGGCAAATCTCTGTGAGTTTGAGACCAGCCTGGTCTACATAGTGAGTTCCAGGACAGCCAGAGCTACATAATGAGACCCTGTCTCCAAAGACAGTCAGACAGACAATAGATAGATAGATAGATAGATAGATAGATAGATAGATAGATAGAGTAAAAAATAAAAGTTCTAAGGTGCAGTAGGGAGATGACTCAGTAGGTAAAAGTGCTCATGTCACTATGGCGCCATGCCTTCAGTTACCCAGAATCCTCGTGAAAGAACTAGGTATGGTAGTGTACACCTGTAACCCCAGCACTGTGGGTTAGATACGGGTGAATCTCAGGGGCTATCCAGCCTAGCAGAAATACCGAGCAGCAGGTTCGGTTAGAGATACTGTCTCAAAATAATAATTAATGATGATGATCGTGATATGGAGAGCAACTGAGGAAGACATCTTGACTTCAACCTCTGAGCTCCACAAGCTCCCACACAGGTAGAACATTCACACACACACCTTTCTAAAGTCAATTGTGAAATGGTCTTTCCTGGGCTTATAAAAACCAAAGCTGACAGCAAGGCTACACTGTATTGCTTTTGAAGGCTCTGCAGGAAAATCTCTGCCCCAGCTCTTTCCAGCTTCTAGAAGATGCATCCATCTTTTAGCTAGTGACTTCTGTCCCCTCTTTAACGTCAGCAGCATGATCTCTTTGCTTTCTTTCTCTGACTCTGGTCTCTGCCCCCTCTCACGAGGACCCCTCTGACTGCACTGATGGAACCTACACAATGCAGGTTGCTCTTTACCTCGGGATCCTTCCTGTGGCCCCATCTCTGTGGAGAGTCACAGGCTCGGGGTGCAGTGTTGCAGATGTGGAGCCGTTGTTCTTACCACAGGACCCCTTTACTGTTTGCTAGAGCTTCCCACCATCTCCAGGACCCCATGAGCATCGGCTTTCTCTGACCCACAGCTCTCTCTCTCTCTCCATGTTTGTTCTTTCAGAGGAAACGACGTTTGAAGCGGGAGTGAAGGTTCAGATCCACAGTCAGTCTGAACCACCTTTCATCCAAGAGCTGGGATTTGGGGTGGCTCCGGGGTTCCAGACCTTCGTGGCCACACAAGAGCAGAGGGTAAGTTCCCCATGCTCCCCAGATCAGGGGTCCTCGGGTTAGCCCAGCTACCTCAGAAGCATGTGGAGGACAAAGGAGATGCCCGCTTCTGGCTGGAACAAATGTCTTTCCCCAGAAATCAGGGAAGATGCTAACTTCTTCACCAGTTCTCCAGAACCTTCTGCTGACTCCTAAATCACCTGTGCAAGGAACATAACTTGCTCTTTTGTTCCACTGAATGGTTGAGTTTTCTTTTTTCCCCAGACATTATGCCACTCCTTTTTTATTATTTAATGTTTGCCTATGAACCTTAAAACAAACTGCTGAGCCAGGTTTCATAGCCTTATCATTTGTATTAATGAAATTCAAAGTGGCCTACAAAAGAAAAAGAACTCATCGCTCACTCTCCCTCCCCACTTAAGAAGTGTGAAGGCTTTTCTGTGAGCTTTCCCACCCACCCTTTGATGTAGTCCTGGGCAGAGCCCCACCCAGCCAGCGGGATCTGCGGAAAAGCAGGAGAGGGAAGGTACCATTCATGTCTAAAGTAGGTTTCACATCTCAGAAGGGAGACCTTCTCGGACTCTCAGTACAGAGGCAGTCTTGAAGCCAAATGGCAGAGAGATAAGCATGGCTTCTCTCTCCAACTTCCTGGATGTTTGTTGTCTGGTTTGCCTGGAATAAAGGAGATTCCCCAGCCAGACTGCCCAAGACAGTTTGCTGGTGAGGCAGAGTCGTGTGTGGTGGGCGGCAGAAATGATTACAGAGCATGAAGATATGACCACACGACTTAGCCCAGCATGCTGTTAGAGTTTGGTTCTGCTGTCATTTTTCACCTGGTACTGATTACAGCTCTTTAGCTACATTTTGAGTGACATTCTGAACTTAAAGCTGGTTTTAGATCCATCAGTAAATGCCTTATCTTTTTTAAGTCTCTAAGGAAATGTGAATGCTGCTGATCACATGCGTACCCTGTTCTGTGAATATGTCTGGGCAGTTGGTTAAGGCCAAGGTTAGCCTCTGCTGTAGCGTGTAGGAGTGGCATGGTGGCTTTGGGGCAGGAACACGGATTCTGGGAGGTTATCTACAGACCCCCAGAGAACAGAGAGTATTCCCGAGGACAAAGAAAGACTCAAGGTGGACAGCTGGACCATGTTTGGGGACTAAGGCTGTGACAATCAAGAAGGGTGAGAGTCTGGGTTGAGTGGCCATAAGCTTGGAATTTTACAGAGATCATTGGGATTTAGAGAAACAGTGAAGGAAAGGACTTGCGCAGTGTCAGAGAAGTGAAAAGTATAGAAACCCAAAGAGGGTGTGCCCTGTGTGAGAGGGTGCACTCCATGTGAGAGAGTGTGGTCCATGTGAGAAGGTGTGGCCCCCCCGTGCAAAAGGGTGGGAGCCATGTAAGAGGGCGTGGCCCGTGTGAGAGGGCGTGGCCTATGTGAGAGGGCGTGGCCCATGTGAGAGGGTGCGGTACATGTGAAACCCATCAAGCTGTGCTCCTGGAACTTATGGAATTGGGGATCCTAGAGCCTAGGAGACTAATCCCCATCAGTCCTCGGGTGTAGCTAAAATAAAGGGTTCATTCAGCCTTTTGCTTCTCCTGGGTGACCCTTTCAACCTAAAGTTGCCCTAAGGATATAGCCACGAGCTGTTGGAAACCATCAGTGTTCGTTCAAGCCTGCAGATGGAGAACCAGTGAAGAGGCTGGAATGTGGTCATGGAGAGCTCCCTCAGCATTCCTTTGTGCAGTGGGCACAAGCTCATGAGGCCTCAAGGAACCAAGCATGGGTTAGACCAATAGATGTGCCGGGGAATTCTGGGATGCCCAAGAGGATGTTTGTGACTTGTTCTCCAAGGCAAACCTGGCTCGGTGGTTTGCTGGATATGCCTACCACGGCTGGAGCAATAGCACTCTGGGGTCTACCTTGTTCCAGGTGCAGCTGTTCCTCGGCGCTTGCGAGGTTCCTTCGGTACCTTAGCTCTCCACAAAGTTGAAGAGGTGAGCATTCAAGGAGGCTGCTGTTGTTGAGCAGACTGAGAGACATGCTCATTCTCCCCTGCTCACCCTCTGTCCGTGACTTGGAGGAAAAAATTCTGGGCTGGGTGTGAAGTTGGAGCTAATGATTCCTCAGGAGCTTGAATCAGTGTTTCTCTTGCTAAGATGACACAGAGGGGCCTCCCCATGGTGAGAAGGATAAAGAAGAAAAACCTATTCACAGCATCCAAGGACAGAGTGGCTGTTTGTGCTGAAGGGTATTGGTGGCGAATTCAACCTCATTCATTTCAGTATTTCTCTGCTTATTACAGCTAATAATAAGATATTTGTTAAACATTTTACAGTCTTCAATGCATTTCCACATCATCTTGCTTCATCATTTCATTCATATTAATGGAGAAATACAAAAACACATCCCAGAGCTAAATCTAATAATACATTATGTTTACATGTATAGAATAGAGCATATTCACAGGAAATAAGACTTGAAGGAAATAAGCCAAAATACTCACAGTGGGGCAATTATGAATGATTCATTTTCTTTTCCAGCATTTTATGTCTTTTATAACCTGGCTTTGTTTTATTTATTTGTTCAGCAAATATTTGTTGAGTGGCTACTTGGGGAGAGGGGCAATAAGAGGGTGGGGAGGAGTAACAAGCCAAACAGACCAGGCCCAGTTTCTGCTCCAGTTTCTGTACAGGTGGGTGTTTGTTTTAACAACAGGGAAAAAAGAAAAATCTTGTTAAGCCACTTTAACTTGGTAATCAAGCCTCAGCTATACATTTTCTTTCTACCAAAGGGACCCTGGTGCTCAAGCACTGAATCTCATGGACGGCATGAGATCCAGATGACATTTTTCTTTCTCGTTTTGTCATTTCTGAAATGGGAGGTTTGTGTTGGGGGCTGATCGTGTCCCCCCACGACAACGGGAAGTGATCCTCTTTCTCGATGATAATTGTGTAAATAATCTGTGGCACACGGGGAAATACGGCAGCCACATCCCTCTCAAGCCAAGATTTCATCAACACAGAGTGCAAGGAAACCTTCAAGGAGGCCAGAGGTGGCGAGACAGTGTGGAACAGAGAGTCCATTCCTGGAAGGTCCGTAAGATTCACACTAGAAGGACTGACTCCAGAGCACAGGCCCTCAGAGGGTTTTGTGACTGGGAGGTGCCTGTGCTCTGAGTGGGAAAGTCCTCTCCTACAGTAAAAATCCTCCCACCCACACATAATTACACATATGCATTAGTATTTGTTTATTTATTTATATTTATAGCGTAATCACAAAAGAACATGCTCTTGGGCTAAATACCAAAGCGAAGATTGCTTTTCTAAATCTGCATTTGCCTTAAACCCAATTAAACAGAGGTAGGTCCCTGCCTAGAAAATGCTTCCTTGGATAGCTCGGCTCTCCAGGAGCCCCTGAAGTATCCTAGAGCCTCCACCACCAGAGTCAGACAGCGGGGTTATATCTGGAAGTGCACGCAGAACCCTGGTGACTGAGTAAACCTATATGAAAGCACCAAGCTATCAAACAATCTCCAGCACTAGCATCAAAGGCAGAATCCTTGTCAACAACTTCAGGCCTTTGCTAATTCTGCTGTGACTGACAAGCATGTTTTCCTATCAGAGGGCTAGCACCCTTCCTCTTTGCTTTGGTATTTAGCTGTGTTTCCAACATATGGAAGGAAAACCCTTGAGGTTCACGAGAAACATTATCTGTCCTCCTCCACTCCCGGAGAGAAGGGCCCAGCTGCTGGGTGGGAGGTGCCTACCTCTGGCTTTGTGACAGCTCTTCTCGAACTTCAGAATTCAACTTCCTAAGTGCCTTTCAAGAGAGAAGACTCATTTGTCAACCTGACAGCCAGCCCATGGTCTTAGTAACTGCTTCACAAGTCCCCATTAGAAATGGAGGCTTGCCCAGTTGTTGTTGTTTTGGTTTTTTTTTTTCCTTGTTTTTCAAAGCAATAGAGAGAATTTATTACACATGTCCTCCGTGACTTCCAAACCACCAAAGCTGGAGCCTAATAAACATGGCAGGATCCAGTTCCACTCCACTGGGCACTGGGAAAGTTCCAGAAAGAGAGACAGCTTGGTGTGAGGCTACTCCCTGTACATCCTGAGGGTACTCTGTTTCCCACAAGTAGACCTAAAAGAAGAATCAATTAAGCATCCACCAACTTAGCTACTTAATCACTATTACCATGCATCCCCCAAAGTAGAAATAGCTCTAGATTTTCCCCCAGGCTTTCAACATATTTTTTTTTTCCTATACAAAATGAGCTTGTTTTTCTCAACAAGTTAACAGCAAGGAATGAAGGAGGGGTGAGGAGGGTCTCTCAAAGGAATTGTCGATTAACTACGATGAGCTGGGTACCATGTCTGGTTGTGTTGGAAGACTCCCAAAAAGTAATATAAATTATGCTCATTTATGACAGATAAAATCTTGTGTGTGTGTGTGTGTGTGTGTGTGTGTGTGTGTGTGTGTGTGTGTGTGTAGGCGAGAGGTAATTTTGGATATCTTCCCCTGTCAATCTCCACCTTATTTTGAAGACAGGGTCCCTTACTGGACCTGAAACTCACTGATTGGCTAGGTTGGTGGGACACTGAACCCACAGGATCCTCTTGTCTCTGCCTCCCAGCACTAGGTTTACCAGCGTGGACCATAATGCCCAGCTTTTTACGTGGGTGCTGGGAATTCTGAACTCAGATGCTCATGCCTAAGCCCTGTCTCCAGCATCTACTCCTCAGTCTTTATCTCATCCCCATGTGGATGATGGCCATACCCTTTCTGTGACACTCCTGACCATTCTTGTCTTCTCTCTACCTTCTTGCCTCTTCATCAGTAATTCATGCTCTCCAGAATACCTACACTGGGGGGATGTTAGGTGTATCCCTAAGTGAGTTCACCCTCTGGCTAAATGTCTTCCCAGAACCCCAGACCCAATGATGCAATCGCAGTTCTTTACTGGAGTTCCGTGGGCATTACCCTAGGATTCCCGTAGCTATCTCATCAGAGTTCCCAGATACTTCCCTTTACGTTTCCAGAACCGTCTCCTTAGATTTGTATAGACAACTTCCTTGGAGTCCCCTGGCCTCAAGTCAACTGCCCCAACTAAATTCATTCTCTTCACATGTTGCCAAACCTACACCCCAAATTGTTGTGTACCCTAGATTCTCCAACCCTACAAATGGCCTGAGGACAAATTCCCATTTGCTAGATTTCAGTCTTGTTCTTCATCCGTAAATTAGGGATAATGATAGCTCCGATACTACGTGAGTTCAAACAACGTCTCTAGAATAGTTCTTGGTATACGGTAAATGTCCAATAAATTCTAAATGTTTTTGTCCCCACCCTGGGTGCAATTTCAATTCAACGTTTCGCTTGGACGAGAAACACAGCTGCCTCTCGGTAGTCCCCCTCTTGCCATCCCACCCTCTCCAGCCCACCCCTTGCATTGACGTGATCCTTCTAAAGTACTCCTTGCAGCACCCCCCCCCTCACTGGCCACAGGACCAAGTGCAGGAATCTCTTCCCAGACCCTTCCAGGCCTGTCTTCCTTTCCAGCAATATCTCACTCCACTCACCCCACCTCCCACAAAATGCACCAGCACTGAACCTTACCCTGTGGGTTTACCGCTGAGTGTCACACCCTCTGTCCCCTGTCCTGCTCATTTCTCCACGCCTTATTTCCTCCTTGGATGCAGGCGGAGGGGAGGAGGCCCAGTGTCTATTGATTCACCTACTTTATCTTACTCCTGAGACAAGTTAATAAATCAGAACCTTCCTTGCTTGGGTCCTGCCGGCCAGGGCCGTGTTATCTTTTGATTCATGAGCAGCTCATCGCTATCTGAACTCCCAAATGCATAGTGTTTGGTTTCTGAGGTTTGTTTGTTTCTTTTTAATAAGAGGTAAGAAAATCTGTCCAGGACACTTCCACACATAGGTCAAAAGCTGTCTTTCTCTCTTTGCCAGCTGGGGAGGTGAAATAGTAATCAAAAACAAATTTCTTGGAGATGCCAACCACAGTGAATGAAAGAATAGGAGCAGTCATCTGGCTCTCACACTCCCTTGGCAAGGGCAGAGGGGAGGGAACCTGAAAAGACATCTCTTTCTTGTCCCCCTCCCCTCCTTCTTCAGGCTCCAAAACCACTTACTGAGTTTTGTTTCTGTTTTGTTTTGTTTTTGCTATCAGGGCTAAAGAAGTCCCTGGCTTTGTTTATGTTGTGACAACCAGGCGGACAGCCCCAGTAATCATTTTCTGTGGGCTGGTAAATCTTAGTGTTCCTCTGCTAGATTGTTCTGCCCCCAAAAGCTCCTCCAGGCTCCCACCTGCTAAAATACCACACTCTCACACCAGCAGCCAACTGGCTATCAATATAAGTGTATCTAATCACACAAGCTATGTGCATGTCTTGTTCCATCCAATGGAAGAACACTCTTGGAAGACTAAGCTTCTATAGTAAGACCAGAGGCCAACACTGTATACCGATAAAGGAGTAAACAACAGAGCTCCATTGCTTCAGTGGTTTCTCAGAGCCGGGCAGCTGTTTCTCTCAAAACAAAAACAAACAAACACAAACAAAATGTCATCCTGAAATAAAAGTCATCACTCTCAACATGACCTGCTACTCGTGTTAAGATAGGTCTCAGGGTACCAAGAAAATAGTGTTGGCCCAGAACTGTGGGAGGGCCAAGGGGATCCCAGAAAGGACAAGTAGAAGACAGGCTGGAATCCATTAAAAGGGGATCTCTGGGGAGTGCAGATAAGATAACTGTTGAGGATAAAGTTCAGGGAGAGAGCCTTTGGGCTGGGAGCCAGGTGGAGACTTGACAGGAGCCATTCATATGGGGGCTGGAGGAACAACTCAGCAGCTCAGAATGCTTATGGCCCTTGGAGAGGACCCAGGTTTGGTACCCAGCACGCATTTAGCATTTAGGGCAGCTCACAACCACCTGCAACTCCAGTTTGAGGAGATCCAGCACCCTCTTCTGACCGCCACAGGCGCCAGGCATGCCTGTGTTGCACATACATTCGCTCAGACACACTCACAAATACATAAAATAAATAACTAAATCTCTGTTTTAAAGGTTAAAGTTTAAAAAAAAAAAAAAACTGCATACCAGGCCGAAGAGATGTCTCAATTGGTAAAAGCTCTTTGTTGTCAAGCTTGATGACCTGAGTTCAATTCCTGAGACCACAGGGGGAGAGAACTCACTCCTGCAGGTTGGCCTCCGTGATGCTATAGCACATACACACACACACACACACACACACACACACACATAAAGAGGTTTCATTTCTCAGTCTCTGCCCGCATGAAATTCATACACATGCACCCCAAGAAGCCCGAGGGGGAATCTTCTCTGTATTATTTCTTATGAGCAAGAAATTAGAGGCATAATAGTCAGTAATAGTGTTTGATTAAGGAAGGAGAGTGCCCATCCCATCCCAGCCCTCTGCCACTGTTAAGCAGGGCAGGGAACATTTGGAGGGCTCTGGGTGGGTTGGTGGGGGCAGAATTCCAAAACAAACCTGTAAAGGAAAGAAGTGAATTGTAGGACAGTGCACTCACGTGGTCCTATTTGTATTCAGCGTGCCCACACAGTAATCTATACTTACTTCACAAATGCACGTGTCGGCACATCAGCATACAGAGACTCAGTAGAGCCGGTCACACGGGCTGGCAGCTGCAGAGGAACAACAGACGCTGTGTATAGGCAAGTTTATCTCTGTTTCTAGACTCCTTGGATATTTCCAACAAGGGCGCATTTGTATATTTTATATATAAATTGTGTGATTTTTTTTTTAAGGACATGCATAACGTAGCTACTAACAAAGTATGTTTTATAATTTGGGCCTCACACCTAACACACAGGCTGTCACAGAAGACTCAGCCTCTCCCTGAGCCAGTCCCAAAACCTACAAGCGCAGTTTCCAATGCTCATGGAAGAACCTGTAGGTCCTAGCAGGGACTGTCAGCACACCATGCCTGCCTCCACCTACACATGCAGAGACAATAGATACAGCACTGGAACTTATATGGCTGCCTCTGGGACTGAGACATTCTCCCGTTTGTGTCCAGTACCCGCCTCAGGTAGAGTCACGCTAGAGGCTCTGTCGATGTGTGGTGCATATGTGTGCGTGCCCACCCACACCAGTATGCATGCACACGCGTGCAGACGTACATACACACAAGGGGAACAATCCAATGGGAAGCCGTGACTGGGATCAGCTCAGTAGAGAAGTGTACTCTAGGTGGGCGTGAAGCCACCTGGAAGTGAGGCATCTAGATTAGCCTTACCACTAGGGAAGCTACTTCTGTGGCCAACAGGGTGACTAGGGGTGGGGGTTGCCCTGGCCTGCCCTGAAAGCCTGGTGGGCAGCTCCTCAAAAGAGCAAGAAGGAAGAGTGAGAGCCGAGCCTCATTCAGACTAGGTAAAGAGTAGGGCCTCCCCACTTCTCAGGAAATCATGACTCTAGAGGAGATATCAGTCTTTGAGGATTATGATGAGTTCTTGGAAGTCTTTCCTATAAGATTCAGATCCTTCCTAGATGTCATATCCCCATTACGATAGGTGTGCCCTCTAAATCTAATCAAGTAGAAATGGCTGAATATCATTCGATAGAAAATAAAAATAGAACACAGAGAGTCAAGAAATGTGCTCAAGGACACAGGGATAGAAAGTCCTGGAGCCTGGAACTGAAATGAGCTTCCCACCAAGGCTCTGGCTGTCATCACTGAGAAGTTCTGCCTTTAGGGCTCAGTGTACTCTGCTTTGGCTCTGGCCAGAGAAGAGAGTGGGAGAGGAGCATAGAGCATAGAAAACAGACTTAGAATGGGGCCTCCTCTGTGCTACTGAGGAGTACCTTGGCTCAGCAAATGGAAATGGAAACTTGGAGCAGCCCGGGGTAACGCAGAGAGGGGAGGCATGGAGAGGCATTACCCAGCAAAAGTATGGCATCTCCCTGAAGAGCAAGCGGAGACTGTTTAAGGGCCAGGACCACCAGGAAGGTGGGAAAGCAGCAGCTGCCAGAGCCTGGGGGCTGCTTCTGAGTTCCCCACAAAGATCTTAGCAAATGCCTGCTGCAGAACGCCAAAGAATGGGGAAAATCCCCCCCCCCGGGCCCTCATGTAGAGAAAAGAATGAATCTGGCCTTGGCATCTTCCTCCAGTCTGCTCTCCTTTAATGTTGGGTTCTGCCTTGGTTAGGACTCTGGGGGACACAAGGCAGAGTTTAAGGTAACACCAGAAAAAGCTGGTGGCAACTGAAGGCTGCAGAAGGGTCAGGAAAACAGGCTACAGTGTGGTCCTAAAACTGAGCCGTGTTCTCTTCCCTTACCTTCTCTGTCTTCCCTTCCCCATCTCTGTCTCCATCCCTCCAATAGGGCTTCACCCCCACTTGCCCAAAGCTGGAAGTGTCGGGGCACTGTCCTTTTGACTGGGTAGGGCAAGTTGCCGTGATGATCTCTGATCTGGTGTGTTCACTAGATGTGATGTTGTTTCCCCTTCTGGCACTTCATATCACTGTTTCCCAGAAACCTCTCTGTCACAGGAAGGCTCTGACACCATCAGAGCATGACATTCGAGCTCCTCAACCCGAAGATGCCACAGTCAATGCCGTCACTCCTGCTCTTAGCCTCTCAGGGCACCGTGTGACACTGTGTGTCACCGTGAGCCTGAGAGGGCACCAGTCAACCATATCACAGCCTTCCCTGGGCCCACCTAACCGTCAGGAGACTAAGGCTTGGTAGTCAGACCTCTCACCTTCTAAACGCCTCGGCTCTGTCTACCTTCCCGCCCCCCGCTCCAGTTTTGGACAGTCCGAGTAGACAGAACTCCAAGGGAACAAGAGGACATGATATCATTGCTTAAAAACTCATTTCAGCGCTGCACGCTTCTTTTTTATTGGTGTGTGTGTGGACATAAGTGTGAGTCTGTGTTTATATGTGCATCTGTGTTTTGTGTTTGTGTGTGTGAGCATATGTGTGTTTATGTGTGCATGTGTGTGTTACATGCAAGAGTGTAGATATGTGTGTATGTGTAGGTGTGCTTGCCTGTGTCTATATTTCTGGAAGCCAGAAGTCAACTTCTATTGCTTTTCACCTTGTGTTTTGAGTCAAGGTCTCTCACAAAACCTGAAGCTCCCAGACTCAGTTATCCTGCCCCTGGGATCCTTCTGCCTCCTCCACCCAAGGATTCTAGGTACACGCCACCACACCTGTTTCCCTGTGGGTTCCAGGATCTGAACTCAGTTCCTCATGCTTGTGCAACAACCGCTCTACCCATGGAGCTAGCTCCCAGATCGGTGGACAGCTCTTTCTAGTGCCAACTTCTCGTTGAATGCACGAATGCCCTATTTCATGAGGTTTTGAGAAGACAGACCACTTCCTGGTGAGCAGCATTGTTGGTATTTGTGCCCTGGGCTCATCTCTGTTTATTCCCCCACCGTTCCTCAGTGGTCTGAATTGGAATGGTGATCAGTCACTGTTGAAATCCTCAGTGGAAACGCACACACGTTTGATCCATACCCAATAGCCATAATCAAAGCACAGGATCACACCTGTGCCCAGGCAGCCAGCCGCACGGGAGCCCACCGGAGGGAGCGGTTTTTGCAGCGTTGCCTTCCTATATCTTTTCTATCAGAAAACTGGACTACTCATTCTCTTCCCAGTGGACAACTGAATGTGTCATTACAGATGAGAAATGAAAGCTATGCAGGAGAGAAGGCAGCTCAGAACAGGACAGGAGGCCCCGTCTACAATCCCAGCTCTACCCTTAACTGTCCAGGCGGCTATGAGCAAGTCACTGTTGCTTTGAACTTCAGGCTGATTCTTGTCAGACTAGTAACGCCTCATTATCTTTACTTGGCTATTGGGAACATCAAATGGAATACTCATGCAAGGCTTCCAGTCGTGACGTGGCTTCGTCCTTTGCCCGGATGCAGAGGCCATTACATGAAGCCTCATACACCATACTGGAATTGCTCTTAACTTGGGAATGGTGTGGGAGTTAGGCTTGCATTGGGAAGATTTAGGCTGGTTGGTGGTAGTAATGGAGTATCTGACTTCTTCTTCCAACCAAGGCATGTTGGGAGATTACAAATATCCTCTCTCACTTCAGTCAGCAAAGACAAAATATATGGAAAACTAATTTTAGGCTCTGAGTTTCTGGTAACAAAGGACAACGACCCCAAAGAAATGAAACATTTAAAAGTGAATGCTATGATTGTCCTAGATTATGTATTTGAGTATGCTGGCCTCCAGTACAGGGTGGTGAAACCCAGAAAGAACCCGGTGATTCCCTTTTTTAAAAATAAAACTGTGGAGCTGAGAGACCAAATATTAAAGAGGAGATGGAACAGGGAAGATGGGCTTGAGAAGTCAGTGGGCTCCTAATGTGCCACACATACGAGAAAACTGCTCAGACACCGAGGAGAAAGACCTGAGGGGATCAGAGGCTACAGAGACCAGCAATCACATAAAGTTGGAAACTGCGCCCATTCCTACCACCAAACTGGAGGTCTTCAAAATCCTCAGGATGCTGGTAAAGGGTCCACCACGGCCTCATATCAGTTATGCAGAATAGTCGGCCCCCCACCTAAGCGCTGTAGAGTTCAAATCTTAGAGCCAAAGCCCGAAAGATCAAACTATTTCCAAGTAACTTCAATATGTTTCAGAAAAATTCTCGGGAATATTTATAGGCATATAAAAATAACCAATATGCAAATGAAGTAAATTTCATATAGTCTGGCATCCGATCAAGTATTACCAACACACAAAGAAGAAGGAAAAAAACACCTACACTGGGTGAGTGCGCTTTCAGCGTAAGACAGCTAACAAATATGGCCAAAAGGGGGCTAGGGAGCTGATTGGAACACGTGCTGAGTTCACACGCTCAGAGCCATATAAACGCTGGACGCGTAGCTGAAGCATCTGTAACCCCAGCATGCCTGTTGGGAGACAGGAGGCAGAGACAAGGAGGACCCCAGGAAGCTTGCAGGCCAGCTAGCCCAGCATACACAGCAGGGATGGAAGACAAAGACAGACGCTCAGGACTGTTCTCTGACCTCCATACATGCACCATGCACTGTGGCATGCACATACTCTTAACACACACACATAGAGTGAACACATATACATATAAACAAAGAGTTGGCAAAAAAGACTACTCGTTTTTTTCCAAATATTAACATATAATATATATACATATACATATATATATATATATACACTTGTGTAGTTATTCATTTATAAAAATAAATGTGTTCATAAATTACAAGTTTGGCCTACAGAGTAAAACTCACAGTGCTTGAGACTGAAAACACACTGAAGGGGATGAGGCATCACAGAGGAAGACTGAGAAATACAGGTGCAATGAAGAAAAGGCATTTTTTTTTAGTGAAGAGTATCAGTTAGCTGCGGAACAACTTCAAGTGGCAGAATCATGTGTTCTTAGAGTCTTTGGACAAAGGGGGAAATGCTGAGAAATTTATGAAATGATGGCTAATCCTTTCCAAATTTGATGAAAATCCCCAATAACTTCAGACCTCCCTGCAAGAACTGGAGAAACCCATGCCAAAATTGTTCAAGACCAGTCATGAAAGGAAACATCTGAAGGGCATCTAGGAACACAGACACGGTACATGCAGGGAAACAAGGACAACAGGCATGGCAGCTCCTGGTTGTGCAGCAAGTAAGGCAAGAATGGAGTAAGCTCTGCACGGAACTGAAGGAGGCTGCACAGAATTGTGCCAACCCAGAGTTCTCTACCCTGTGAAAATACCCTCCAAAAAGAACGCAAAACTCTTAAGACACAGAAAAGCCAAAGAAGCTGCAGATCTAACTATAGCAGATGCATCTTCAGCATCTCTGCGTGCCAAACGGTTTTCCTCTGAGTGAAGAGAAAATGACACCAGATGGGAACGCGGACCTGCCCAGGGGGAGTGAAGAACAGCAGAAACTGTGAAAATAGTGGTAAATAGAGACCACCTTCTCACTATTTAAATTTACTTAAAGACAATTAAGAGCCTAAATAACAACACTGCAGTATGACACTTACAATGTATGTTTGTTCAAAATGGTTGCCAGCAATAGCACAACAGCCAAGAAGGGAGTGGGGAGGTACCAGGGAATCCTAGTCCAAGCCTTAGACTAATCCAAGTGCTGAAATATGAACAGTGGCAGATTTTGATGAAAGGCTTATTGAGAACCCCAAACAACCAACATGTTAGAAAAATCTATTATGGCTGCTTATTCAAGGAAGGATAGAAATGGAACCAGAAAAGTAGCCAAATGTTGTCAAGAACATAGTTCTGGGTCTGGGGGTATATTTCACTTGGTAGGGCGCTTGCCTGGCATGCATGAAGCTGTAGGAGATCCTTGGCACCTTGTAAAGTGGATGTGGTGGAGGAGTAGAGAGAGGAAGTTCAGAAGTTCAAGGTCATCCTTGACTACTTAGCAAGTTTGATGACTTGTCTCAAGGAAGGAAGGGAGGGAAGGAGGGAGGGGGGGAGGGAGGGAAGGAAGGAAGGAAGGAAGGAAGGAAGGAAGTCAAGCCTGTATTCTATTATCCAAATAGAAGCCAGACATTTGGGAGAAAAGAAAACAGTTGCAATTGATAGAATACATCTAACAAAATGACAGAAAAATCCAACACGTCACTAATCGCACCAGTTGCAATGATCGGAAAATGAAAATTTCGAAGTGTGTTTTCAGACTGAATGAAAAAGCAAATCCTCAGTATATATTGGTTGTTAAAACATGTGTTTAAATATGAAAATACAGAGTTTAATGGAAGAAAAATAGGGCGAGGCCAGGTTATATACACTGTAGTCCCAGTACCAAGGAGGTCAAAACAAGAAGATCCTGAGTTTGAGACAAGTTTGGCAGCACAAGGAGATGTTGTCTCAAAACACACACACACACACACAGAGAGAGAGAGAGAGAGAGAGAGAGAGAGAGAGAGAGAAAGAGAGAGAGAGAGAGAGAGTAGGAAGATAAGGGTTGAAGAGATGGCTCAGTGTTTAGGATTTTTTTTTTTCGCTTTGCTTTGCTCTTGCAGAGGACCTGGATTCAGTTTTGAGCACCTACATGGCAGCTCACAACTGTCTATTACTCCAGTTCCAGAGGATCCTATTCTCTTTTCTGACTCCCTGGGCACAAGTCACACATGTAGTGTACATACATGTGTGCAGACAGGACGCTCACATACATAAAAAATAAAAAACAGAAATCTAAACATTTGGGGAACTATGCATGATGCTTACGCTGCTCAAGCAGTGACTCTGCTAGTTCAGACTAAGTAATTTTTCAGAGCGACCAGGAACAAAGAGGATAATTTCATGGTGATGACAAGGTCAGTTCATGGAGAGGCTGTTGCCATCATAATCATTCACACACCTACTAGCAAAGCTCCAAAATACCTGAAGCAAAAACTGACATTACTGACAGGACTGGAGGGGGAGAAATCAGTTGAGATAGTAAACTCCTCTAACTGAGCCAGGCATGGTGACTCAAACTTATAACACCAGCGCTCATGAGGCTGAAGCAGAAGGATGGCCATGAGTTCCAGGCCAGCCTGGGCTACATCATGATTTTCAGGCCAGACCTTGTCTCAAAAAATCCAAAATTAATAAATATCCTCCTTTCAGTAATAGGACTAAGGAAATGGCTCAGCAGATAAAACACTTGTCACAGAAGCGTGAGGACCTGAATTCAGATGTCGGGTCGGGCATGGAAGATGAACAAGCGTGTTCCCATCTATAATCTCAGCTCTCAGGAGGCAGAGACAGGGGATTCTGTGAGCTTTGGGCTCAGTGAGAGACTCTGCCCCAGGGTCTCACATAGGTGAGGGCAATCAATGAAGACACCCAGTACCAACTTCTTGTCTACACACGCATACCTGTACACACATGTACACACACACGATACATGCACAGAGAGAGAGAGGCTCACATAGCATATACACACCTAGGTAAAAGAAAATAAAAGATAGGCCAAGTAGAGGGATCAGTAAGGCCATAGAAGTTGTGAGCGCCATAGACATTGGCTTGGTTGGTGGACACCCATCTAGCCACCCATGCCTGTTAGCTACTTTTCTGTTCTCATAAGAGCCTGTGACCAGGACAACTTCTAAAAGGATGGGTTTCTTTAAGGCTTACAGTTCCAGAGAGGTAGTTGTCCATCACCATCATGACGAGAAGTGTGGTAGCAGGGGGGCAGGTAGACAGGCCTGGTGCTGGAGCAGCCACTGACCCACAAGCAGGAGACAGAACACACCTGGGAAAGGCAGAAGTCTTTTGAAATCTCAAATCCAGGCCCCAGTGACACACCTCCTCTAACAAGGCTAAACCTCCTAATTCTTCTCAAAAAGTTCCATTATCGGGGGACCAAAGTGTTCAGACTTTTGAGTCTATGGGAGCCATTCTCATTCAAGCCACCACCCAATGTGACAATGGCAGCATACACGTCCCTTTAAGTATATGAAGAACGTTTGCCATCCGTAAGTATGGCCTTTATTATGAGCCATAAAACAAGCCCCAATAAGCGTGAAATGATTCAAGTGGCACGAAATATGCTCTGATCATAACGGAATTAATTTAGAAATCAATAACAGAAACATACCTAGAAAATCCCCTGCTACTTAGAGGCAGTATAACATAGTTCTAAATAATACATGAACCAAAACAAAAATTAAATGTAAAATTAAAAACATTTTGGAGTAGGATAAACTAAAAACCTGTGACGTGAAATCCTGAAGAGACTACTGGAGCTCTCTCAAGAGGCAAGTGTGTAAAACACTTTATTAAGAAAACAGGGAAAGTCCTAAGCCAGTAGCCTTGGCCTTCTGGCTAAGAAACTAAGAGGAGCATGCTAGGCCTGATAACACACTCATGATAACTCATGAGTTTGAGGCAGAAGGATGGCTGGAAGTTAGAGCCAGCCTACACCACGTGATGCTACCTTTAAAAAAAAAAAAGAATAAAACTAAGAACAAATCAAACCAAAAATAAGATTGTAGTCAATGTTTATGAAGCAGAAACAGGAGAACAACAAAGAAAGGATTTTTTTAAGATAAAAGTGGTACTAACTCCAACATCATGTGAACCGAACATGGAACAATAGAAGTCAGTCAGCATGGCGCCTGTTAGAGGGTGACATGCAAATTAATGAAATGCCCCATATTCTCCACAATAAGAAGAAAAGGGGGAGGATGAGAAAGAAGAAAGAGAGGGGGGGAAAGGAAGAGGAAGAAGAGGGAGAGCAAGGGAGGAAGAGATGTGATACGTCTATCCAGAATGATGAGGAACAAAGAGAAGACACACAAATGACGAATGCTGAGGATGCGAGCATTGACATCGAGGATTCTATAGATAGAAAGTGGGCTGTGAGAGGACGTTATTAATGACAGTGCCAATAAGTTCGCAGTTGGCCTGGTGTGGGGCTATGGCTGCTTAAAATTCCCAATCATGTCCTCTCTGCAGCTTCTCGGGGCTAAAGCCGGAGTGCTCCACCATCCTGGAGAGGAATGCTGGGCTCATGGGTCTCAAACTGGAATGTCTGGTCACTGTAGGCCTTCACCCCACTTGCACCTTCTATCTTCCTGTCAACCAACCATGTCACTTCACTCAAAAGCCACAGAAGGCTTGACTGGCCAGGTTTGACACACCTCTTGCATTCTCCAGAAGCCTGAGCAGGGTCTCTGTATGGCCGCTCTGTGCTGGCCCCTGAGGCTCATAGGCCAAGTCTCACATGGCACCCTGTCTCCAGGGCCTCGTGCAGAAGCTGCAGATAATTAGTCTTCTTTTTGAGCCCAGGCTGCTCTGCAGGGTTCCCAGGGTCTAAGGACGCTGGGTGAGACATTAATGAACTGACTCCTACCAGGCAGGAAGAGCTTTGAAGGTGTAACTGGCCTTGCTCTGGTCTACCTTCTCACACTGTTAATGAGGATGAGAGATCCTCCCTCCCTCCCCTACTCTTTCTCTCTCTATCCCTCTCCCCCTCACCATCTCTCCTGAACCTTGGGGTCTTATGGATGCTGGACAAGCACCTTACTACCGAACTAGGACCGAACACGAGACTAACTTTCTCGTGTGTGTGTGTGTGTGTGTGTGTGTGTGTGTGTGTGTGTTTCAAGTGTCTTCTTTAATTGCTTTCCACATGATTTTTATTTTAAGACAAGGTCTCACTGAGCTGACCATCAGTGACTCAGCTGGTCTGTGTGGCCCATGAGTTCCAGGGATCCTTCTGTCTCTTCTCCCCCAGTGCTGGCATTAGAGACCCATGTGTGACATCCGTAGCTTTTACAATACTGCTGGGCTTCCAGAATCAGGTCCTCATGCTTGCACGTCAAGCACGCTACTGGCTGAGCCATCTCCCTGGCCCCTTTCTCTCTTTTTTTTTTTTTTTTTAAAATTTGTGATGTTCCTGTCCATTCCTATCCTAACAGAAGTCCTGGCCATATTTGGAGCAACGGAAGCCTTCTGTACAGTCAGGCCTCACAGGTAACCCTGGTCCTGATCCACCCTCCTTCAAGCACCCTTGGTTGCTCCTTGCTGTCTAAAGAATAAAGCGTTGTTCCATGATTCCGGAGCTCCAGGCCTCTGTGATCTGGGTGTGGGGCCTCAGTGGAGCTCTCAGATAGAGTCCAAACTGTGCCTCTGATCCTGCTTCCTGATCCTGCACCTCCGCCCACTCCCCTCTGTTTCTCCAAATTCCACCTCCTCTGGCTCCTAATGTCCGGAGCCAGCACTTCTCTCTGTGCTGGTTCAAATGCCACCTCACAGGAAGCCTCCTCAAATGCCAGTGCAGGTCCTCCTGTGAATGACTTGTGCATCTCTTGGCGATTCTGCTATAACATTAGAGGCATGCACACATACTAGATATCAACATCAGGCTTCCAACCCTGGCCCAGATGCTTACTTTCGCTGTGCTGAGCCTTAGAACATCTCTGTGTCTTTTGTTTATTCATATACAAAGCCAGTATGTACTGGGTGGAGAAGGGTGGCTTGTCAGGTTTCTGTTTTGCTGATGATTCCGAGATTCCTTGGCACTAAATGCTTATTTTTAAACCTGCCATACTTCTATGTTTGTGTTGGTTAGTTTCAGCTATCAGCTTGACATAGCCTACAATCACCTGAGCAGAGAATCTTAATGAGCCGTTTTCTAGATCAGGTTGGCCTGTGGGCATGTCTGTGAAGGATTGTCTTGATTGTTAATTGATGTGGGAAGACCCAGCCCGTTGTAGGTGGCACCATTCCCTAGGCAGGGAGTCCTGAACAGCATAAGAGTAGAGAAAGCTAGCTGACCATTCAGAAGCAAGAAGAATCCATGTGTGTATCCTCTCTTTGCTCTTGGCTGTGGATGTAATTGCTTAAGTTCCTGCCTTGACTTCCCTGGGATAATAGACTGTAAGCAGAACAGAAATCCAAATAAACCTTTTTATTCCCTACGTTGTATTTGGCTGGGATATTTATCACAGCCATAGAAAGGAAACTAAAACAGCATTTTGCCTCCTCAGATCACTCAGTAGGGTGTCTTTCATGCTCCAGCCAAGCTAACGTGAGGCTGGGTGCCTTCTCCAACGTTCTAAGCATGGCCTAACCAACAGAATAACATTTATCAGCTCAGAGGCCTTGGCACCTGCTAACACACCTCAGATGCCAGAGTTGGGAGTACCTCAACAGATGCAGCCATCCTGCTGTCCCCCAGGGACCACAGGGTTTAACTCTTACCTTGGGTGTGCTTCAAGGTCCTAGTGGCTCCCCAGGCCATTTTCTTCACCTACAAAAAAGTTTACATTGCCCCAGAGTAAATCTGGCTGGAAAGGTAGGCTGTCAGGCCCCCATGGTGACAGGTCCATGGTCAGAGAGAGCACTTCACAGCTTAATATGTCCTGCAGCATCCCTAGCCTGAGACAGCCCGCTCAGCCTCCTTCTACAGTGAGACCTCAAAGAAGGGTCTTCAGAGCTCGGACCCCATCTGCCAACACAGGACAAATGACGTTCCGTCTAGGAGGAGTGTTGTGATGGCTAAATGAAATTTAAATTTTAGGGGAAAAAAAAAGAACTTTAAAACTCTGATAGATTGATTTTTTTCCATTTTATTCCACTTTTTATTCGTTCCATTATGCAGCTTGATTGCTCTTCATTTTCCTATTCTCCCGCCTCAGCTTGTGAGCATTTGTGAGACTGACACTACTGACACAGAGGCCATTCTCTTGTCGCCACCCCCGCACCGGGCACACACAGGATGTGCATTGGCTGGATGGGTAAACACGTGGCCCGAGGTGGACACTGAAGAGGGACAGAGCTCTTCATCCTTCCCAGGCATCACATGACGTTCTATGAATCCTTGTCGACGGATAGAGCCTCTTCAAGGTGTCCCTGCCTTTAGTAAGCGAATTGAACATCTCTCCCCATCCCCAAGAACAGCTTTGTCCACTGGGGTGATGTGCTGCCGTTCCCAGCCGAGGCAACCTAGGGCTCTGTCCCAGGCCACAAACCTCCCAACTGACCGAAGCGCACATCTGTGCCTAGGTCCACGTTCATCATCGCTTCCCACAGGCTCCTGCAGAGGACCTGTCATGCTCCCGCCTCATAAATGAAGCATCATTTCAACGTTTTGTCCAGTGTTGAAAAGACAGAAAGTGGTTAGCCAGATGGCTCAGTAGGTAAGGGGATTTGCCGCCAAGCCCAATGACCTGAATTTGATGACTGGGACTAATGCGGTAGAAAAGAACTGATTCCCAGTGACCTCCACACAAGAAGAAAAAGAAAGAGAGAGAGAGAGAGAGAGAAAACAGTAAATTTTAATAAAATAAAATTTTAACCATGAAAACACATTATGAGGTGAACACTTTAAAGGAATTTTTTTCAGCTATCTTCCAAAGTATATATTGGGGGGAGGGGCTCTGCTCTAGAGTTGCAATGATACAGCTGGAGCTGGTGTCACTTTGCTACATTTTGTTGAATTTTTTCTAGTTTTTTTTTTACACACTCCCCATGTCCATCGTTTTAATGACCACATCGTATTCCTGTCAAACAGATATATCACTGACTTTTCATCCCTCTGTTGTCAACTACTCAAATTGCTTTATCCATCTTTGCTCTTGTAGGTAATATTCTTCTAAACAGCTTTGTGCACAAGGCTGTGAGATTATTTCCTTAGCTGATTTTAATTCTTTTCTCTGGCTAGTTTCTAGAATGATACAGTTACTAGCTCAAGGCAAATGAGCAGGCATAATGACCCTGAAAAATCTAACACTGGGTGTACTTTTTCCCAAAGACTCTTATGTAGAAATATAGTTAGGGAGCCAATGTCATATAGATGGTGACCACACCACACAAACAAGAGAAAAATGACATGGGGTGGGTGCTGGGAAGATGGATCGGTGGTTAAGAGCATTTGCTCCTCTTGCTGAGGACCTGGGTTCGGGTCCCAGGACCCACTTGGCCATTCACGCTACCTATAGCTACAGTTCCAGAGGATCAATGACCTCTTGAGGCCTCCTTGGGCTCCTGCATGCATGTGAGACACAGAAACTCATACAGGCAAATACACGTATGTATAAAATAAATAAATCTTGAGAGAGAGGGGCCCTCCAGCAATTAGGTCTGTGCTGCATCAAACAGAAGAGAGCAAGAAGCAAAAATATGTTTTCCTGCTCCTCAGAAGGGCAGAATAAACAGTTGTAGACTGTGCATGTGCTTGGGGGAAAGGAAGATGTCTGCAGTCACTCCAAGAGCATAGCAGGTGTTCTTGGCGGCAAAGAACGGCATACGGGAGCCAACACCAGATTTCCTAAACCATCCCCCAGCCTTCCTCATCTGCGACACCTCTGAGAGTCAAGAAAGGGTTCCAACTTCAGGTCTGCCTGCCTAGGGCCACTGTACTTTGGTTTTCCGGCCTGCCAGAGGTTTTTGGGAGGACAAATACACTTATGTGTATAACGCTCCTTGAGAATTCCCCCATAATTGATAAGATTTTCTACTTGGAGTTAGCTTGTCGTTACTTACAGTTCACAGGACCATGCAGAGGGTATCCCCGCATAATTAACTGCAATATTTTTTATAAGTGGTTCCTCCAAATTTGACATTATAAAAAATGCTGTATGCTTAACTTCTCCAAACACACACACACACACACACACTTCATACTGAGTTGGTGTGGCTTTCCCAGTCAGTCGGCGCTTGCTGTCCTTCCAAAAGCCCTCACCTCGAGAGCCAGATAAAGCTCTGCACAGCTGAAGCCTCTGGAGTCTGGCTAGCCTGAGGCTCCATGGCTGGCCTGCCTAAGCACTGAGGACCTCAAACCATGGCCAGCTGAGATCTGGCCTCTGCAGAGACCTCCAGACACCAGCCCTCAGACCACAGGTCAGAAGCAGTCCTTGCAGGTCTGTGGAGAGCCGCTGAACCCTTGTTTGAAAGTGAACATTATTATCCAAGCAGAGCCAGCCCTCCAGTCCAGTTGGTAACGCACTGGCCTTGTGCCAGAAGCCCTGGGTACCATCCCCAGTATCATATAAACCAAGGCTGCTGGCATAAGTCCATAATCCCAGTTTACAGGAAGTAGAGGCGAGAAGATCAGAAGTTCAAGGTCATCCTCAGTTACAAAGAGAGTTGAAGGCTAGCCTGGTATAAAAGGAAGCAGCTAATATTTTGAGAGTCTGGAGGCAACCAATATTTAGGGTGCCAGGATGTGTCAGAACCAGCTGGATGTCGTTAAATGCCTGTTGCTGTGCCGCAGTGCACACCCGGCCTGCCGTGGTCTCCGACTATAAGCCTAGCAGACAGCCTTTCAAACAAGCCTCCGAGGGTGCAGGAACAGCCACGACTGGAGGACTCTGGAACGGTTAAGGAGGATCATCAGATTCATTTGCTCTGAGTTTGGCAGCTGACAGCCACGCCCTAACCCAGAGCTTCTCAACCCCTTTGGGGTTGAACGACCCTTTCACAGGGGTCATCTAGTGGAAAACACAGAATTTTACATAACGACTCAGAACAGTAGCAAAGTTACAGTTATGAAGTAGCAACCAAAACAATGTTACGTCTGGGGGGGGGGGGTCACTACAACACGAGGGACTGTATTAAAGGGTTGCAGCATTAGAAAGATGGAGATCCACTGTTTAGCTCCTATCTGCCTCAGTTTCCTTTCCTTCCCAGTCATCCACAGAGCCCGCTATCAAAACGCCGGTTCAGAATCCAGAGATCGAAGTACAGGGTGGCTGGAGCACCTCAAGGATGGTCAGCATCTTTAGTAGGTGCTGTAGGTAACAGCCGGTGTGACCTTGACAGAGGTGAGGGGCTGGGAACACTCGCTACACTTCCTCCACCATCACCACCACCACCACTCGTGACAGCAGCCCACCTGACTAGGATGTTTCA
Organism: Psammomys obesus; assembly: GCF_907164565.1. NCBI lineage: Eukaryota > Metazoa > Chordata > Mammalia > Rodentia > Muridae > Psammomys > Psammomys obesus. The sequence goes on along the minus strand of NW_026595981.1, from coordinate 6,599,605 downwards.
TTCCTCACATTAATTTCTTCTCTTTCTTATTGAAACTACATACTGTTAAGTTTTACTGTCCAAAATTGGGCACTGTTTAAAACAGTAATATTCCGAAAGTACATATTCCAATATTTAACTGTTCAACGATGTCCAAAAGAGTAACAAGCAAAGTTTCTCGCCCTTGCTATGTCTTTGAAGATTCTCATTAAGGACCAGGTTGAGGGACAGAATGCTTAAACAAAGCTAACTGATTACCTGACACACAAATACTTGTTTTTGAAATTTATTTTTTTTTAATTCTTTATACAAGTATGTGTTGTATGCTGAGCGTTTCCCCCACCACTTCCACAAGTCCCTGCCGTGCACTGATTTCTTCCGGAAAGCCATCTCTCCCCCTCCCCTGTTAGGGCATCTATTCCTGCTGTCATTCACTGGCAGGTAGGCTTTATAGGGCAGCTTTCTAGACCCCCTGTCCCTGAGCCCCTAGCACTTGGCTAAGGAACCATCAGGCTCCCTGGTGTTGGTCATCGGAAAGGCCTCAGTGACTCCTCCAGCACGGCTAGAGGCTAAGGTACCCGGCACATGAACCATGTCAATATGCCCATCCTCCAAAGGAGATTGAATCCTATACCCAAGCCAGAAAAGGTTTACCTTCCCTCTCCCCTCCCCAAACTGTTACCTCACAGCATCCAGGCTGTCATTGCTAACGACAGCCCTTTTCCTTCACTCCTCTCTAAGTTCCATTGTTGATGTCTGCCTGTGTTTACTAATACAGAGTAAATCTATGGCAGGGGTGTGGCGCTCACTGTGTTTCTTTTGGACATGTTGGTGTGTCTACCTGTGCCTCTAACAGTGACTCATGGGTCGGACTGCCTAGAGCTTTAAATAGACTGTTAGCAATATACCAAAAAGCAAAGCCTAGCTCTGCCTCTGCAGCCAGCTGCGTGACCAGAGACAAAGCACTCAGCCTTGCAGGATCTCAGATTTCCTATCTTAATGATAGCATGGATTAGATGCATGGTTCTTAGCCTAACTATAGCAGTCAGACCCTTTAGGAGCTTTTCTGAACTCCTAACGCTGGAGTCTTGGCAAAAACGACTAGCTTCTGGTCTCTGGGGTGAGCAGAGAGTGCCCGCAGTGTCTAAAAACGTCTCCAGGTGATTCTGATGCAACCAGGCTGAGCAGGCTGCCCTGGGTGATCCAGCCCTGCTATTCAATTAATTCCACCATTTATCATGGAGGAGACGAGAGTTAAGGAAGCCAAAGTTAGTGCTGTGCACTGGACTCCGGGGAACAGAAGCCAAGGGCAGAAAGGCCCGGAGTGCCACCTGGGATTCAATTTAACTTACGAATTTCCTGAATAGAAAGGGAAAGATGTCCTGAATAGAAAATCAGATAACTATCGGGCCAAAAGCCCAGGCTGGAGGTTTCTTGGTAGAAATATACTTCTGGGGGATACTAGATCACTCCCCCACGGGTTCAGCCTGCTATGGACAATAGAATGGGAGTCTAAGGGAGTCCACAGGTGTCTACAGCTGGCAAGGAACCCTCTCTCCTCCACCAGGAGGCTGATGCCACCTCCAGCACCTTCCCTGGGAAATAAACCTACATCATCTGTCCGTTCAGCTTCCTGCCATCCCAGCAGTCACAGAGCAAGAAGAGGGTGGGGGCTAGCAGTGGCTCTATTCTGCCCAAGGAATGGCCTCTCACCACTGCTGGAGACTCTCTTTCTCAGTAATATGCAGAGTGTCTTAAATTGGTTGGCATCTTGGATTTGATGGAATATGATCTTAACTCTGGTCCCTCTCAATCATTTTAACATTTCCATTATTCCACGATTCTGTAGCCATCTATCCAGACAAGTTTTATCTTCAGAGAAAACATCCATCAATCCCCAGGGTCAGTCACCAGATTTTACTACTCCTGCACCATTTTGTTTCATTTGGGAACCAGTATCATCAACATGCCCACACATCAGCAGCCCTCTCTTGTCAGAAAGGCGAAATCTCTGCGTTCCCCAAGATGATGAGAAGCTGCCTGCTGATAAGGTCTCTTCAAAGATAGTAAAGTACTAAAGAAATGCTGTAATGAATGATGCAACCTATCCTCCACCGAACCACACTCCCATATACCAAACACACTCACACATACATACCCACACACACAAACTATTTGCCATGAATGTTCAGCCAAAGGAAGCACTGCTCATTGTAAGTAAGAACTTCCGGGAGCCCTCATTGCAGTTCCTGTTTGGGTCACTGAGAGCTTGTTTATTTCTTCTGCAAGTGAGAAGAAACCTTTGTGAGGATATAGGCACCTAAGAACCACGGATGGTGTTGGAGGATAATGACAGAGGCAGTCACTGTAGCATCATGGCTGACCAAGACGAGCACCTCTTAGGTCCTAAGCACCCTAAGTCTTAAGCACCCTCCTAGTCCTCTTAATGGCATGTGACACCTGCTGCCTCTCTTCTACTCCTTCCTTTCCTGACCCTCACCCTGAGAACCCCAAGGTCCTCTCTTACCTTCTCCCAAACACTGACCACCTTATTTGATACCTGACCTAATCCTGGCTGCTCATCACCTGGCCTCAGATCTACTCCTGCATTCTACGTCTTCCTACATATCCTATCTACATCCTCATCAGGGCTTCATGGTCCACCATCCACCCATTCATCGGTTCACCCACCAACCCATCCATTGGCCTTACCCACCCACCATCATCACCTTTAAAAATAGTCACCGTGTGTCTGCGTGCTGTGAGGACTCCTACATGCTTAACACATAGCTTCAAACATAGGCACTAAAGAGTCTGGTACAGCAGGCCCTTGGTGTGAAACCTGACTTTTATAGGACCTTGTGATAAGTCCAGAAGAGGAAAAGCACAGAGGGCTGGGAGTCTAAAGGAAGGGTTATCCCAAACTTAAGGGGTTAGGGAAGGCTGCCTAGAGCTGATGGGGATCTTTTAACTTCATCTTCAAGGATGGATGCTTATGTGTGTGTGTGTAACAGAGAGAGACAAAGAGAGAAGGAGAGACAGAGACTTATCTGCATGTGTATTGCACCACCTTGTGCACATAGGCCAGAGGAGAATGTCAAGTATCATGCTCCATCACTTTCTGCCTTATTCCCCTACGGCACCCGAGGCATCAAGAACAGACAAGAAAGGGAATGCATACAGACAGAGATGCATACAGCACAGCTTCATCCAGGGACTTACAAGAGCCGGGCCAAAGAGCCAAAGCTTGGCCAAGGCCATGTAGCCAGTGCTGACAGAGCTCCCCACGCCTGACCACAGGCTGGCATGCACTTCTCTTGCCTGCCTGACACCCACCCTGAAATAGGAGTCTTAGGTGAGGCGTAGAGACATGAGGAGAGAGAATAGCACCAGCTGGCCGATGACCTTTCTTCCTGTGGTCGGGGCATAATTGATCACGTCTGTTTCTCATCGAGATCAATCGAAGAGGACATCTCAACCCCGGCCGACTGACTGACGTCTAAATGAGGAAGGTGCACTTGCTTGATAAATGAGTCACGAATGCCTTCGACGCCACACTCTCTAACCCTGCACCATAAGCTCTTCCATAATGATAAATTCTCCCTGGCATCAGGCAGTGCTACGAGGCACGTGTGTCCCCACAGACAGTCTCCTGACAAATCGTAGCTCGCAGACACAGCTCAGGAAAACTCCAAGTATTGATCTCCCTCATGTGACCATGTTGTATTCATGGTAAAAAAGAAAAAAAAATCACAGAATCCTGAAATGCTGAACTGGAAAAGCCTACAGAGACCATTTTTGCTCATGGAGAAACTGGCGCCTCACAGAGGGAAAGTTGCCTTGGTAACTTGGCTTGGCTGCAACAGGGCCTGTAGTTGAGACATAGCCTTAGGCCAACTCTGGAAGAGAAAAATGTTCCCCCTACATCCCTGCTCAAAATTTTGAGGTGTGTGTGTCTGTCAGTAAGTGTGAGAAGTGACAGGTGGGGTAAAACAGGTGGGAGAAAGGTGCCAAAGGCAGGAGAAGAGGCCAGAGCATGGTCCTGACAGAAGAGCAAAGGAGCCTGATCCAGGGCAGACGGGTACAGACAAACAGGAAGGAAGGCCAGGGTAGTAAGAGAGTGGAGTCAGAAAGGTCCTAAGACCTTTGGGGAGAAGAGGAAAGACAGAGTAAAGACACGAGCACAGATCCTGAATGTCTACTGAAGAAAAGGAGCTTGGGTTTTCCTGGGGAGAAGACGTGGCCTGGCCTGCATTGTAAAAAGATGGAGAAGTTGGCCCAGCAGGAAATGGTACTGCCTGACCACCAGAGTTCAGCCTCGGGATCCATGTGGTAGGCCTCCACGTGTGTGCCGTTGTACCTGTGTGCAAATGCACACAGCACACAAACAGCTGGTTATCCAAACAAATGTTATTTTCAAATACAGGATTGGGGTGAGGCTATGGGCAGTAACACCACAAGGAAGGCAGGGGACAGGAAGCTATTGCAATAATCCAAGAGAGGTAGTGACAGTCTCAGCTTGTGGAGAACAGGAGACATCTGTGTTGGTTTGGGGAGATGGAATCTGTAGGTCATACACACTTGGTGGAGGAGAGAGAAGAGGGAAGGGAATCCCGTGGAAAGATGTGTTTTCCTTCTAACTCCCAACATGAATAATTTTCAGACCTAAAAATTAAGACCCCATGTCTCCATTGTCTTCAAATTACACTCTGAATTTCCACACAGCTATCCAAAAGGCATTGCAATATACTGTATGGTTGGTAAATTCCATCTTGCTGTCCCCCCCCTGCTGCAGCCTCCTCTTGGTATGTCCTTCAGTTGGAGAATTTGGGCTCATCTACAGCACTGCCTGTGTTAGGCAGGGGAGGCTAACTTCTGTAATGATCAGCCCTTCAGTCTGAGTGACAGCACAATAAAAGTTTATCCTTCCCCCACGATAACAGGCAGTGTTCCATGAAGTCATTCGGGGACCCAGAATCCTTCCATTTTGTGCTCCTCCCTCCTCCAGGTTTTAGCTTTGCCTCCTTTCTGCTGACAGATGGGAAAAGAGCTTATCTAGCCTTAGCCGGGGAGTCCCACTCACTTCCACCTCATCTCATAGGTGAGAACCAGTCACACGCTTCACAAGACTGAGAGGGGCTTGGGAAAAGCGTCTAGCACAGGACAAAGATGAGAACTCCAGTACTGGGGTGCCCACAGGCTCTGTGGGGCTTCCCTGGTTCATCTGAGTAAGACATTCACAAATCAGCATTCAGTGGTTCCTTAATGAAGACGCAGAACTTGCCTTGATCCAAAGACCCCAAGTCAGCCAGACACAGTGAGGCACACCTGTAAGCCCAACACGTGGAGGGTGGAAACAGGAGGATCAGGATTCAAGGCCATCCTCTGTTACATATAGTGAGTTCAATGACAGCCTAGGCTATCTGAGGCCTTGCCTCAAAACACCCAACATGGCGGCTGAGGAGACAGGTTAGCCAGTGCTTACCTTACAAGGTTGAGGACATAAGTTTCACGTCAGATCCTACATTAAAAAAAAAAAATCTGGACAAGTTGTGCTAAGTTTGGAGCATGGGGTGATGGCACACACTTTTACTTCCAACACTGAGGAAGTAGAAATAGTTGGCTCCTGGGGCACCTGACCCACCTACACAGACCCATCTGCAATTATGTATACACACAACACAACACACATGTACACATGTCTCACACCCCAGAGGTCACTGGGCACGGACGCTACCACCATCCTCTCCATCCTGAGGGGAGAGCTTTGCCCTCCGCCTGCCATCTCCCAACATCAGGAGCTCGCTCCTCTCCATGTGCGCCTCCTAATAGATGGCTCTTCCCCTCCGCAGCCACGGGAGACAGAAGCTGTAAGGCAGTTGTCAAGAGTTACCGCAGCCTAGAGAAAGGAGCGTGAGAATGAAAGTGATTCATCAAGAAGACTTATAAGCCGATTGGGCAACTCGTGATCAGAGCTGTTTAGCTACCCAGAGGGACAGCAGGATAAATTACAGCCAGAAGAATTAGCAATTACAACCTTGGCACCTTACATGGGGAAGGCCCGTTCCAGTCACCTGTCACTGCGCTTGTAAAGTGTAGGGAGAAACATCTGGGGGCGGCCTACTCTGCATTTATAGATTGCTTTGAACAACAGGAGGATGAGTTCCTGGGAAAAAAGAGTGAGACGGGTATCTGTAAATGATTTTTTTTTTCCCCTGAGGTTAGTCTTTCAACTCTATTTCTTTTCTCAAGTCCCATTTGGCTCTTAGCAGCCTGTGGCTCCTGGCACGGGCTTTCAATGACGTGGTTCTGCTCTTTCTCTCTTCCTGCCGGTGTCACTGTCGAGAAGCTAATGGTTCCTAAGTGAACATGGCAGCTTGCCCCACATGGAGCTGAGGTTAAAGGACCTGAGGTTAAAGAATTGAAACAATCCCTGCTCTTGACCAGAGAGAACTTAGTGGATTTATACAAGTTAAACTTGCTTACAGCAACAACAAAAAAAGAATCTGACATATCATTAGAGAAATATGGGGTTCTGTTTGCATGTCATCTCATAAAAGCCCTCCAAGATGGAGGTTAGCTTCCTATGTCACATAAAGACACCTGATACTCAAACAACGTCAACACCTTGCTCAATGCTTGCAAGTAGGAAGACTTTCTGGGCCTATACTATCTCATTCCAACCCAGGCATCTTTCTACTCCTAAATTAATCCCCACCAATGCCTACCTAGGGACTCTCTGGAAAGCACCAGAGGTAAGTCAAGTTGGGTGGTGGTGGTGATGGTGAGGATGGTGGTGGTGGTTGTGGTGGTGATGGTGGTGATGGTGGTGGTTTGAGACAGTCCCCTGTACCACTGGTTGACCTTGAACTCCCCGTGTAGCAAGGATGACTTTGAACTTTCTCCTGCATCTACCTCTCTAGTGCTAGGATTATGGACATGCACTTCTTCTATGCCTGGTTTTCTGAAGTGCTTGGGATAGAATCCAGGCATACTAGGCAAGCACTCTACCAACTGAGCTAACAATCCCCAGGCCTTAAGCAACCGGGAAATGACTCAAACTTAAACCTACAGGGCCGTAACAGTGTGAGAGTTGACTGTGGGGTATAGTCCTTGGAACATGAGATCATCCTCTGCTCCAATAAGAAATATAGCAATGACTCAGAGACAGAACTGGCAGGGGTTGAGATGGGGACATAGCTGGTTCACTGTGTAACAGGACCAGGGGCCTGAAGGTGTGGGTTCATGTGGTCTTCAGCAAATCATTCAGTATCTGTGAGCATCCGTCTTTTCATCTGTAGGATGGTGGCATGTCCTCATCAATAGGAAGGGAGGCCTTGAGCAGAGCTTCCTGGGACAGGAATCGCCCAGTGAGTCTCTAAGAAAAACCATCTTCTTCCATTGGGCAGTATCTATCCCCTGGTAGTAGAGAAAGCAGGACCGAGGGTGTGAGAATGGTTCATGACCTCAGCGTCAACGTCTCTACCAGCAGTGGGATACCACACAAGATTCTTCTCATCCCTGCTGCAGTCTCCTCATGTGTGTGTGTGGTGGGGACACTAACAGTCTTCCCTCAGACTTAATCTCTGTAGACTGTTGATGGATGGGTATTAGTCATGATCCCCACTCACCTCCCCTCCTGCCACAGCTATGGCACTGTCTCAGGGAGTTGGGCAAAGGGCTGACATGGGCATGACTCATACTGCTTTGGAAGGCTAGCTCCCAGGAGTTGCTTATGGACCAACTGCTTCCAACTGCTCATCTGAGATGGTAGAGACTTGAAGGAGAAGGCTTCTTCAAAATCCGTATTATCAGAGCAGCAGGAAGGACACCTGAGCATTTTTGTGGCTGGAGGCAGTGTTGCTAATGACCTTCCCACACTCTCTCCAAAGCTTCGGCCATTGAAAAGCCAAGTGTAGGCAGTGGCCCGTGCTTTGGGTCATCCTCTTTTTGACGAGCCCTGCCCATGCATCAACTGCACATACGGGGACCCTAAAACTTGCAGAGGGGACATCCAGTGGCCATGGTCATCAGGATTCAGGACTAAGTTCCGAATGTAGCCCTTGGGAACTCAGCACAATGGACGTTGCTGTTTCATTTCACCAGCTCTAATGCTTCACATCTCCCAGGAGGCAAGTTCTCCTGAGAGATGAGTGGGGGATGCGGATGGTCTCCATTTATATCTGTAACCCTGGGGAATTTTCCCGATGGTCACCGTGTTCTGGTACAGAGTCTCAGGAGGTTTCAATTACATCTTCCTAGTTGCAGGCCCTAGCTTTCCCCACAAGGGAGAAACACTGAGCAAGAGGCACATCATCCAGCGAGAGCTCAAGCAAGGATGCGCCTATGTGTTAACCTGTTTAATAGTACTACTGACCCATCAGTATAGCTGTTGTGTGAATGAAGAAGGCAAGGCTCAGAGATGTTTTAAACCTTCTCAAGGATCTCACAGGAAAACAATGGCCACAGCTACAATTAGCTGAGCATCTGCTCCACAGTAGGCATTGCGCAGAGGCCCTGGCAACCTTAAGCTCAGTTACCATGCTGTATCTCATTCAGATCTAAGACAACAATGATGACTGTGAGGGCCACTGGTGTTCTGTGTGCCAGCTGGAAGCAAAAGAGAAACTAGAACACAGTGTAATGCTTATCACTGATGACACGGCATTGTAGACATGTTTGCAGATAGAAACGTGTACCTCCTAACAGATGGAACAGAGAATCCTCACTGCAGTGAGAACAGCGGCTACTCCCAGTCCACCGACAGGGAAACTGGGTGAGCATGTGAAAGAGCTGGAATCGAGACCCAGGTGTGCCTGAGGCTGCAGCCCAGTCTTCTTACCACCCCTCCCCCCATGCTGAGAAGCACCTGCTATGCATCCTCTGAGCCAACCCCCAAGTCACTGTCTCTGGTCCCCACAGTAAACGTGAGGGTTGGTATTTATGCCCACACGTACGGAAACAGAGCTGAACATGAGAACCCAGACCTGCTCGGTCCTGAAGCCCCAAGGACCTCACAGCATCCCACATCATACCACCTCCTTCTCTTGCCTGTCTACGATCCCGACAGTCTTTTCCAGAAAGTCATGTGATGTTCTGGGTGAGTGTGATTTTGCTCTGTTGAGCCCTCCCACAAAAGTGAGAGCTCATGCCATTCCAAGACCCAGCCAGGAGGATGAGGCAACCTGTGACCAGGCCCCATTCTGCCACCTGACCCTCTTTCAGTGGGAGGTACAGATTGTCTGCTCTCTACAGCCATTCCTCACAGACCCACTTAGAAGCAGAGCCATGGACCTTAGACAAAGATCCAAACTCGCCCTGGGACTCTGAATTTGTTACTTTTTCTCATGCTATGACAAAAATGCCCGGCAGAAAGCAACTCAAGGGAGGAAAGATTAATTTTGGCTCACAGTTCACAGGGATCCAGTCCAGCATGGTCGGAAAGAAACGGTGGCGGGAGGGTGAGGCAGCTGCACATTGCATCCATAGCCAGGAAGCAGGGATGAATGCTGATGTCCACTTAGCTTTCTCCCCTTTCCCTCTTAATTCATTCCCTGTCCACATTCTGGGTTGGCATTCCCAATTAAACGTATCTAGAAACAAGCTCATAGACACACCAATAGGGCTGTCTCCTAAGTGATTCTGTGCCCAGTCAAGTTGACAGTGGAGATTGGCCATCAAAGACTCTAAGCCCAAGGGAGGAACCTCAAGACCCAGACAGAATTCCTGTCCAGGGGTCGTGGAGTGCTAAGTAGGATTTGATGACCTGGGGTTTTAACCCAGAAATAGATCTCAAGGCCAAGCCTTCACCACTGATGGAATCTATTTCTTAGTTGGAAAGGCAGGCTTTTTTTTTTAAGGTGGATGAATTCAAGCAAGAGCTCACTGACGAAGCCCCGTTGCTGAGTAAATGTCATCACAAAGTATGTAAGACTCAGAGGTTTAAACAAAAGATTCCTATTTCCTCATGACTCTGAAGGTTGGAAAGCCAAGACATCAGGGCTGGTTTCTTACAAGACCTTCTTAAAGGCTTGCTTCCCACGGTATTCTCAGAAAGCTCCTTCTGTGTGTGCACAGGGACAGAGAGGCCTGCTGTCTCTCTTTCTTCTTATAAAGACACCAGGACAGGCCCTATGACCTCATTTAACATTAAATTATTCACTTAAAAACACTATTTTCTCATACAGTCACTCTGGGGGGAAGAGCTTCAGCATGCATAGGGAGTAGGTATACCACCCACAGTGGACTTCATTGGTGTTGAACTCCAGAAGCAGGTAGTGTGTTGATCTTGTCACAGCAGCCCTCTCTAAGGGCCCAAGAGTCAAGGTTGCATCTGTAAAAGACAGTATCTGCTAAAAGTAGATCATGGATGGATATTGACAGCTTTTAAAATGAGCACAGATGGGGGCTAGAGAGATGGCTCAGCAGTTGAGAGCATTGGCTACTCTCACAAAGGACCTACGTTCAATTCCCAGCATCCACCTAAGATCTGTAAGTCCTGTGCCAGGAGATCTAATGCCCTTTTCTGGCCTCCAAGGGTACCCACATGAACATGGTACATGTACATGCACTCAAACACACATTACACATTACATAAGTTGTTGTTGTTGTTGTTGTTTTAAATAGCACCACCTAAGACAAACAACTCGTCCACATAAATTGGCATGCTTTAGTGGAGAGGAAAGCAGATTTTTAAGGTTCTGAAGTAGCTCTGCCCTGTGTAAAAAAAACTACTTAGCAAAGCAGGGGAGATGGTTCAGCCGGTTAAGTGTCTGCCACGCAAGCATGAGGACCCAAGTTTGGGTCCCCAGCATCTATGCAAAAGCCTGGCATGGCTGCATGCATCTGTAACTCTGGGATCTTGCAGTCAGGTAGAGACAGAACGAGCCCTGGAGCTTGCTAGCTGGCCAACCTAACTGAATCTATGAGCTCCAAGTTTGATGGAAGATCCTGTCTCAAAAAGTAATGTGGAACACTGTAGCAGAAGACACCAGCCTGTATGCACACACATCCACACATCCACACATACACATATGCACGCACCTACAGAAACATATGCATACAACACACACACACACACACACACACACACACATACACACAAAGAGAAATGAGTGCCTGAGACTATGGTCTTGCTAGAGATGGGAACAGGAACACTGCATTTGGTGGACCAACAGAGCGTGAGAGATAATTTGTGTAAGCCCTCATGAGCTCCTGTGAAAACTAATTATTTGGGGATTTGTAGAACACAGTGTGGTGCCATCAACATCAAAACCAGGAAGCCAGCCTAGACACAAAGCTGGGCCCCAGCTAAGGCAGGGCTCAGCTACAAGGCAAGGATCCAAGAAGTCACTCTATGAGCCAAGTGCCAAGCGCATGAACCTCAGATTTCATAGCTCACCTTCTTAGGATCCCTTCAAAGACACCCATGCTTTATGCCTGGGGAACTCCACCATTTCCCACATGAAAAGCACCAGGAGGGGAGCGTGATAGATCCCACGGCAACTGCTTGGTGTGAATGGGCCTCTGACTCAGACATCTGGGCTCAGGGATGCTGCGGAGCCAGATCACAGTGACGTCACAAATGCAGAGAGGAAAGCCTTCCAGGCTTCCACACACAGGGTTGTTCCTATCATGTGGGGCCCTCTGCCACTGCAGTGTGACCCAAGGGAGAGGATGTTTCTGCTAAGACTCTGCTGATGAAGTGCCAGATGCCACAGAGTTGCGCTACCCAGGCCCTGGCTGGAAAATTCGCATGGCCATTGGCTACACATGCAGGGACTCTGATACCCTGCCTGGTACCCATGCTGGGGTACATGCTTCCCCTTCCATTTTCTCTCATTTCCAAGGAGTGAAAAAAATTAAAACCAAACCTGTACCAAATGCTCAGAGTGACGGTGTATACTAGCCTGGGCCCGGCTCTAACTTCAAGGGCACATGCCTATAATCCCAGCAGTAGAAACACTTAGAAGTCTGAGGCAGGAGGATTACTAGTCTGGGGTAAGTCTGAACTGTGTGACTTATCTAGGTTACTTTGGGTTTTGTTCTTAAAAGGGGAGAAAAAATAATAAAAGAGTCCCATTCAAAAAAAAAAAAAAAGGAAGAAAAAGACTGTGAATGGAAATGGATCTAAGCCCCATCAACACTTCTGACCCCGCCTCCAGCACCTCCTCCTACACGCCCACAGGAATGTCCCCAGTGCCATGTAAATGTAATGTATTTTAAGGGGAAAAGAGTAGGAAGATGGGAATTGGAGATGGATGGCTGGCCAAGGAGCCAGTGAAGCCAGATGGGAATGCGGGAGAGGAAGCAGACTGCTCAGGACCGCCCCAGAGTGTCCCCGGGGGCGTCATTCATGCCTCAAGCCACGTGAGTGAAATAGGAGGTTGCGGTTGTGCTGTGTAGCCTATCCCCTGCATGGCTGGATCCCAGCAGCAGCAGCTCTGGGAGGTCCAGTTTCACATACAAAGGCTGCCCCCTCTGGCCCCTTCTGGCTTGTTCATTTCGTGACGCTGGAAGGTGGAAGCTGGACCCAGGAATTTTCTGGGAGACAATTTGGAACCCAAATCACCACTTCAGAGTTTATAGAGAGAGAGAGTGGAAGTCAGAGAGAAGGACCTCCAAGACTACATCACCAACAGTAACTGGTTAGGTGTGGGGGCCACCTGGGTGCTGAACTGGGAAGGCCAAACCCACACTTAAAGCAAGAACCTGGCCCCAGACCGGAGGGCCTAAAAATGTCTGAGCTCTGGAGAGGTGAGGCGCTTGGCCCACACCAGCTTGCAAGTAGGCTGCCAAGCCAGGCCAGCCTGAGTCGGTTGCAGCCACACTCTGTTGCTCCAGTTAGTTCACCTCCCCACCTTCCTCCCTGTAGAGCAAACCAGCAAATCACACACCAAGGAAAGTGCTGAAGACTGCCCGCAGCAGTTACCCAGATGTGATGATAACGGCATGTCCTCGCTACAGACACTCAGAAGACATTTCTGCCGAAAAAAAAAACTGTGACACTAGGAAAAGGACAGAGGGGTTGACTCTGCAGGGTCATACCTACTATGACATGTGTGTCCTGTAGGAGAGTTTTCAGGCACCCAGCTAGTGCCATGTCAAGCCTGTCCCCTAGACACCAAGCACTGGCCTCCGCCTGCCATTCATATGCCAGGCTTGATGCATGACCTGAGGGTCCTCTTTATATGCTGTGCTTTAAAAACAAAAACAAAACAAAACAAAACCACTGTCTTTTCCCACTCAGTTTCCTCTAACCAAAACACCCTTCCCATGCCTGATCATCTTTCATCCTTTCTAGACTCAGTTCCAACCATCATGGCCTCATGAAGTCTCTCCTGTACCTCCCTCCTGAGTTGGTCTGATCCTGCCCTCTCTGATGCCCTGCACTGATGTACTTTATTGCTGCTCTACAGTGCCTGCTTACATCTATTCTTTCTAGATTCTTAGTCCATGGGCATAGGAACCAGGCTATTCATCATTAAATCGTCACTTCCCAGCAGTGTTCCTGAAAACAGATTGGGTGATGTTCCCTGAACACATGGGAGATGTGGTGAGTGCATGGATGAATGGACAACAAATGGATGGATGGATGGATGGATGGATGGATGGATGGATGGATGGATGGCTTGATAAATGGATATTGGAGAGATTGATGATGGGTGGATAAATGGATGGATGGATGGATGGATGGATGGATGATGGACTGATAGATGATAGATGGATATTGGAGAGATTGATGATGGGCGGATAAATGGATAGATGGATATTGAAGGGATAGGTGGGTAGATGGATGGATGGATGGATGGATGGATGGATGGATGGATGGATGGATATTGGGGAGATTGATGGGTGGGCAGACGATAGATGGATGAACACATAGAGAGATTAAAATAAAACTGCAGAGGCTGTCTCTGTAGCTATGACACCACATCAAGAAAGATTCTCATATGCCCAGAGGCATTTGTAGAGCTAGCGAGGCCCAAAGCGAAAGTTATGTTTGAGTGAGATGCGTTGCAATCTTTCAAAAACACAGCAACATTCTTCTTCTGCAGAGCCAATTTACATTTTCTGTTCTTGTCACATCCTCTTCCACTCACAGACATTTTTGCAATGGATACAAGCTTATTATTTTATTATTTGTCACAAATCATAGATAATTCACTTTTTAAATTGATTTTTTTGTTGTTGTTGTTGCCTGGTAAAATGCTAGGTCAGCTGCTTCTGCTACTGAGTCCCTTCCAGCAGGCACAACTGAAAGCTCTGGCGACTTCAAAGCAAGGACAGAGAGTGGCTGACTTCTAACTGGGGAAGGTCTCTTTGCGGTCCCATTGGCCCAAACGCTAATCGGGGATACTCTTGCTTAAGAGAGCAAATCCAGTCACTGTCCTTGCAGGGAAGGGGAGCTCACTCTGAGTTTCTACAGTCCATAATAAGCTTAGCCTGTTCTGTGAGAATATTTAGCAGTGTGTGGCTTGGTGGCATTTGCATTTGAAGCCTCTCAGAATGGATTGCTTCTTCTCAATTCCAATTTCAGTGGTCCTGACTCTAGAATAAGAGCTTTGCAGTCAGGCAGACCCTAGTTTGAATCCTGCCCCTACTGCATCTCAGCAGTGTGGCATAAGATAAAGCTACTGAAGTTTGCTCCTTTGTGAAAACAGACATTCACTGGCTAGATTGCCACAACTAAATCATTCAATATTTTCCATGCTGAGGGGTCTGAAGAGCATTGCTGCCATCCTTTAAACCTTTACCTCAGGTTCCATCCACCCATATGGTAATGACCTCTGTTTCCTGTGGACCCCACTGCGCCGTATATACCGTATACCATCCTTAGGACACAGCCACGAGAAGGATGAACAACTGCGTTTTAATCCCTGCTCTGCTACCCGTTAGCCATGCGAGCAGAGTCACTTACCCTCTCTGGACCCATCTAGCCAGAGGTTTGACAGAGAACACTGAAGCACCAATCCGTATGGCAGGTGTGTGGATTCGGGGAGTCCACAACAGCCAAATGCTTTGAACAGTGCCTGGCCCTCAGCAAGAACTCAACGCTTCCGATGCCTGTTAGCATTGGCTGGGTGGTCATTCGGGCAGTAAAACATCCCGCCAGGTCATTGCGAAGATTTAAAGAGATGCTGTTCTACCTCAAAGCCAGGCACACAGTAGGCATTCACAACCTGAGAGATTCTACTGCTCCATCTCTTCACCACGACTTTTGCCTTGCCCTGAGCCTACCCTCCCTGCTCTGTACTTACGGGAAGAACTTTCAGTGAAATAGGGCAGAGGCAATGGGACTGTGTCTCCTCCCTTCCGGCTGCCTGAAAGGATGTATTTCCCCTGAGATCCCTTTAATGCCTGTGTTACCAACTGATTGGTGGATTTGATTTTAGTGTTTTATTTGATTTCAGAATTGTTTAAAAGGAGCACAGTATAATCACTTGCGAACACGCTTAAATCACTCGGCAGGATGCAATATAAACATCAAACTCAAAATTACAGCTCAAAAAGCAGGCTCTGATTTCTCCTCCTCCTCCCCCTCCTCCTCCTGGGTGGGCAAGATAGAAGTTTGCACATGTGTTGGAAAGTGGGAAAAGAATTCACAGGGCATGGCTGAAGGCCGGGAATCGTAGGTTCTAGAACCTAGGTCTCCTCTGGGCACAAGACCCCTTACTGATAGGACAGAGGTTGAATGTCACATCCAAGGTCACATGAGAAAACCTAACTACAGACTAGTCCAAGACTCAGATGTGACCCATGGAGACCAGAGCACTGAATTGTCCCTGCTATCCATCAGCTTTACTCTCCAGAAGATGAGAGAGAAATGCCTCCAGATATCATGGGACATACCTCAAGATAATAGTAGGGGTTCAGCGGTATAGAAGCCTCTCAAGTGTGAGTACCCCACTTCACTTACCTCTGTGGGCTCCAGAGCCTGAAATATCCTGGGGGTGAGAGAAGCATTCATACAGTGAGGCTGGACCACTGGCCTGAGGCTCCTGACAAGAAACTGCCTGGACCATACCCCGACTCCCACCTCCTGCACCCTCTCAGAGGCCACACAGAGGTCATCTGGTGTGTGCCTACTGTGTGCCTCATCTCCTTGACTGAGTACCTCCTCCTTGGTGGCAGCCTTGCCAAGGGAGCCCAACAGCCCTTTTACTGCATTCTCCGAGAGACGCAACAGCAAAGGAATTGTCCCTTCAGCACTTAAGGCAGTTTGAAGACTTGCTGCTGGCTCTGAGCCAGGGTCACGCTGGCCCTGTCTTCGTCTAGTTCTCCAGACAGAAAGGGAGAAGAAAACACACTGAGTCAAATATTTAAATCGGGCAAGTCGTCTCAGGGCAGCCCACCCACTCTCCATCCACCCTGCGCCCTGGCTTGCCCTGTGCCTTGACTTGCGGAAAGACTCACATACCCGAAGACTTTGAAGAGGCTGGGGGAGCTCAGCAGCCGCATGCTCCAGACCCCTGGTTTTACGGAGCCCATAAGTAAGGCTCTGAGGGATTGCCATGCCTGCCCAGCAGCCCTCTCCCTCAGCCTCGGCCACCTCATCTCATTGCTGAGACAGTCAGTCCTGACAATGCCGTCCGATAACATGCAGAGAGGGACTACATATAGAAGACCCCAGAAACCACACAAAATAAGGGTGTGCCACATTTTGCCAAAATGTGGTTACCTGTGTCTGTGTGTGTTCACATGTGTGTGGGGTGCATGCATGTGCACAGTTACACGTCACATGGATAGAAACCAGGGGACAACCTCAGTGTAATTCCTCAGACATTGCCCACTTTAATATATATACATTTAGCTAGGGTCTCTCACTGGCCTGTAACTCACCCAGTAAGCTAGGCTACCTGTGAGCCAGGGACCTGCCTGTCTGTCCATCTCCACTAGTGTGTGCTACCACATACAGCTTTTTTTTTAACATGTGTTCTAGGGCTCAAACTGGGGTCCCCTTCCTTGCCAGGCAAGCCCCAAAATGCATTTCTGAGTCATTGATGGAAGGGCACGGCCAGGTGGTCTATGAGTTCCACTGGCTGTGTCCCCTGAGCCCACCCCGGGGTCGGGGACACAGGATGGCACTAAGGACATCCATGGAGACTGCAGTTTCGACTTCTTCAACATCCATTATGCATCAGACACTCTTGGGCACGTTCCATCTCGTTATGCAACGAGGCAGCAAAGTCTTAACATCCTGCTTGAGAACTCCTCTTCAGGAGAGAGATGCCTTCCCCTAGGAAAACACCGTTGTGAGGTGAGACTCCGTGGGAGAGGATGTGGCCACATGCCAAGACCTCGGGGGGAGGATGGCACTGCCTGGGAACATCCTGACGCTGCTCCCGGAAGAAGCAGGAAAGCACCTGAGGAGGGCACAAGGAGGAGGCAGGAAAGGGAAGGCAGAGATGGAGATGGATCAAGGTGAGGAGAGGTGAAAAGGCAAGAGAGCCTGCTCCAGCACCCTCGGACATCTTCCCTGGATCCCATCGTCCTGTGTGAGTGGGCTTTCTGAAGAATGTAAGCAGGGCTGAATTGTATACAAGGTCTTTGAATGTAGAACTGTCCCCACAGGCTCATGTGCGTTAGTTACATTTGGTCCCCAGCTGGTGATGCTGTTTAGGGGGATTATGGGACCTTTGGGACCCTAT
This sequence comes from Psammomys obesus, assembly GCF_907164565.1. Lineage (NCBI taxonomy): Eukaryota > Metazoa > Chordata > Mammalia > Rodentia > Muridae > Psammomys > Psammomys obesus. The sequence continues at coordinate 6,581,975 of NW_026595981.1, read as the reverse complement.
TAATGGACATAGACCACTGGGGAGTGTGGCTTCAGGGAGAAATGTTGGCCCTTCTTCTGGTCTGCTTCACCTCATGCAATAATAATGCCTCCAGCTCCCGCCACTGCAAACCAAGCTGTTCTACCACGTCTTCCCTGCCATGGTGGGCTGTGATCCTCTGAAACTGTGAACTGAGATGAGGCCTCCTTCCCTTGAGTTCTTCCTGCCCAGTTCCTCTTCGCTCATGGCAAGGAATACTGTTGTGATGTGGAGCAGGCACTGGAGAGACATCACCTAAGGGTCGCAGCTGGGTTACACATGTATATGCTTTTCAAGGTTAAGTTTAATCTCTCCCAGGTAGCTGATATCTCAAGATGCAAGCTCTTGAAGAATAAGATGTCAGAGAGGCCCAGCCACGTGTTCAAATTCCCCCAACTCAGTAATCAACAGCGTCAGAATCAGCTTAGTGTAGACCACGTTGTGTAAACTCATAACAAGGCCAGGACCAGAGTGTGAGGGGGAAAGAGGAAGCCAAGCTAGAACAGGTCTAAGGGCTTAGCCTTGGCAAGGACTCTGGGTGTGTTTTCCAGGACTTAGGGGTATACCATTCAAGGGTGCAACATATCCACTCCCCGAAGGAAGAAGTCAAGGGGCTGATAGAAGAGAAGAGGCAGATGGGCATTCAGTGACATCAGGTATACTAGATGGGCCTTTCCTGTCTCTCTCTTCTCTCTGCCCGTGCCCTCTTAGCCTTCCAGAAGCAGGAGGCGTGTGTTTCTCAGTACTTTTACCACCCTCTCAGCATCTCCTTCTAACTTAGAGCCTCAGATAGTGGCCTGAAGACACAGCAGGGAGGTCCAGGAACATTGACCAGGGCCTAGGATACGAACTTGAGACCCAAGACAGCTGAGACTCTGAAGAGCACCTCAGGCTGTAGTGCCACCTGCTGGTGAGTCTCAAACCTTGGATCTGGGACAGTCTGAAACCTTTAGAGGGTGAAGAGAACCTAAGGATAACCCCAGGCAGAGGAGGAACAATCATCAGCTCCTTTATATAAAAAAAAAAAAAAAAAAGCCTGTGGAAAGAAGCCTCAAGACCCTGGCAATGGAAGGCGAGCGGCAGAGGAGGAAGCAAAAGTTCTCACTTCTTTGTTTGGCTCCTAAAAGGAAGCAAGTATGGAAGCCACAGTTCCGTGGCACAGTATTGTCTGTGAGACTCAATTCTGGTGTCTCTGCTCTCTTCCTGATTAGCTCATCTACCGTGCCAGCTTTGCTACAACCATAAGCTTGACTATTCAGGATCCTAGCTCTCTCTCACCTAGATCCAGACCCCAAGATCAAGCTAGTGACCTTTTAACTTGCATGTATGAAATAGGCAGAGCAAGAGTGAGAGAGTGAGAGAGAGAGGAGAGAAAAGAAAAGGAGGGGAGGGGAGGGGAGGAGAGAGAGGAGAGGAGAGGAGAGGAGAGGAGAGGAGAGGAGAGGAGAGAAGAGAAGAGAATGTTGGGGGGGATCTTCTTCTAACTAGCAAGCTCCCAGAATCTACCTGTCCCGTCCCCCTTGTGCTGGAGTTGCAGGCACACACAGCTACACTCAGCTTTCTATGTTAGATTTGAACTCAAGCCCTCGTGTTTACGCAGCAAGCAGTCTCACACACTGAGCTGTCTCCTAGCCCCTCGACACAAAGGGCAGAGCTTTTCTGGCCCATAAAGCCAAATGGTAAAGTGGAAAGAGGTAGTTTAATGAATGAAAAAAAAGAGAGAGAGAGATAAGGCAGGAGGTGCTGCACAATTCATAAAGTGCTTGCCCTACACTATAAGGTCCTGGGTTCGATTCCCAGCACCACATAAAACCCTGTGTGGTGGTGCAATTCGCTGCTTGGGAAGTGGAGGAAGAAGGAAGGAAGTCTCAAGGTCGTCCTCGGCCTCAGGGTGAGTGAGTTTGAGGCCAGCCTGGATGCTGGAGACCATACTGAAAGCAGGAGACGAGGGTGGAGGTTAGGGAGGGGGAGGATCATGTGAAGGACTGTGCTAGGAAATAAAGTGTGGTGTTGAGCACCTAGCCAAAGCTATGAAGCACAGAATCAGATGAGGAGGCTGACAGCAGGGCCTGAGGGGTGGAGCTGAAGACCCTAGAGAACACCTGAAGCCACAGGAGCCTACAGAATAGTGGAGTTCAAAGTACTCCTCCAGTCATTCCACCAGTTGTCATTCTCAGGTTAAAACAGATTTAGAGTCTGTGATTAGGCTCATTCAAATGCACAGCCAATACTTGAATCTCTTGCCTCCGATCTCGGCCAATGAGGATTCACTCCCAAGAGTATAAAGGATAATTTCATTATTGAGTTATCGGGGCGGATTAGAAAGTTCTCTGTGTTTAGAACAAATCCTTCTTGAGGATTAAATAAGGTAACGCATTTAACATGCCCACCACAGTGCCTACAACATCAAGAAATGTTATCTTCATCTCCGCCTCCCTCATGACAACTGTTCGTGTGTCTATCTTTCCCTTGGGATGTCAGAAAACAAACCCAATTCTTCTTCGCAGGGACAGTCCTTCAGATATGTGAAGACAGTGCTTCAGGGTCCCTTGAGGCTCCACTTGCCTGGGATAAACAAATACTCCAACCCACTTCCAGACTCTCATTGGTAGGCAGGCACTGTCGCTGTGTACACTATCGTTTCCCAGCTGCTGCTGCTGCCTGTGAGGCTTCAGCGGTGCTGATGGAGCAAAAAATGAGGCCACCGTGGCAGAGCAGCCAGGTTCTGAATCAGAACCTCTAGGAAGAAAGGCGAGGAAGTAGCCCAGAGGAACGTTTAGCTCATTGAAAGAACTTTCTCAGACTACACCCACGCCCCACCCATTTTGATGGCACACCTTTTGTTTCTATTTCTTTGTGTGTGTGTGTGTGTGTGTGTGTGTGTGTGTGTGTGTGTATGTGTGTGTGTGTGTGTATTGTGTTGTGTTGTGTTGTGCTGTGTTGTTTTGCTTTGCTTTGCTTTGCTTTGCTTTGTTTTTTCAGACAGGGTTTCTCTGTGTGCCCTTGGCTGCCCTAGATCTCTCTCTGTAAAACAAGGCTGGCCTCAAACTCTTAGACACCCACCTGCCTCTGCTTCCCGAGAGCTGGGATTAAGGGTGTTCACCGCCACCACCCAGCAACAGTGACACATCTTCGCAGAAGAAAAGTCACTCAGAGGCTGGGGACATACTCTGTCAGTTAAGTGCTTGTCACGCAAGCATGAGGACCTCAGTTCAATCCTCAGAAACTACACCTTTTAAAAATGCCAGGCCCTGTGGTGGGCTTCCGGAGGCAGAGACAGGGTGAGCAGCCCTTAGCTCCCTCAGTTCTGAGCCTAGGAGGATCATCAAGCCGTAGGTTCCATTGAGAGACCCTGTCTCCAAAAACAACCCAGATGGTTCCACGGCCGAGGTTGACATCTGGTTTCTGCATGCTCTTGTACACATGCATGTGCAAACCCACATATGTAGCCACATGCAAGTGAATATTTACACACACGCCACAAAAACACTTACACACGTATGCATGCATACGCAGACGGAGAGAAACAGAGACAGAAAAAAGAATTGAAAAGAAGAAGAAAGTCATCCCCCATCACCACCACAAAATTAGCTTACATCATTTTGGCCCCCCAGCCTCTGCAAAAGGACTTGATGTGTCCTTCCAAATCCCGTTAGGTTTTTTTTGGAAACCAGTATTGAACGATACAATGCATCCTAAATCCTGGAATGGGAGCCTTCTGCTTAGAGGTAACCAACCCTCAGAGGTTCTCCATGTGTGGAAACTAGGTCCAGAGGGGAGCAGAGACTTCTCCAGGTCCAGCGGAAGCCTGTGTGGAAGTGAGGCTTGTTCATGGATGCCAAGGAGGAAAATGGGAGAGAAAGGAACGAGGTCTGGAAGTCCTCCATGGACTGCTTCTGGTTCCTCCCACTTGATCCTTTCTTGAGGGGGATGTGAGGCAGTGACAAACACACAGTGGCACCAGAAAGGCCTGGAACCACCTGCTGCCTCCGGCCCTGGCTGAAGTGTAATCCTGTGCAATGTATTTAACCTTTTCCGAAACTTGTATTTCCCACAAATAAAATAAAAATAGGAACACCGGTGTCAAGAGAGGCCTGTGAATATTAAATTAAATAAGCATAGAGAGTTTAAGGTCCCAGTGGTGCTGAGCGGCTAATAACAGTCCAGCCCTCCTGGAAATAGCTCTCACAAACTCTAGGTACAAGATTTTTATGTTCAGTATTTGACTGTGATGCAGAGAGAGCAAAGCAGGCGGAAGCTGGGGGGTATAACAGGCCTTGGTGAAACACACGATTATTTACCTGACCTCTCTCCCACATAGACACTTCAAAGTTATAAAAGAATATTGAGGCTGGAGTTCAATTAGAGCTCAGCAAGCATCGAGTTAATGAGCCAGAAACCAGAATTCAGGGTTGCTAAAAAGTCTGGAAACAGGAAGGGAGATGAAGGGAGAGGAGGAAGAGGAGGGAGAAAGAGGAGGAGGAGGAAGAAGAAGAAGAAGAAGAAGAAGAAGAAGAAGAAGAAGAAGAAGAGAGACACTCCCCAATTTTTATAGGAGTGTTGCCCAAATTCTAGGTTGAGTTTTCAGCACTGTGTGGATGGATAGAGGGTGCAAGAGTGCTGGGAGGAAAACAGGAGCTGGGGGAGCTGAGCAGTCGCCTCGGCAGCTGCCACTGCATGGGAGGGATGACTCAGTAAACACTCGAGCTTCCCACTAAGCCCAAAAGTGTCATTCTTCGGGAGTTAGATCATAGCACTGGGTTGCAAGCAAAACTAAAATATATGCACCCTTCCCACCACAAAACCAAAGTGGTTTTTCATAAATTTAACTGCCATCTAGAACAATGCTGAATGCCACTAGAGAAAGATAATCTATCCAGAGTCTTTGCAGAGATCTACCTACGATGTGTACATTACAAACTAAAATTACTAGATGCACAAAGTAAAAGAAAGAACATTAAAAGAAAAAAAATAATCAGAAACAAACAGATCTACATGCAATCCCAGTGTTAGAAGGCAGTAAGTTTATAGTAATAATATTGAACCTGTTGAGCAATTGCGGAAAAAAAAAAAAGATGTAAATAATGACAGATTATTTTTTAGGCAAGATTTGGAAATGTTTTTAAAGAAACCGAATGGGTGTTTTAGAACTGATAAACGCAGCACCTGACATTTATACAGTGTTGAGGGAGATCAACAGAAGATTGGTGCAAGACAGAAAAAAGAACATTGCACTTGAAGACAAGTTAAGAGAAACGGCTCAAGTGGTGGGGGCGCAGGAACTGGCTCAGAAAGTGCTTCCTGCTCAAGCATGAGGACATGAGTTTGAATCTCAAGGACCCATGTAAAAAGCCAGTACAGCAACACAAACTGGTAATCTCAGCATCGGGGGGGGAAAGATGGATGAATCCCTGGAGTTCACTGACATGCAGCCTACTCTAATCTGTGAGCTTTGAGTCCAGTGAGAGACTGTTTCCAAAACTAAGGTGAAGAGTAACTGAAAAAGACACCACTGGAAACCCCAAATGCACACCCATAGCCCCCTCCCTAACACACACACACACACCAGAAATTGTTCAAATGGGATACAAAAAATAATAATAATAAAAATAAACAGAGCTCCAGTGACAACGTATCAAGTCCATACAAACTATAGAGAGATTACAACATATATAAAATCGGCATTCCAGAGAAGAAATAAAGAAAATAATTAAATAAACACTGATATGTATTTTTCTAAATTTGTTCAAAAGCATCATTTCACAGATCCATGATCCTCAGCAACCCAGGCAATAAAAGTACAAAAATCACACCAAGACACGATACTGCCAAAATTCTACGAAATCAAAGATAGAGAATCAATCTTTTTTTCCTTAAGATTTATTATTTATACAGTTTTCTTTCTGCATGTACACCTTCATGCCAGAAGAGGGCACCAGATCTCATTATAGATGGTTGTGATCCACCTTGTGGTTACTGGGAATTGAACTCAGGACCCCCGGAAGAGCAGCCAGTGCTCCTAACCTCTGAGCCATCTCTCCATCCCAAGAAACAATCTTAAAATGGGGACAGGGGCAAAGAAAGAAATAAGCCATGTGGAGAATTATGACTGAGTCTCATCAGAAGCAGTAGAGAACAGGAGGGGTCGGGGGAAGAGAATCTTTGAAACGCTAAAAGAAAGCGCTTTCCCAGCCCTAAGGGTGTACACAGCCAGAAGAATATGCTTGAGAAAGACTAGAACTAAGACGTTATATAGACAAACAAGAACTGAAGAAGTTTGCTGTAAGTAAACCCATTCTGGGGGAAATAAAAAGTTGCAGGAAAAGTAAGATAGATGGGGGAAAATGATGAATAATGAAAACAGTATAAATGTAGTAAATAGAAAATATAAGTTTCTTTCTCATCAACTATTTTAAAAGCTAATGAGCTACTCCAGGCAAAAAAAAAAAATAGGCTTAACAGTGTTCTACAGTAAGTCTGTTTAGTGTATGCAAAAGTAGGAGGGACCGCAGTATAAAAGACAAAATATGTAAATAGACTCGCCTATGATGTGATTAATTCAAGGTCGATTGTGCTAAGATAAAGATGAACAGTGTTAAATCCTAGAGCAACAATTAAAATTAATACTAGTACAAAGTGATATGAATCAAAATCCAACCGAGGCTATAGAATGAACTTTGAAATTGTTAGTACAAAAGGAGGCAGGAAAGAGAAGAAAATAAGATACAGTGATAGAGAGAAGCAGGAAAGAAAGAGCACAATGTTCACTTCATATCAACGATTGTACCAAGTATAAACAGATAAAAATTCCCAATTAAGGGGCTGGGGGGGGGGGGTTGGTGGTTAAGAGCACTGGAATCTTCCCCAGAGGACCTGGGTTCAATTCTCAGCACCCACAGCTCATAACCGTCTATAGCATCAGTCCCAATGGATCTGATACTGTGTTCTGGCTTCCATGGGCATCGCACACATGGGGTGCACAAATACACATTCAGGCAAACACTCATACAAATAAAATAAAAATAAATAAAATCTCAAAAAAAAAAAAGTCTCAATTCCCAGTTAAAAGGAAGAGATTTTTAGATAGAATAAGTAGCAACATTCAACATGCTTCAGCAAATAAAGCTCTGAAAGAGCAAAGCAATGAACAAAGGAGAGGTGGGAAGGACTGAGAAATATGGACAGTAACATTTGGAAATTGCCAAGTCTAGCACATAAACCCTCATGGCAACGATGTTACAAGCGATGGAGGTGATTATTTCACAATGGTAGCAAGATCAGTTCATCAAAATGTAATAGTCCTAAATACATAGGTGTCTTATAAAGGTTTTTAAAGTGTAAAAATAAAAAATTGAGACTGAGAATTGGACAAACGGCATGGTTTAAAGTTTTACCATTCTTTCCTCAGTCATTGATGTGTCTGTGGTACATTAGTGACTTTTGCATAGCTGTGACCAAAACACCAAAGAGAGACAAGTTAAAGGAAGGAGGAGTTATTTTAGCCTCTGGTCTCGGATGATTTGGCCCATGCATTTGACCAGAACTTCATGGCAGTGGGGAGCTCCAGAATAATTAAGTCATGGCAGACAAGAAGTGCAGAGCAAACAAGGGCTGGGGCTCAACCCTCACAGGTACATCTCCAGTGCCCTACTTCCTCCAAGCTCAGCCCGACTTCTGAAAGCTCTGAGTACTTCCAAAATAGCCCTTCCAACTAGGGATCAAACACTGAACACATGAACATACAGGGGACGTTTCGAGTCCAAACCATAAGTAAGAAAAAAATTATTAAGGCTTCAAAGATTTGAGCATCACCATCAAATAACCTAATTGCCTCTTATGAAATTGTGCTGGTTGGCTTTTGTCAACCTAATACAAGCATAGACATATCTGGGAGGAGGAACTCTTGACTGAGGAATTACCTCCACAGACTGACCTGTAGGCGAGTCAGTGGGGTGCTGTCTTGATTCATTAATCAAGATGTGGGAGGCCCCAGCTCACTGTGGATTGTGCCACCCTTGGCTGGTGGTCCTGGGGTGTATAAGAAAGCAGGCTGAGCAGGCCATGAGGAGCAAGCCAGTAGGCAGCCTGTCTCCATGGCTTCTGCTCCAGTTTCTGCCGCAAGTTCCTGCCTTTATTTCTGTTGGTGATGGAGTGCGACCTAAGAGTGGTAAGCTGGAATAAACCCTTTCCTCCCCGTCCCCAAGCTGCTTTTTGTCATGGCGTTTTATCACAGCAAGAGAACCCCCACAAAGATAGAAATAGCAATAACAAAACAAAAACAAATTACAGAATGTAAACACTTTGGGGTGTCCACGGACCCACCACAAGCTGGTCCACAGAACAAATTTCAATGCATTTTGAAGCAATAAAACCACAAGGGAGATGTTATCCTGACCGAAGTGTAACAAAATCAGGAGGAAAAAGCAAGGCAAGTGAGAGAAAACACAGCTCACCAGCGTCTGCACGTGGGGGCATCACAACAGCTTCAACAGGCATTTTGAAGTGGCAAGAGGGCACGAAATACAACAGTCATGAACTCAAAAACCTAAGACAAAATGAGCGCGTTCCGTGGGGGAGGCGGGGAACACAAGTTACTAAAGGGCTGCCTGAGTGAGAAGGTGTCTGGGAGGAGTTAAGGGGAGGAGGAGGAAGTTGACACGATCAAAATACATTGTGTGTGTGTGTGTGTGTGTGTGTGTGTGTGTGAGTCTGAAATTCTCAAAGAATCAATAGAAATGTTTTTAAAGCAGAAGTCACCAAAACCTGTGCAAGAGGAAATAGAAACTCTTGGTATCTCTGCGTCTATTAAAGGAATTGCATTTGTAATTTAAAATATCTGCGTGCACACACAGAAGCGCCAGGTCCAGATGGCTTCGCTAGTAAATTCAATCAAGCATCAAAGTCAAAAATTATACTATGTCTATACAAACTCAGAAAACAGAGACAGAGGAACCGTCTTACGACTCTTTTTTTATGAAGACGCAATTCCAATACCAAAACTTCAAAAGATATTTTAGGAGCCAAGCATGGTGCCTCAAGCCTGTAATCCCAACTGCCTGAGGGGCAGCTCCTGGGGTAGAGGTCATTTTGAGCCGCAGAGTTCATTCAAGACTAGCCTAGGCTAACCAAGATCATATAAAAATGTTATAAGAAAAGCAAACATGACATCCTTCTTAAATACAGATGCAAAGCTCCTTTGGAAAATATTTGCAAATTAGCCATAGTAAAATGTAAAGAGAATATACATCACTAGCAAGTAGGGTTTCTCCTGGGCCTGCAGGTGGCTTGCACATCTGTAATCAATCGACGCCTTTCACCATAATAGCTGGATGAAGGCGGGAAATCATGTGATCTTCTTTCTAGGAGCAGGAAACACCTTTGTCAAAATGTAATAGCCTTTAATGATTTTCTCTAAAGGGAAAAAACCGAGGGTCTGGGGAGATGCCTCCACGGTTAAGGGTGCTTACGGCTCATGCTAAGGACTCAGGTTTGGATCCCAGCACCCACTTGGTACTTCACAATTGCCTGTAACTCCAGTTCAGGGGACCCTAAGCCCTCTGTTGGTGTCTCCAGGCTCCTTCGTGTGCCTGATTTTCATAGAGACACACACATAAACATAATTTTTAAAGTTTTAATTAGCAAACAAAAAAATTTTTTTAAACTACTTTTTCTAGCAAACTAGAAATAGAACTTTTCTCAATGCAACAAAGGCAGCTAATAAAAATGAATATTGAGCATACTTAATGGCACATGAGGGAGGCAGAGGCAGGCAGATCTCTGAATTTGAGCCCAGCCTGGTTTATCGAGTGAGTTCCAGACAGTAAGGGCTACACAGGGAAACCCTGTCTTGGGGGGTGAGGAACATATTTAATAGAGAAATAATAAGCTCCTTCCTTTAAAGAAACAAGGCCAGAAAATAACCATCCCATCTGGGGTTTTTTTCCCCCAACATCACATTGAAATTTTTTAAGCAAAACAATGGGACAAAAATGAAAACCGTAAGCAAAGAAATAAAATTTGAGCTATCAAAAGGAATAAGCTATTGATACACTCAAGAACATGAATAGATGTCAAGAACATTTTGCTGAGAGAAAGCCGCCAGCCACAAAGGAATACACACTCTGTTATTCTATTTATATGTGATCCTAGAACAGATAAAACTCATTTATAAGGACATAAGCAGACAGATGGTTGCCTGAGGGATGGCAAATGGGGGTGCGGGTGACCAGAAGTGGGGAGCTCTTGAGGAGATTAGATGTGTTCTGGGTCCTGATGATCATGATTACCACAGGGATATGTATTTTCTTCAAAATTCACTCAAGGCTGGAGAAACAGCTCAGCAGTGAAGAGCGCTGGCTGCTCTTCCAGGATCTGGTTTCCAGTGCCCACGTGGTAGCTCACCAACTCCAGTTCTAGGGGATCTGAGGCCCTCTTCTGGCCTCAGTGGGCTCCAGGTACTCACAGGACACACATTCATACATGCGAGCAAAGCACTCAAACACATAAAATAGATGAATCTAAAAAAAAAAAAATTAATTCATGCAGTCATGCATTAAACTTGATCTATGTTATCCTATATAAATTATGCATTCATAAAGTTGGTTTAAAAGCAGTAAAAAAAAAAAAAAATAGACACCATTAAGAAAAAGTAAAACCCAGACTATCGGGAAAAGCTATATCCTTCACATTTGGCTCAGACCTTGAATTCAGATGATTCTTCCAGAGAATTCCAGCATCTTCATAGTAAAGACAGAGAATGAGCAGGGTTTCTTAATGGGCAAAAGTCTCAAACATATGTCACCAAAAAAAGTAATATATGAATAACTGATAAAAACGTAAAGTTGTGCTCAAAATCACCACTTGTCGGGAAACTATAAACAGAAAGACAGAATTGCTACAGCTGAGTCCTCTCCCCCGCACCCCCCCCCAAAAAAAGGACTAAAACCAACAAGAAGACAAAGTCAAGAGCTAGCACGGACTGGAAATAAGATGGCGGAGGGCTGGGCAGATAGCTCAGCTGGTAAAGGCACCTGCGACCAAGCCTGACAACCTGAGTTTGATCCCTGGATCCCACCAGCCAGTTCCTGCAAATGGTCCTCAGACCTCCACACATCCACATGGCATGGACACCCAAACACAGACACCCACATGCAATAAATAATAGATAAGTGTTTTTAAAAGGCAGAACCATGGTAGACCACAGTTGGACCATTTCTTATAAAATTATACTCATAACTAATTTATGAATCAGAATCAGCTATTCCACTCCTGGCCATTCACTCGAGAGAAACTAAAATGTCTGCAAAAATGAATTATAAATGTATACTAAGCTGGGCCTTGTCACGCGTGACTGTAATCTAGCACTTGGGAGATGGGGACAGGGCCATCTGGAGGTCAAGAGAACCTTTAGCTACACAAGTTTGAGGCCAGCCTGTGCTATATGAGACTTTGCTTATAAAATAAGTAATTAAATAAATACTCACAGGGCCTTTTTCATAATTACCGAAATCTAGGATCAATCCATCAAGTGAACGGATAAATAAGCGGGGCTGTGTTCATAAGCTGAAGACAGGCTCAGCAAAAGAGGAACGAACTCCAGGTGGGGCCCCTTGTGGAACAACCGCAAAAAATCATCGTAATTGAGTGAAAGCAGCAGGAAAAGTGCCTGGGGAAAACTGTCACCTCTCTTGCTTGATATAGTGTTTACTCGGGTGGATGGTACACTTTTGACGAGAACCCATACTGTGCACTTAAGATGTTGAGTGTGGCTGGTATGGCGCCTCGTGCCTTTAACCCCAGCACTCGGAAGGAAGAGTCTCTTGTAAATTCAAGGCCGACCTGGATTACAAAGTGAGTTCCAGGACAGCCAGAGAGCTACCTGGTGAGACAGACCCTTTCTCAGAAAAAAAAAAAAAAAAAAAAAAAGACCTCCCCCCCAAACAAGATTTGTGTGCATCTGTGCATGTGTGGGATCATATTTCTGTGTGTGTCTGTGTATGTGTGGGTGGGTGGGTGTATGTGTGTGTCTGTGTGTATGAGTGTGTATGTCTCTGTATGTGTGTGTGTGTGTGTGTGTGTGTGTGCGCGCACATGAGGATGAACATGGAAGATCAGGATTCACCCTCAGGCATCACCCTCAATTTCCGCCTGTTTGAGACAGGGAATCTTGTCGCTCTCCACCGTGTGCCACGCCAGCTGGCCTTCAGGCTTCCAGGTTCCTCGTTTCCACTCTCCATCTCGTCGTGGTAGTGCCAGGATGCGTGCTGCCACTGCGACAGACTCTACACAGGTTCTAGGGACCCACGTTCAGGTCCTCACACTTGCGTTGCAAGCGTTCCATCCAGTGAGCTAGCTCCCCAGCCCCAAATTTGTACGTTTTCTTGTTTTCCTTACTCTTCCATTTTAAAAGGAAAACTGGGTGGGAAGAGTTTGCTTCGGCTCGTTGAGAGTAGCAGAGCAAGTGCCCCATGGCCGCTCATCCTCCTGCCCGTCACCCCCCCGTCCCCCCCCCCGTCACTCTCAATCTATGGCGGCTGGGCCTCAGAAAATAGAAGTGACACCGTCCCCAGTGGGATGTCATCCACGGCATGATCAGGTTGTACCCTGATCCTTGGCTCTGATCCTCCCCGGGACTTCTCCTCCAGATCTAGGTGCGGGGTTCCTGTTTTCCCAGCCAACAGGGTAGAATTTTAGATGCGTCATTCCATGTGACACAAGACGACACTGATGTGAAAAGACACGGCTTGGATAGCAGACGACAGGGACGGGGCTGGAGCAATGGCTCAGCCATAAAGAGTGCTTGCTGTTCTTGTAGAGGACCGCAGTTCGATTCCCAGCACCCCCATGGTGGCTCCCAAACATCTGTGACCCCAGCTCCAGGGGACCCGATGCCTTTTTCTGGCCCCTGCAGATACATGCATCCACATGTGTTCATACTCACAGGGACACACATGGATACACACATTCACACAAAAAAAAAGAAGAAAGAAAGGAAGGAAGGAAGGAAGGAAGGAAGGAAGGAAGGAAGGAAGGAAG
>NW_026595981.1:6538006-6568912 GCF_907164565.1 Psammomys obesus | reverse complement strand
AAGGAAGGAAGGAAGGAAGGAAGGAAGGAAGGAAGGAAGGAAGGAAGGAAGGAAGGAAAGAAGAAAAGAAACCTTTAAATAAAAAGACTGAGGAGAGCAAAAGAGCCAAACAGTGAAAGCCCACGAGGCCCCTGGGGTTTAGATTGCTGACCATGCTAAATTGCTTATTTGCTGATGGGACAGGTAAACAGCCGAGCTTCTGGGTCCGTGGAGACTGAGCGAGCGTCCTCTGCCAGGGCTGACGGTGTCCTCCTTCCTATCCGTCTTACAGCTCACGTATCTGCCCCCGCCATGGGGGGAGTGCCGGTCCTCGGAGATGGGGCTCGACTTCTTTCCTGTTTACAGCATCACGGCCTGTCGGATTGACTGTGAGACCCGCTACATCGTGGAGAACTGCAACTGCCGCATGGTTCACATGCCAGGTGCGTGCCAGAGCCCCTCCCCCCCGGACCTTTGCAGGTTCCTACCCTGATAGGAAACACCTCACCAACATCTGGAGGAGATTCGGGTCTAGGGGAACCGTGGGACCCAGCAACCCAGGCATAGTGGGAATATTCCATCCAGCAATCAGGGCAGCACGCCTGGTGTGCGGTAGTGCCCAGATGTGTGCATCGCCTCCATCTCAGTGCTCCGTATGCTTGCCAGTTGTCTGCCGCCCTTGCCTCCTGGGTTCAGAGTCCAGATAGTGGGAGCCTCGTGGTCCGCCCACCCTGATAACGTGCCTGTTTGAACACCCTGATGTCTGTGGCTTTCACCCAGATGTTTCCCTTCTTGCATCCAAATGTCTAGCGCTCTTGCGAGTGCGGCAAAGTCTATTAGTGAGCAAATAGATGGGCCTGTGCCGACACTTCCGTTGTCGGACTAATAATGCTTGCTGCCATCTCACTAGAGGCAGCGAGCACGTCAGAGGCAGGAGTACGGAGTGGAAGCTGGTGTGGGCAAGGAGGAGTAACTGGGACGGCATGCATGGACCTTAGCTTCTGCTCCAGGCTTCTCCATTCACCGTGTGGGCTAGTCCACATCACTAACCCTCTCTAGTCTTACTTTCATGATCTTTGGGGGGAAAAAAATGCCCTGAAAAACTACAAAAAGTGATGTCTGTATTAGCACATGAGGAGGTAGGAGGAAAAAAAAAAAATACCACACTTCTGCTAGAGATCTACTGTGTGCTGGGAACATTGCTGTTCCTTTTGATATTTGCTCTCCTGTGCTTAATGTCCTACGTGATTTAAGCTTATTTAACAGAATCCTTGTGGTGGAGACTTAGCTCATCAGCCGTTGTTTTTGTTCTCAAGTGAGTATCCTCATCACTGAATTCTGAATTATTTCATTAGTGATCAGTAATGACCTTAGTCAATCAGGATTAGAATTGTGGATCTTTAAAACTGCCTCTGTCCATGCTCTGTAATCACCTCCCCCTGAGGGGGAGCAGCCTTACCAGGCCAAGGAAGACAATTCAGCCAGTCCTGATGAGACCTGATAAGCTAGGGTCAGATGAAAGGGGAGGAGGACCTCCCCTGTCATTGGACTGGGGGAGGGGCATGGAAGGAGATGAGGGAGGGGGCTACAGCTGGGATACAAAGTGAATAAACTTTAATTAATAAAAAAATAAATAAATTTTAAAAAGAAAAATGAGAGAAGATAAATTACTTAAAAAAAAAAAAACTGCCTCTGTCCAAAGAGATTTTGCCAATTCTATTAAGGTCACTAACATTAGGAGGGAGTGTGGTCCCAATCTAGCCACTCTGGGTCTTGAAATAAGCACCACTTCCATGGCTGGAGTCAGAGGTAGACTCAGAGAGGGGCTTGTAGAAGCTATAAAGGCAATGAATTGTCCCCTAGATCCTCCAGGAGAGAACACAGCTCTCTCAACACCAGTGACACCTGTGATGACTGGCCGCCTACAAAAGTACAAGAGGATGAATGTGTGTTGCTTTGAATCGCTGGGGTTTGGTCTGATGCTTGTATATTGATGCCTGGATACACCTACATACACCTACCGTTGTTGTGTAAACCTACCTGACTGGCTGATTAAACAGCCTGTACCTGGGCAGGGCAGAATGGGGTAGGCGTGGCTAAGTTTCCAGGGCTTTTGAGGACAGGAAGAGATGGGTTAGCATGGAGAAGGAACGACATGGGCTGAGAAGAAGGACTCCAAGGATGGCGTGGATAGAGAAAACAGCAAGATGAAAAATATAAGCAAGCCTATTGGGATTATGGATGGAAGGAGTTAGACCAGATGAGGATGATTAAGGCAGATGGCATTGGGTGGAGGCTGGGGAATGGATGGTGAGGTTATTGAGATAACATAGGTAAAAATACCTGCCCTGCCTAAGTTAATAAGGCATCTAATGGGTGTCTGTGCCTTATTATTTGTGATAATGGGTTAAATAATACCACTGCAATAATCATAGGGCAAATAATAAATGATATATCACCCACACTTGTTTTTTTTTTTTTTCTACAACATTAAATAATGACAATAAAATTGCCTGTGAGCTTCCTTGAAGACAGGGCAAAATAGAACACATATTATTATTGGAAAAGGGAATTGCACCAGCTCTTCAGTGCTGAAAAAAAAGGTTCAGGGGGTAGGGAATCAAAAACAACATTTCTGATGGACCTTGACTGAACATTTCACTGGGGGGAAAGAGGGGAAAATAAAACAACCAACAACAAAAGAGAGATCTTAGCGTTCTACAGTGTCCCCAGAGATAAACGCCTAGCCTCAGTGAGTGTTCCTCACCTGATGCTCAGACTAAACCACCAGCCAAAAGCTTTTTCCCATTAAAACCCGAGCCAGAAGCAAGCAGACAAAATAAGGCTGCAATCTTTCCACCCATGACATGACCCGGGACATCTCAACTGTGTGAGCTGATGGACACATCATGAGCCGTGAGGAGGCACAGAGCCGCCCCTCGTTACTTGTAGAAGTGTGATATGCTGAGAAAAAGCAACCTTGAGATGGCACTGACTCCTACTCCAAGCCTGCCTTACCGCCAGCAGCTTGCTGTCTGGAATGCCGACACTGAGGCCCATGTTTTTCTACCTGGAAGCCCAGCATAACAGTTCAAGGAGACCACATGGACGCAGGCTTAGAAGAAACCTCCCTCCACCCCACCCCACCTTGTCTTGTCCCAGTCTTCTAGACAAGTCGGCCCATCACCCACCAGAACCACCAGAAGTGGGCCCAGCAGGTCTCATGGTCTCCTCCTCAGAGAGCAGATCAGAAGTGACCTCCAGATCTGATGACACTGAACAGTGGCACCCATCAGACCATCCCCTAAAGACAGCTGTGGGTTTGGAAGTCACTTGCTCCCTGGGTCAGTGAGGTGCCGTTGGCATGCATGGCTCTGCCCATGTGGTTAATACCCTTTCTCTCTTTGCTTTCCTTTCCTGTAGGGGATGCCCCTTTCTGCACCCCTGAGCAGCACAAGGAGTGTGCAGAGCCTGCCCTTGGTCAGTACTGGGGGACAGAGGGAGTGGGGGGGGTGGAGATTGGGGGGTCATCTGGTAGAGACACAGAGTCAACCATGGAAAAAGGAATGGTAAAGGGATAAGCACAAAGAAGCTCTGGATGGAGTAGCTGCTGGAAGCTGGAGAGGAAGAAAGGAGAGGAAGGAACCATGATGGTGGAGAAGGGCTCTAAAGGACACTGGGGTGGGGGGAAGGAGGCATAGGGGTGGTAGTGGAAGAGAAGTAGATTCCATCAGGAATGGAGGATACAGGGAGAGGGCAAAGATAGAGGGAGGGTACCCAGGGGGCTGCTGGGTCACATGAAAGAGCTTGGTGAGGCCAACACGCACGCACACACACACACACACACACAGAGAGAGAGAGAGAGAGAGAGAGACTATTGAAAATAGCATGGGAAAATAGCTCTCCCATTCTCAGAGCCCAAGAGAGAGGAGGTGGCAGAGAAAGGTCCTCTCCCATTCCCTGTGTGCAAGCCCCACCAAGCCGCAGTGGCCACCTCCCCACTTCTCTTAACCCCTCCTCTCATAGCCTCCAGGGCATTTGAGGACTAAAATAACTGCTGGCTGCCATCTAGAGAAGCACACAGACAGGGTTGAGATAGTCCAGCAGCTGGCCTGCTGTCCACCTCTCCTCTCTCCAGCCCCAGGGAAATGCAGGCAGAACTGTAGACAGTGCTCACTCCAGTTCCTGTAGCAGCTAAGTGAAGGCAAGGCTAGACTCCTGTTCTAGATGGCCTGAGAAGGGGGGGTGGATGGTTAGTTTACAATGTATGCAAAGTCTTTCTATGGAATAAAGATAACAAAACCCAATGACAGAGACAGAGCAGGGAGGGAGAACAAAAGAGGGAAGATGGGAGGGAGGGAAGGAGAGAAAAGGGTTGAAGGAACAATTACTCTTCCTAATGATAAGGAAACTTTTGAACCCTTGCAATTAAGTATCAAGGCTGTTGCAGTAGGAGAGAAAGAAGGTTCATCTCAGTATGTAGCAGATAGCCAGGGACCTGCAAGCACTTGGAGAAGTCAGGAGATGAAAGAGTGCAGAGGGGATGTCAGAGGAGGGGAGTGTTGCTACTCACAGGACTGGGATTCTTCTTGGAAGCAGGCCAGGTTGACAGGGTATCAAGGTGAGAATTCTCTCTATGCTACCTTTAACAGACTTCTCACCAAAGCCAGGCTGAGCAATGAAGAAGTAACTCATGGGCCTGGCTAAAGGCCCTTTTTTTTGGGGGGGTGGAGGTCAAAAAAAAAAAGAGTCAGTCTAAGGACAACAGTGCTTTTGACCTGATCTGGTTGGATTGGGAGAGGAGGGGAAAGATAGAGTTGTGTTGCCGGGAGAGGGCCTCCAGGGAGAGAATCCAAGGATCCTGCAGCCTCTCAGCAGGCAGAGGGTGTGGCCTGGGTTATGGAGAGCACCGGCAGGGACAGCATGAAGTCCTGAGTTCCAAGCACAGTGCTCTCCGTATTAGCTTTCATGGTGGCTCACTGTGAGGGTGAGCCAGATGCTAGACACAGAGGAGGAAGCCCTGAGAAGTGGAGGGGCTAGCTCCCCCCTTGGAAAAATGGCAGTGGATCAATAGTTTTGAAGGTAACAGGGGACAGTAACAATAAGCAGAAGAAAAACAAGCCCAAGACACACTCCCCATCTCGGCAATTCCCTACCCCAATTTCACGGGGCCCAGCTTCCCCTCCCAGCTTGCCTCTTAATACCTAGAATTTAGCTGTGCCGGGCCAGCGATCCTCGCCCCCACCCTCTGCCTGAGACCCTCTTCTCTCTCCTGCAGGTCTTCTGGCCGAAAAGGACAGCAATTACTGTCTCTGCAGGACACCCTGCAACCTGACCCGCTACAACAAAGAGCTCTCCATGGTGAAGATCCCCAGCAAGACCTCAGCCAAGTACCTGGAGAAGAAATTTAACAAATCAGAGAAATATATCTCGTAAGTTAAGCGGAGAGGGGGGGAAGGGGGAAAGTGGGGAGGGGGGCCGTGCAGAAAGAGGCAAAAGGCAAGCAGTTAGCTCAATTTAGCAAACGCTAATTGGGTGCCTGCTGTGTGCCAAGCTCAGAAGACAAAGCCACAAAGAGCTTGCAGCCCCCTGGGGAGATAAGTGCAGGATTGAATGCCACATAGGGCAATGACGTCTGGGACAGTGTTGGCTGGTTATAATTGAGATATGCGGGGAGACACCGAGGTCGACTGCAGATTGCTCAGGGTGAGGTCCAGGGGGAGCTTGACCTTTCTAAGGAATGTATAATTCTCCTGGTGGCTCTTGAGCCTTCTGCTCCCTCTTCCGGGAACACTTTTCCTGCCACTCTTCCTAGCTGGTTCCTTGTGGTACCTGTCTCCCATTTGAGTAGAACTGCCTTAGAAAGTTAGATTACTGTCTCCCCCATTTTATTTTTTCCCCTGGCACCATGATGCTTTCCCTTATAATATTGCGGCAGTGTGACTTGCAGTTAAATAAGCAGTTCCTTCAGGAAAGGAGCTGACACAACCATCCTTCAAGATTTAGGTCTGGGCTGGGCATGGTGGCACACACATTTAATCCCAGCACTGAGGGAGGCAGAGGCAGGCTGATCTTTGTGAGTTTGAGGCCAGCCTGGTGCTACAAAGTGAGTCCAGGACAGCCAAGGCTATGCAGAGAAACCCTGTCTTTGAAAACGAAACAAAAAAGATTTAGGTTTGGGAGGTAGGGTGGGAATACAGAGATGGCTCAGCCATTGAGAGTGCTTATTGCTCTTTCGGGAGGACTGGAGTTCAGATGTCAGCACCTGACTCAAGCAGCTCAGAAATAAAGGTCTGTAACTCCAGCTCCAAGGAATCTGACGCCCTCTTCTGACCTCTGCGTGCGCATGCACATACACACCAAGACACACAGATACACACACACACAAATTGTTGAAAAGAAGAAGAAAAAAAGAAGTAGAAGAAGAGGAGGAGGAGGAGAAGGAGGAGAAGGAGAAGAGGAGGAGGAGGAGGAGGAGGAGGAGGAGGAGGAGGAAAATAATCAGGAGAAAGATCCAAAACCATAATCAGACCTTAAAGTGGGAGAGTATTAGAAAGAAACAACAGCATGTCAAAAACCATGTGCTGGTGCCTTATAGAGAAAGAGGGGCTTTCCTTTAAAGCCTGGAAAGGAGCCTCATTGACAGGTATAGCTTAAAGTGAGAGTAAGAAAAATGAGAGCCAATGTGACAGAGGTGGGAGTTAGAACATGGGGAGGGACCCAAAGAAGAGTGCCTTCAGACAAATCCCCCAGACTGGGGGGTTGGCTGACTTTGGTAGGTTTTCAGGAGCTGAAAAGGACTTCATAATATGTGAGTTAGTTTGGGATAGCATACAAAGCAAGCAGCATGATGGAGCCAGGATCCATAGGTGAAGATCTGTCAGCCACAGCACAGACAGCTTCCTAGCCCGTCCCAGAGACGGAGATTTGGGCAGGAGGACTCAGTCTCATTTCCTCAGACTGTGGGATCTGGTCTCTTAGAAGAACTAAACAGACAGCCCCCTCCCCACATTCTAACTTATAATTTCCCACCCTGAGTCCTCCTTTATTGCCACCCTGCACACTCATCATAGTGGGAAGCTCCCTAATGCCAGGAACTTCTTTTTGTCCTTTACTCTCTACCAAGTACGACTGACCCTTCTGGGCCAGACCTCAGGTGAAAAAAATAAAAAAATAAATTTTTAAAAAATCATTTTCACAGGGTAAAATGAATAGGATACAGCGCCCTGGTGGGGGCTTAAGACCACGTTGCCACAAGGTACGTTAGAGACATAGTGAAAGATGGATATGCCACAGATCATATAGGTTGAGCTGAAGGTGAGGGGGGTTATAATTAGGTTTAGAAGAAGGCAGCTTGACACATGTCCGTTCTAGATTCTCCCCCAACCCAGGAAAGGCAGGGGCTGTGATCTCCCCAGCCGTGGGCTTTTGAGAAGCTTTATATGGTGGCAAGTATAGATTCCCCTCTTGGGGAACAAGGCCTCAAACACAATCAGAAAGCAGTTGGTTATCCCAAAACCTCCATAGCGTTTTGCACCAGAGGGTATGTCTTCCCCGGCTGGCTGGTGGTGTATCTCGCTGGGTTAGACCATGGATGGCTTTTCTGTCTCAGTACCTGCAGGGCACTTTGAAAGGTGGCCAGCAAAGAGGAAGCTTCCGACTCAGTTCCTGCCTGGTCCTCTATGCCTGCCACCAAAATACGTGTGAGGTCTCTACCGTTAGGTCTTACTACCTGGTTTGGGTGGGCAAACAAGAGCCACGACAGTGGCCTTTGTCAAAACTGTGCTCTTGAACTCAGCTCCCCAACAGAACGCTCTGGAATAATGAGTCTATAGCCGAGGCTACTACAGTGTGGTAAGCACTGGCCACACGTGGCACACGTGGGGCATGTGCAGTGGAGTTTGTATGAACAAGAAGCTGAATTGGGATCATCTTTCATTTGAACCAGTGTAACAGTTTCAGAAAGACCCTCCGGGTGGTATTCAGGGAAGAAGGCAGATGGGGGGAACGGGGCCTATTCGTTGCTGTGAAGTTCCACCGTGTGGAAAGACAGACACTTGCTTCTTTCTCTCCTGGCCACTCTTCCATTCCAGGACAGCCGCCAGGCCCCTTCCTGGGATGATTTCTGCTCAATAGGTTCAAAACAAGAGGTGCAGAGGGCATGGGGGGCAAGCCAAGCCCCCCAGAAAGAGACTGCAGTGTAGGAAACCCCAGGCCCTGCTGCTTAGCAGACATTCCACAAGCAGGAATGAGTTTCCCTGCCAAGATGTGTCTCATTAACACACCTGCCTGCGGGAGAGGCACAGGAGGAGCCCAGGGCTTCTGCCAGGAACTCCCCAGCCTGCCACAGGCCTGCTCCCTACCATTCTCCCCAACTCTGGCAAAAGACTGAGAGATGCCAGGTTAGGGACTCCCACCCCAAGAGACTTGTTAGGGATCTCAGGAGGAAAATGGGGACTCTCGGGAATGGACTATAACTGCTTAGGTGTTCAGCAGGGGCAGGCACCCATTCTGAGGCCAGGCCAGTCAGGAGACTGCTAGACTCGTTCGCATGTTAAGAACCAAGCTGGCCCTGGAAGACACGGCCCTTCCTGGGTCCAGGCTGGACTCCCAGGAAGGATACCAAGATAGAGTGGAGTAGAGGTAAAGACGAACAGGGACAGCTGATAGGAGCCTCTGATTCTAGAGTTCTATCGTCGGGCATCTCCCTGGGCCTCTCCTTCCCCATCCATCCACAGAGAAGCTAGGTTAGCCCATCCGTGAATGATGAGGGTTCTAACTGCGTGCGGTGCTTAATTTTTCCTCTGCAGAGAGAACATTCTTGTTCTGGATATATTTTTTGAAGCGCTCAATTACGAGACAATTGAACAGAAGAAGGCGTATGAAGTGGCTGCCTTACTTGGTGAGTTGTAATGTCTGTCAAATCAACTTCCACGTCTCTTAGGAGGGGTGGGAGTGGGGAGGTGGGCGGGAGGCAGGCAGAGAGACATGTAAGCCTCCTAAGGAGGCAAACTTTCTAATGTACTAGTTACTCTCTCTGTGGTAGTTGTGGTGGAGGTTATGGGTCCAGGTCAGCCTTCAGCCTAGGCCTTGGTCTCCTCTGTCTGGTGAGGGGCGAACACAAAGGTCTCACAGAACCTTTCCAGGCCTGCCCTCTTGGATTCCCAAAGTTTCTGTCTCCAGGGCCTGAATGCTAGCAGAATCGTGGAAGGAGGGGATGTTCAACTTCGGAGATCACCAGGCATCCAAACTTTCAGGGTCCCTGATAAAGCCAGGACAGCAATGCACTGAGAAGCCGAGGGTTGTGCCCTGGACCCAGAGCCCTTTCTCAAACAGGAAAGAAGAGCTGATCTCTCCAGATGGCCACCAACTTGCCTGCTGTTCCCATACATTGCCTGCCCTGGTCCTGATGGAACTAAGTTCAACCCCGCCCTGGCCCATTTGGACACTCACATTCTGGTCAACGGATCAGCCCCCTCAACCTGTGCCACCTCGTCTTTACCCACTCCGTAGAAGGGACAGGGTGCTTAGGAGTAAAGGCTGTTGTCCCTGAGACTGAATTAAGTGATAACAACACTGTGGGAGGGGCAGGTTCCACCGGAAAGTATAGAAGGAAAAGCGGGCTTTCAAGCTAAGGACTTCTCAGAGCCATCTGTGAGGAGATGAGAGGGGTTTCCCCTTACTGATTCTTATCACCCACTGTGTGCATCTGACTTTTCATGACTGAAAAGGCCTGAGCAAAACAACTTTAAGAAGGGAAGGACTTGTCTGGGCTCATGATTTCAGTGTTTTCAGTCCAGCCTGGTGGAAACAGCATGATGAAATAGAGCAGCTACCATCATGGCAGCCAGACAAGAGAGAAAAGAGAAGGGAGGGAGGGGAAGAAGGGAGGGAGTGAAGGAGAGAAGGAAGGAGGTGGGAAGTAGAGAGGGAGGGATAAATATGCCTGTGCCAGCAGACTCTCTTCCTTTTCCTTCTTCCCTTTCTATTCCTTCCAGGCCCCCCCCAGCCCATTGGCTGGTGCGTCCCATAATCAAAGTTGTTTCCTCTTAGTTAATTGTCTTAAGATGTCCTTAGACACTCACCCACAGGCATGCTTTACCAGTGTCATAGGTGCTTCTCAATCTAGTCAAGTGGACAGTGGAGACGAACCATCACGCCTACTTCACTGTGGCAGTTAGCTCAGATCAAGTCCATCAGTAGCAGTTTGTGGCACCTGGATAGTCACTATGGCGGAACCCAGTCCCATCTGGTGTGACCAGGGGCCAGTGAACACTTCTATTCTCCATCTAGGAGGATCGGGGCAAAGCCTTTGTTCAGTGCCAGCTTTATGGAGGTAGCTGTCACCTAGGCCTCAGAAGTTATTGTGGTTAAAAGCCCTGAGCCACAGAGCACAGGCCACGCCCCTCCCTCACCTCTGGAAAGTCTGACTGAGCTTTCCCCTTCCCTTCCCAGGGAGGATCAAGCTTGCATGCGATTGCACTGGTGCTCTCTCCTCCTCCCTCTCTTCCTTGCTCTTTCTCCTCCCTCTCCCTCCCCTCTCTTTCTTCCTCTCTTTCCCTTCCTCTCCCCTTTTCTCTCCCTCCCTATCCCTTTCTCTCCCTCTCCCTTCCCCTCCCTCTCACAGACACTCGCGCACGTGAGCACACACACACACACACACACACACACACACACACACACATACACACACACACACACACACACACAGAGTGCAAAAAGGGTCCAGGCTTTGAATCTGTCATATCTGCATCCAATATAAGGATGAGCTTATTCCCAGCATCTTGTTCCCACCCAGAATAGCCCGTTAAGAAATGGTGCCGCCATCTGTGCCTCCTGTGAGGGAAGTATGTGCCACATACAAACCTTCAGCCATCAGGCCCAGCTCAGCCTTCTCTCGCCACTACCCTATATGCACAGCACTCCATGTTAACTCCGTGTTAACACACACAACATGCACACTGAAACCAACTTATGTATCCATGTACCCATGATGCTCCAGCACCAACACACATACACATACACATGCCTGTACAGCCCCATGGCCCACTGTATAGCTTCAGAGCCACATCCGTGCACACAGCAAACCTAGGCAGACACATTTCATGCCTATATGCCCACATACTCATCGAACACACCTACACCTACGCAATCCCCGTACATCTTGTACACACTCGGGAACACGCTTATCACACACACGCGGGCACATTCTGTGCGCCGAGTCAGAGGTGGGCACTCACATAAAGCAATCAACGATCAGACGGGCTGCCTGCACACGTTCCGCACCCTGTCCAGCCTTACTGCATTCCAGCTGAGCTGTGCCCCCATGCCAACGCAGACCTCATACCTGACATACGCACACAGACAGACCCACTGCCCAGTGAGCTTGTGCTGGGATGGAAGGGAACAAAAGGAAGCCATCTTGAGCCCAGGGAGGTAGGGTTATCACATACAGCTAGACAAATTAGCCTGGCTATTACAAACAGCTGAAGAAGGAGCTGGGGTTGTTATATGCAGCTGAAAAAGGAGGCAGGTTCCCCTAATCTCAGTGGGAGCACTCCTCAGCCATTAACATCTGGGGGAGAAAGCGATGGTGGACATTTTCTGCACACACCATCAACATTCACACTCAGACCACAGGCGGGCTTTGCCATCCCTCTGAGCCTCACCCAGAGCAGGCTTTGCCACTCCCATGAAGTAGTGGCATTGGGGTTCTTGGCATGGCAGTGTCCATGTCAATAATAATATTCGCTCAGGACTTTGCTCCCTATACAGACCCATGATCCTCATCAGTGAATGACCAGCTCCAACCCTGCTGGCTAGTGACATACTTGGCTCTCAGTGCCAACTGAAGTGAAGGAGGGCCTGTCAGAGGACTGGCTTTCCTGTGGCAAGGCCCAGGCTTCCCTTGGAGGGGGTACACTCAAGAGCTCTGGCTTCTGGATTCATCATCTCTTCACCCCTTCCTGGATCTGTGTGTAAAACCCGTTCTCTGGTCTTTTCCCTTCCTCTGCAGGTGACATTGGTGGTCAGATGGGATTGTTTATTGGTGCTAGTATCCTTACAATACTAGAGCTCTTTGATTATATTTATGAGGTAAGATTTGGGGCTACCCTTGGGGAAATGACCAAATGGTGAAACACCCAGACTCAGCACCAAGCGTGGCTGAGGCAATAGCTTCATTCCACCCACACAAAGCCACTTCTCCTAAGCATAGGGCAGGAGTCTTAAGGGGAGGTGGATGTGAAAGAAATGGCGGCCATGCTCCTGTCTTTGGACTTGTCCTAGGCCATAGAGAGGGAGTAAAAAGATGAGAAGAGGCCAAACCCTGAGGCCCTTCCACAGTGGGGCCAGGTTTCATGCTCCAGTGCATCCACATCTGTATACAACATACCACATGCCCAACATGTTACATGCAGATGCATCATACACATATCACACTTAAGCATACATATACCACACATGTAACACATGCATTCATGTGTGCGCGTGCGCACACACACACGTCCAGACCATATTCATAGATCTACATACCACACAACACACTCAGGATGTGCACTGCCCACAAGCCTATTCTCTGGTTGGCATGTTTTCTAAGTACTGTCTTCCATGGCCTAGCCAGCCCTCAGGAAGGGGCATATCCCAGGAATCCCCATCAACCTCAATCTGGAAAAATATAATCCTTAAAGGCACCTGGGGCCATGTTTCTGAAAGATTTGAAAACAGAGGCCTGGGAGCATATCAGCTCTTGCAACTTCCTAACCCCAGGCAAGAGGAAGCCTGCCCCAGACTACCCTTCCCAGGGTTAATCTGGGCAGAAAACTTAAAGAAAAGCTGAGCTAGTGGGCTAACCCACCTATGAATAGGCTCATGCCAGCGCCACCCTACCCCAGTGATGGCTTGGAGACCTCCACGTCCCTGGTCACGGACGGGCAACTCACACTGGGATGGTGTGAATTGAAACAGGCGGTGGTTCCAAAGCTCCTACAGCACACTCACCCACACCACACAGTCCCTCGGGATTCTGATTCTCAGGCCCTCATTGTGCCTCCCAGGGGAGGCAAAAAAAAAAAAAAAAAAAAACCAGCAATAATTTCAGAGCCCCTTGTGACCAGTCCAGAGACTTGTACGTCTCTCAGCATAATGACTACAAGCCTTAGTTATTAATTCCCATGAAAAGTGAATGGCAAATTGAGCCATGTTAGATAGCATATTTAAGAACTACCCTTAATTGCTACAAGTAAAGAGTTCTGACCTTGGGCATGCCCTCATCTTATGGAGGCATCAGCCCTTGAAAATGAATACTGAAGCTGGGTGTGATGGCCTATATGTGTAATCTCAATGCTGGGGAAGGAGGATGGTGAACTTGAGGCCAGTCTGAGCTACACAGTGAGAAAGAGGTCCCTGAGTGTTTCCTAAGACCCATGGGGAACTGGGCCTACCAGCACCTTTAGCTTATCTGTTGGAGAAAGCAGTCCACACAGCAAGTCAGAGCTCTCGCTCACCCCGCTCCACGCTCTGGTTGGAGCAACAGAATCACATGGAGGCCAAAAGGCAAGAGCGTGAGGCCTCCAGAGCTGTCCACCGGGCAGAGCTCTTGCCATGTAGCCTGTATAGCCACAGCCCACACAGTCACTGTCTGTGTGATTCCCGGTTCAGCCTGTAGGAAGGGTCTCTGGCCTTTGCATCCTCCTCCCAGCCTGACTGTCCACATCCTGTCTTTCTTACAGCTGATCAAAGAGAAGCTATTAGACCTGCTCGGCAAAGAAGAGGAGGAAGGGAGCCATGATGAAAACATGGTAAGAACGGCTTGGGTAGGCTACGTAACCAGACACAAGGCCAGGCAGGAAGGACCTGAATCTGCATATCTTCCCATGGCCCTAGACAGACACCTTCTCATGCGCCAAATCCAAGGACACTCCAGCTAGGCCACAACCCAGAATTCAAGGGCTCGGCCATGAGTGGAGCTGACCCCAAGAGGTGTTTCCTAGGGTAGATCCTTCGTCAGGCCACGGGGTTACTCCCCGCCTTCCACACTCTTACAAGAGAATCCCTACATATGTCTACTTCCGTGTTTCCTGAGAGCGGGAACTGCACGGTGTCACCGACCTCCATCCATTCGAAGGGGACACCGAGTAGGAGGCCCAAGCAGTTAGTAGTAGCAACGGCCATACACATTATGGCTACTGACCGCTGTATTCTGACTGCAGGTAGGGTACCATTCTGTGCGCCCATGTGGGTCTTGTCATAGCAGCCACCATAGACAAAGATCTATCTTTACCTTCTTTTTGCCTTTGATGCCACTGAGGCCCAAAGGCCAGAGTCACATGCTTTTACGTGAGGAGGGCTAAACTTGAAGTGCCTCTAACCATGGTGGCATCACGTTGCCTTTTCTTTATAGCCAGGGGCAGCACCTTTCACTTTCATGCCTGTCAATCATTCTTTTTGCATAGCTCCTCCCACTCCAGGCTCAGTCAGGTCTTGGTTGACTGAGGCAGGTATCTCAGGCTTTTCTTCCCAGTACTGTACCCCAAATCAGCCTTGGAGCAGCCACTGCCTCGCAAAAAAATTTACTGGTCCCAAATGGAGCTCAGCCCTGGCTGATGGGCTCCCATTTCTGTTCCAGATACTGTCTTGTCATTACACCGCTCCCAAACAAGCAAGCTGGCTCTGAGTTCTCTGGGCTCCTGAAGCCTCTGTTGAACAGAAGGCAAGCCTCTGCTAAGAGAGAGAGCAGCAAAGAGGCAAAGCGCCTAGGCTGTGGTCTCAGTTGTCTTGGCCACAGCCTAGGCCCTCTGAGCCCTAGCTGTGTGCCTGGAGGAAGTTCCTTAACCTCCCTAAGCAGATGCATAGGACCATAAAGCCTTAGAGGGCCTGCGTGGGGTTAAGAGACATCGTACGCCTTTTTCACAGGCAGCAAGTCCTCTCCAAAAGCCACCTCCCCACCTCCCTTAGGCTGTCTCAGAGTTATAACCGCTCTTTACCTGTTTCCCCTCCCCGAAGCTCTGTCTCCATCAAATCCTCCCAAACCACACCCCACTCCTTTCACCCTGACCACAGCACCAAACCCCTGACACTGTCTCCCACTTGGCCCTGCCTCCTCCCTCCTCTCTCATCCATCTGCACACTACAGCCTGGGAGCTTCGGAACATGCAGACCATCTCGGGTCCACCCTACCCAGTGACTCTACTGTTTCCCCAGGGCCAACCCTGCGGCTCTGATCAGCCTCCATCCTGACCTTTAGAGCAGCTTGTGGGGCACAAGCCCTTTGGGGGTCCCATAGCAGATATCCTGCATATCAGATATTTACATTAGGACTCGTAACAGTAGCAAATTTACAGTTAGGAAGTAGCAGCCAAAAAATTCTATGGTTTGGGTTCACCATAACATGAGGGACTGTATTAAAGGGTCGCAGCTTCAGGAAGGTGAGAACCACTGCTTTAGAGGTTCCCAAACTGCTTCACAGGACTTGGCAGTAGATTTTTTTTTTTTTTTTTTTCTGAACGAATGACACGTGCCCCCTTTCCTTTCCCGGCAGAGCACCTGTGACACAATGCCAAACCACTCTGAAACCATCAGCCACACTGTGAACGTGCCCCTGCAGACAGCCTTGGGCACCCTGGAGGAGATTGCCTGCTGACACCTTTCAGGCAGCCCAGCACCTCCAAAAAGACCTTAAAGGCCCAAGACCCAGGACAGGGGACAGCAAGCTCAGGTGGGATAGCCCCTGATGACAGAGAGAAGCAAGAGCCCCCCCCCCCCCATCCACACATTGCGAACTTCTGCCAAACTTCACTCTGGCCACATCCGACATGAACCATCCCGGGCCCTGCCACGTGTCCCTCGTAGGACCGATGAGTCACACTCCGGAACTGTCCAAGAACTAACCTGCCATCACATCTCACTGCCAGATGTACAAAGCACCTGCATGCTCAGACTTCTTACGGCGCCATCTCCACTTCTGTCTTGTACATCGTATCTTCTCCGTGTGGTTTCCAGAGCCCACTCCGCTGCCCGTGCAGTGGGGCCAGGTTTCAGCCCCGAAGTCAGCCTGAGCCCAGCTCTGGAACTGAAACTGCACAGTCAAGAAGGAAACCACAGAACTCTCTACAATGTTTGATCCTTGTGTTGTCTGTGAAGGTTCTTAGCCTTGTCCCCAAACTGGCCCGTGGGGCTCCCGCACTAAAGGTGACCAGTGCCAACCTCTTTCTTATCCCAGCACCCTTGGAGGTGATACGGTGGCCTGGGTGACCCCAGTATTCGTCCATGGAGCCACGTCGTTCTCTCCCTGTGACACAGCTGTAGAGTCTGATCTCTTCCGTTTTGTTTTCTTTCCTTTTGTTTGGGGCGGGGGCTGTTTTTGTTCGTCTACTGAAAATTTGTTTTGCCTCGTTTTTTTTTTTTTTTATGGTCTTCGGTTTCGATGTTCTAAGGTTCGGTTTGGGTTTTCCATTTTCTCTGGAGTTTTATTTATTCGTGCTTCGAACCACAGTCATATTAAAAGCTGGTCTTGTGGAAGTGGCCACATCACTCTGCCTTTTCTCTGCATCGAGGTCTTTGTCCCCACAGGCTAAGGGGAGCCGCAGACCTGCCAGCCAGAAGCTACGGAGGAGGTTTACTGGGTTTCACCAGCACTGTTTACCTTTATAAGATGTATGCACTATGCATCTCATCTTATCCTAAGTCACAACTTTGTTGGTTGATTACATGACCCACTAACAGGCCAAAACCTGTGTTCTGCAGAATATCACCCAACGTAATGTATTATAAAACAGGGAGAGACAGAGAAGGCTACCTGTGACCACAAACAAAACAAAACAGAACCTTAGCAGAGACCTTCCAGGGTCCCTGTGCCCTGTCTGGTGCCCTGGCTCCCCTATCTGTGAGTTCAGGCTGGAACTAGACCCAGTGTGGCCTCTCACTCACCGCCACATGACCCTCTTTCAAGCCCAGTGTTCTCCCCCATGAGCCTGACCTACCTTCTCCCTCCAGCGCTCGCATCAGCAGCACTTTGTTCTCTGTGACTCCTAATAGGATATCCAAATGAGACACAAGGTTGAAGGTACCTTTGCTGACCACAATTGCCTGCCCCCTTTGAAGCCTCTGGATGGCAAATGAGAACTTCTTGTTTGGCCAGAATCAACCCATGCTGCTGTTATGGTGACAGATCCTTTAGGTTAGGTTTTTACCTCCCACCCTAAATCCCTCCCACTCCTAACCCAGAGTCTGCCCCAGCTGTGGAGACGGGTCTGATGTGGCTTGTGTCTTTACTCCCATGTGTATATGCATGGATAGAACAGGACAGGACAGGGCTTCGGGGTTCCAGTCCCTACGCTGTCTCATTCTCTCCCCTCACCTCCTCATCACACTGTGGTTGCTCCAGTGTCCTGAACTGAAGAATATCATAACTAGGGAGTTTGCAACTGTGGCCCATGACCCTCTTCTCTCAATAGCTGATTGTGGTGATCCCCTGACCCTCTCTGGGGTCACTCTCTTGATTTGAGGATGATAATAACTTACCTGTGTGAGGGGAAGGGGCAGGGCCAGGTGACAGAAGACCCCCTCCAAGTCCTTTTCAAGGTTTGGGGAAAGAGTCCACAGCAGTGCCCAACCCCACACACAGGTACACCTAAACTTGCTATAGAAGGGTTGCCCAAACTGTTGACAATTCTTAAGAATGCAGAATGGCATTATCATCTCACTGCTCTCTAAGGTCTGGCATGGGTCTCGCCAGGCTAAGGTGACGGCAATATGGCATTTCTCTCTAGAAGCTCCTGGGGAGGATACACTTTCTTGCCTCCTCCAGCCTGTGGACACCCACCATGTTCCTTGACTCGTGGCCCCCTCCTCCTTCTTTCAAGTTAGCTATGACTGCTAACTCTTCTCACATCACATAACCAGGACTTTCCACAGTCACATCGCCCTCCAGCTCTGACCTCCCCTACTGTGCCCTCTCTTCTTTTAAAGGCTCCTTGTGGCTCCATTGGGCCCACCAGGCAGTCCAGGACAACCTGCTTCATTGCCAGGTTATTCCCTCTGGCACATGTGCAAAGGCTCTTTTACTATGTAGAGTCACAAGTTCCAGGGACCAGGAGGTAAGCATCTTTATGGGCAACTATTCATCCTATGGGGCCGCATGGCCCATTGTCCTTGTTTTCCAAATGAATAGCCCCTACTGGGGTGTGAAGGGACTGGTCTGGGGGTCACCCACAGAGTGAGCGAGCGTGCTTAAGCTGTACTCAGCTGCCAGGATCTCAGCTCTATTTGTAGACCTACCATGATGACTCACTTAAAGCAAAAAAAAAAAAAAAAAAAAAAAAAAGGGCCAAAAGTGATCTTTCTTCCAAGACTACGCCAGGCTATAAACGTCTCTCCTGAGATAAACTCACCCCTCACTTCACCCAACTGGAAGTGTCCCACTGGTAGCTAGACTGACAAATGCGGAAGGAGAAGGATCTGAAGGCTGGCCTCAGACTTGCTCCCATCAGGGACAGGAACAAAGTGAAGTGTCTATCTGGATATTTAGGATCCTGGCTGATGCCTCTGCCTTCTTCCAATTTAACAACTTCATACATTTTTAAAAACTGATAACTGAGGATGCTATTTGAACTGCTTCAATGGATTTCTAGCTTCCTTCGAGGAAGAAAATAAATAAGGGAGAGGGATCATTTTGTAATGGGGCAAAGACTGTTCAGAGAGATTTGTATTGCTCTGGGTCTCACACATCTATGTATTTCTTCTGATTTGGGTATTCTGGCTTTGTTCAGTTTAGGGCAAGTCTATGTACTTAACATGTTTAAATGTACACACACACACACACAATTCAAAAGGACAAACCAATATCCAGGTATGGATTAGTCCATTGTTAACAAAAGATAGCCTAACTTTGAGTGGGTGGTGGGGTATTTTTGTGCTATCATTTCAAACAATTATCCTGAGAAATGTATATAGAGACATTTTCAGAGTGACGGTCAGGAGGGGTCAGGGCTGCAGAGGACACTCAAGTATGTGTCACAGTCTAAGCAGTCACCAGAGATGACACAGAGACGATGTTGAGAGCACAGTCACATGTCCACACCTCGAGGCTGGATTCTTGGTGGCCTTGGAGGCTGAGATAAACCGACGGGTGCGTGGCCCCAGGCCTCTCAGATAGAGTCCACCAGGCGCCTGCAGTCAGTGGAGCGAAAGGAGTGAGTTTTTCTGTGAGCATCTGAGCTGTGCCAGGGACTGGGCTGGCTGCGCACCGGCTGTTGCTTTGTTGTTTTTGGCAGAAACACCAGAGTTATTTTATTTTCCCCTCTCCAGCTTGAAGCTATTTTTGTGAATGTTTTAACCGTGAACATGCCTAGAAAGTAGCTTCAAGCGAGGCAAGCACTGATGAGAGACAGAGGCCCCTGCAGGGCCGCTCCCACTAGGCTAGAGGTGGCAGGTGGCGATGGGAACCCGCCACACACAGGAGTGAGCTTGCCAGGTGACATGCTCCTTCCAGGAAGCTTGGAAGGAGCATGAGCAAAGCAACCCAAGGAGAAGCCTGGTAACCACTTCCTTCACAGACACTCGGGGACTCCTATTCCAGGAATGTGCAGCCAAGGAGCTCCATCAGGCCTCAGGGGCTGAGTTCCGTGGTTA
This sequence comes from Psammomys obesus, assembly GCF_907164565.1. Taxonomy (NCBI): domain Eukaryota; kingdom Metazoa; phylum Chordata; class Mammalia; order Rodentia; family Muridae; genus Psammomys; species Psammomys obesus. The sequence continues at coordinate 6,549,304 of NW_026595981.1, read as the reverse complement.
CAGAAGAGAAAGGGGTTCACAGAGGCCGAAGGGTTCCTTTTGAAAGAGAGTTCAGCCGGTCCTGACCCACGGGCACCAGGGCAGTCCCCATATTGCATGGAGAAAGTTTCCTGGCAGAGGTGGGAGGAGGCCAAGAGCCAAAACGTGAACACAGGCCCACCATTCATTCACCTCAACTGTTGTGTACCAGGCATTTGCCCTCACAAAGCTTGTGGTCTGAATGGGAATACAAAATTACAGACGGATCGGGGTGCCAGTTGAAGGGGCATGAAAGGAGGTGTAAGGCAAGGCAAGAGGTTAGAATAGGGAGAGTTTAAGGGACTGGACACAGGTCAGGGAACCCAAGCAAATACCTGAAAGGGGGAACTGAATTCGTACGTGCGAGCACAACACACACGGGGGGGGGGGGGGGCAGAGAAAGAGAGAAAGAGAGGTGCAAATATATATAATACACTTTTTTCCTCATTACTTTTTGCTTCCTGTAACATATCAATTCTTAATCTTGTTTGTATCACGGATTCATTTTAGAATAAAGTGAAAGCTATGAATTCTCCCCCACACCCACCCAGGAACGATGATCATGAGAATAATGGGCGTAAGATGTTACATATAATTAGAGGAGGATTCTGAATCCCTGAAGTCCGTCTGTGACCCTCCAGGGAGCCACTGACGCTGGCCATGGTCTAGGAAGCGCTGAGCTGAGCGATCTCCTGAAAAGGCCGCACCAGCTCACAAAGAGCTATTGATGTTTCTTTTCCCCAAATGACATAATGACTGTCGCTTCTTCAATTTCCGGGGGGGGGGGGGGAAGATAGGACTTGATCAGTTTCGATTTTTTTTTTCCTCCTTAATCTTTTTAAACCTTTGACACCTGCTGCGGTTTGTGTGCAGGCACGTCCTCGGAGACGGCGATGGGAATGGGTGAGCAGAAAGTGAATACGCACGAGGAAACCCGGGAACGTGGTTCCATGAAATTATTTTATGCATGTGGAGATGCTGAGGACGGGAGGGACCTGCATACATGAGCAGCAATCACGGCGCCTGCGTTACAGATGCGCTCACAGTCTGGCTGCTCAATAAGGGAAATGTGACATTCTTGAGTGACCATTGACCCTCAGTCGTGCCCTTGCTGTTTAATTTCATTTAGGTTTTTTCTTTCTTTCTTTTTTTCTTTCTTTTGGGGGGGAGGGGAGTTGTTTGGTGTTTGTTTGTTTGTTTGTTTGTTTGTTTGAGACAGAGTTTCTCTGTGGAGCTTTGGCTGCCCTGGAACTCTCTCTGTAGATCAGGATGGCCTCGAACTCACAGACATCCACCTGCCTGTCTCTGTTTCCCTGGCACTAGGATTGAAGGTGTACGCCACCACTGCCTGGCTTCAGTGGCTTTTGTTAGTAGGGATTTTCTCTTGCTGGGCTTTCCGTTGCTGTGATAAGGCATCATGGGCCAAAGCAATTCCAGAACAAAAGAATTTATTTCTCCTTACGTGTCCCAGTCTCGGTCCATCACAAAGGAAGTCTGGGCAGGAACCTGGAAGCAGGCGCTGACTCTGAGGCCACGGAGGAGTGCTGCTCACTGGCTAGCCCTCCGTGGCTTGTCCTGCCCTTTTCTTAGAGAACCCAGGACCCCCAGTCAGGGGTGGCACTGCCTCCTGTGGGCTGGGCCCTACCACAGCAACCATTAATCAAGACAGTACCCTCACAGACTTGTCCAAAGGCCAGTTTTGTGGGTGTGTTTTCTAAATAGTGGTTCTCTCTTCTCAGAGAACCCTAACTTCTGTCAAGCTGACACAGAACTGGCCAGCACAGGTTCGAACCTTATTTGATTATTCAAAGAAAACTCCACATCCTGAGAACAAATGCCCGTGAATGGTGCTGGGAGGTGGAATTTAGACATCTGTGCTCCTTGAAGATCTTCTCTGTGCCCCATTTATTTGCCCAACTTACCACTCTTGTGGCTATTTGTCTTTAAAATAATTCCAACTTTTGTGGTGTCTTTTCAAAAGGAATTATATCCAACTTAAAACAAACCTAAAACAGAATCATTGCTGGACACATCAGCTCAATTAGTCTCAAGACAGCAAGAAGGCAACTACCCTGATTTCATCATTTCATAAGCACTTTCTGTGGGCCTACTATGTGCCAGGTACTGTGCCAGGTCCTGAGGGTCCCTATAGTAAGAAAACATTTTTTAAACTTTTCATACAATATAGTTTCATTATGTTCTTTCAACTCTCCCAACTACTCTGAGCATCCCCACCATGAATTCAACTTCATGTTCTTTTGTTCTCTTAAACACACACACACACACACACACATACACACCATAAAAACCATGGAGTCTATTTTGTGTTGCCCAACTACTCCTAAGCATGAGGCCTGCCCTGATATGTGTCCGATATAGGCAGTGCCACTCATTGAAGAAAACTTTCCCTTTCCTAGCAGCTATCAGTTGCAATTAGCTTCTTGGTTAGGGGTTGGACTCTGTGTCCATTTTCCCTTCCCCATGCGGGGACTTGACACCATTCTCATCTTCAGGAAGCTCAAAGTCTAGCTGGGGAAAAGCGGGCAATGGTTACGCACACAGATGCTGGGGCAGCAAGAGACACAAGATGCATGAGCCACAGTGTGCACTGAGAATAACATGGACACAAGAGGCTGGGACAGGTGTTGACTGAAGCCCTGAGAAAAGGATGGAAGCTGTGGGCACGTAAGTGTGCAGAAGACATACAGAGTGACGGTTTACAACCAGGAGAGAGCTTGGAGGGTTTGAAGAATGCTAAGTCCCTCCTTGGTAGGGGTTTGCTGACTCTCCACTCTCTCCCGAGGCTGCACCTACCCACTCTGGGTCCTAGCCTACTGATGATGCAAGAGGTGGCAGCTGGGATGGGCTGAGGATGCCCAGTGGCCTTTGTCTTTCTGACACCTCCAATCTGAACTTCAGCTGCACAAGCTGTATCATGTTGGCCAAGCTCTAGACGTTTTTCTAAGGGTTGAGTTTCTTTTGAAAATGAGGGTGACCCCTCAGAGTGGCGTACATGGTAGCACGCCACTCTAAGGACGTCAGGAAATGCTGACTTCTGTCTGGGCAGAGGCCACCTTCTGGTCCCAGGGTGTTCTGAGAGCCAGATTACACAGCCCAATGCCATGACCTCAGCCAAAGAAGAACATCAGCAAAGCTTACCAGAGCTACCAGGAGCTGCTGCCTCCTGACCTGCATGTACAGAAAGAGAATAGGCACCCCCCTGAGTGTTGCTTCATTCTTTGGTTAATGACAAAGAAAATCCTGCTTCAAATCTGTCTCCTGGAGCCATTCTAGTCTGGAACAGGGACACCTACCAAACTTGACATTCTCCCCACACTCCATAGAAACCTCTGCCACTTTATCCAAACTCATTTTCCTCCCTCTCTTCATACTCCCTCATTTCCTCTCCCTCCTCAGCAAATAGTGAAAGGGACACAGTTCAGGTGTTCAGGTAGGTAGGGCCTGAGGGCACCCACTGATCCCTGAGGCAGCTGGAGCTTGATACACCTAGAGAGGACATAAGGAACATTTCTTGTGTCTGACTGTACCAAGCAATATGGTGGTCACTTTGCTGCCTGTAGCATTCAGGTTGACCTTCATTAGCTCTTCTGGCCCAAAAATGAGTGCTGAACTCCTGGACATGACTGGACCTGAAGGACTGGTAGGCACTCATTTGATGTTTGCCAATATCAGTTGATGTTCACATACCAGTTGGGCCTTCAGCAGGTTCATCCATTTGCTGACTCTGGCTGTTCTACATGCTGGAGACAAAAGAAACACCCAAAGTCCCTGCTCTCTTGGTGCTTACAGCCTAGCAAAAGAGGTTCTGTGTGGTGTGTGTGTGTGTGTGTGTGTGTGTGTGTGTGTGTGTGTATGTGTATGTGTGTATGTATGCATGTATATGTGAGTGCCTGTGTCTGTGTATGTGGTGTTTTCAGATGTGCATGAAATCATGGCTGACAGAGGGACCTGGTAAGGTAGTGACAAGGAATAGTGAGGTGACTCCTTCAGTTCTGGTTGTCAGAGATTCACACTGAGAAGGTGAAATTAAGGTAAGTCCTGACTGACTGAAGAAAGGAATAATCACAAACAAACAAACAAACTGATGAAATGACCTTCCTGGGAGCTACAAAGGCCCTGTAGCTTGTTGCATCCAAAGCACAGAGTCACTGAAAGAGAGTCTAATGAATGATGGCACAAGATATGAAAAGCATGCTGATCTCAGGGAACTCACTTCCGGGACACACAGCTGCTGGAGTCAAAAACTCAGATGAACCAAGGGACAACTCTGCTCACCGGAGCCCTCCTAAGCCAAGCTGAGTGTCCAGCCGAAGGTGAGAAAGACACTGAGGTCAGAGCACAGGGCAAGGTTGAAGGAGGAGTTTTACTGGCATGGAACAAGGTGAGAGGCAACTGTCCCAGCAGAGCGATGAGGGCTTGATTTAATAGGCAGCCCAGTGGGGGTAGAAGGTGGGATAGTTTCCAGAGCTGTTAAGACCAGAGGCTAAGAGGTGCTTGCCACACAAGCATAAGCACCTGAGCTTAATCCCTAAAACCCATTTTTTTAAAAAGCCAGTCATTGGAATGCATAGTTGTAATCCTAATGCTAGAGAAGCAGAAACAGGAAGATCCCTGGAGCCCAGTGGCGAGCCACCTACCCTCATCGATGAATTCCAAGCCAGTAAGAGACCTTGTTTCAAAAAACAAGGTGAACAATGCCTGAGGAACACCACCAAATTCACTTCTGATCTCCACATGCACCCACACACATACACACAGAGAGAGGAGGCACACATATAACCACACACACACACACACAAATTTCAGGTGGGCAAAATTTTGTGAGCAGAGGACTATAGGGGAGAGTGATGGGGAGATGTGGGTGGGGAGACACCAATATTTAACCTAACATACTCAGTTTTTAGGAACTGAGTTTGGGACTTTTAAGTGAGCTTGCGCTCTGTCAACCATCACCATAAGCCAGCCGGTAGTAACCTTGATTGGAGCACTCTGTTCCTGGTTATTCCTTCTCCATCTCTACCTGTTCCCAGTGAACTCCCTAGTCCAGACCTCCAGGGTCCCCTTGTCTGGACCTGACACTGTTCACCCTCACCTTGAAGAGGCCTGAGGCCGTGATGGCAGCCTCCACATCCTCTTAACAACTCTCCCCTTGCTTCCAAGAGCCTCATTCCACCCATTCCCGGGCTCCTTTCCCAGACTAACTGAATGAGGCCCACTGGAGCAATCAGGCAATGCAGGCACAGACTATGAAGTTACAGCATCCGAGATAGATGAGACCTGGGTCTCTGACCTTTTGTCCGCGTATGCTGACAGTATACACTGAAGGAGTCAGGCTGACGTGGGTACAAATTGTCCTTCCCTAAATCTAAGTCCTTATCAACAGAATGGAGATGATAATGGTACCCGCGTCACTATTACTGTCCCAGCGTATAAATCAGATAACTCAGGCCACATGGTCGGCACAGGGTATTTGTGTGATTTAATAGATCCATTAGTCACCATTGTCACGTCTTAGCAAGATGTTTTATCACTGTCCACTTGGATAAACAGCTCTCATGTTTTATTATCCATTGACCAGTCCAGTGGTAGATGGAAACCCAACTATTTCATCAGTCGTAGATGCTCATCCACCCCTCCGGGATTTGTTGGCACTTTGGGGGAAAGAAACATTGGGCGACATCTCCCTAGGAGCCACCGACCACACCTCAATGTACAGTTTGGCACGTACAGGGTTCAGTGAAAACCCTTCTAGAGGATGCTACGATCTGAAATTAAGACTCATTCTCCTCATATATCATGCTCCCATCATCTCTGTTGCTGGGCTGGCTAATTTTGATGTCAGCTTGACACAGGATAGAGTCAACTGAGAGGAGGGAACCCAGCTGAGAAAATGCTTCCATAACATTGGGCTGTGGTCGAGACTGTAGAGCATTTTCTTAATTAGTGACTGAGATGGGAGGTCCCAGACCACTGTGGGTAGGATCGTCCCTCAGCTGCTTTCTCTAAGAAAGCAGGCTCAGCAAGCCACAGGGAGCAAGCCGGTAGGTGTCACTCCATGGCCTTTACGTAGCTCCTTCCTTGTCTGAGTTGCTGTCCTGAGCTCCCTCAGTGATAAACAGTGATAAACAGTGATACGGAAGTGTAAGCCTAATAAACCCCTTCCTCCCCAAGTTGCTTTTGATAATGGTGTTTTATCACAGCAATAGTAACCCTAATTAAGACAATGGCTATTCTGGCAGTTTTGAGACTCTGCCTACCTTGCTCCTTTAAATACGTATGTCCCTGATAACTGAGACAGAGCTCCCTGTCGGTGGGAATAGTGCTGCCTTCCTCAGGACTCCCCACATACTGGAAAAGGCATTCTACATTTTTCTACCTTAAACCCACCGGCAAGCCCCACCCCCATCTTCCAGCTTCTAAAAGGTTGGTAGCACGGGGCGACTTCCGGTCCAGGAAATGCCAGCTATTACTATCAGTGACACTTGACTCTCCCACCTCTAGAGGGCGCTAAAAAGCACGATGGCCGATAAAGCTGGAGAAACCCTGTGGTCCTTCATGGTCAGTCATTCTGCACCACCTCAGGACTACAGGATGTGAGGGGACACCAGAGTGAGAGCTAAGGCATGGTGGCTGCCATCTACAACCAGAGTTCCCGAAAGCAAGCATACCCAGGACCATTCCAGACACACCAGGGGTTCACAACACCAGAGTTTTCTGGGGTTGCCAGGTAAAAGTACAACAGCGTCCAGTTAAATTTGAACAGATACATGGGTAGGTTCTTTAATATTAGTATGAGCCATACAAGATTTGTATTATACTTGCACGTTAAAGCTACTTGTGGTGTGTTTGAAGTTCAAATTTAACCAGGGCATCCTATTGTTTGGTTTTTGCTTTTGCTAACTTTGGAAACTTTAGACCCAAACTCTGCCAGGTGTGAGGAAGGTAAGCATCATCCCTGTCCTCCAGCCTTTCATTATAGGCTTCTTGAACTCCACCTGAAGCCAAGCCCAGGTGAGCAAGTGAAATGAGAGACCAGCCAGGCACCTCCAGACCCTCAGAGAGCTGAGACACAAGCTTATGGCAAATTAGATTTTTATGAGTTGGCTTGTCTTCCCAAGCCTTCGTCAGGAACAAAACCACACTTCCCAGCCAGCTGTGTGTAGGTTGGTCCATCCAGAGAGGGTCCTAGAATTCACATCCATCCACCCAGTCACTGAGGTCTTTGCCCTGGCAATGGTGCCTCCAGGCCTCCCTGGGGATAGAAAACACACAGAAGGTTCCACATCATCTTCAGCTCTCCGTCCTATTCAGAGAGCAGAAAAGGTACACAGCTCTACACTGAAGAGAAGCAAGAATGGGGGCTAGGAAGGTGGACAGCAACAAAGAAGCCTAGCCAACCAGCAAGCAATCACCGATCACCAAGGGGAAAGTTTTTTAAGGAAGAGAATGGCCGCGAAAAGCCAATATCTAAATGTCGTAATTTACCACTGAAGATACAAATTCTTATGCTCAAACTTACCCATGAGTCCTTGTCAAAGAGTTAGAGGCTGTAGTCTGGAGCCTAAGTACAAAGCTCCTTTCCTACATGCAAGTGCTTCTGGGGACAGTGAGGCCACCTCACATGTGTCTAGTCCTTCACAGTTTACATGCCAGGATATCCTTCACCCACTTATAACCTACTCTCCCCCTGTCCCCAGATGGCCGATTATGTAGAATGGGTAGGTATTATCTTCCCTATTTTCCAAATTAAAAACTCGGACAGTGATATAAACTTATCCACCTAGGGTCCGGGGCACACTCAGCATTTCTTGGTTGCCAATGTTGGTCTTTCCATTGTTGGCTATTGTACTCTCTTGGGATCATTTCTTTGTATGGATTATAGATAATATCTTTGTTTTGCTGTATAAGCGTGGGGGGGTGAGAGAGAGAAAGGCTAGAAGTCACCTTGAGTGTCATTTCTCAGGAGGTGTCCACCTTGATTTTTGGTTTGTTGTTTTGTTTTGCTTTGTTTTTGTCTATTTTATTTTTCTTTTTTTATTGATTTATTATTTACTACAATTTATTCATTTTGTATCCTGATTGTAGATTGTAAGCCCCTTCCTCACCTCCTCCCAGTTCCACCCTCCCTCCCTCTTCTCCCCCATGCCCCTCCCCTTATCCACTGATAGGGGAGGAGGGAGGAGCACCTTTGTTTTTGAGACAGGGCCTCTCACTGAACCTGGAGCTCAGCAATTAAGGTCAGCCGGCTGGCCAGTGAGCCTCAGAAATTTGTCAGTCTCTGCCTCCCTAGTGCTGGGATTACAAATGTCAACATGCCCAGCTTTTTTCATATGCATTCTGGGGATCAAACTTGGGTTTTTCACTCTTGCGTGACAAGCAATTTTTATGGACTTAAATGTCTTCCTAGTCCCATCACAGCTGACATCTTGAGGAAGATAAGCAAGAGGGTCCTGGGGTCCAAAGTTCTTGGGAATCCCAAGCTCTGAAAACCGGTCCTTTCTCATACCAGTGTCAAAAGCCTAATGATCAGTAGTGCACCAGCAAGACTTCTAAACAGCTGTCAACCAAGAAAGGTTGTCTTTTCCACATAAGATCTTGAGAACAAGTGTGTTGCCTAGGACAAAGCGCATGCTCATGGAAGGCCAGTCCCCTGATGCTACCTTCCAGTCCTGGCCAGTAATTCCAGTGGGAGTTACTCACCAATAGCCCAGACCCTGAGGCTCTTGAACTATCTTCATGACACAGATGACAGAATCTGTGAGGTCTTGGCTTAACAAATCTGGGGTGGAAGGAGAGACAGAGTGAGGGAACAGAGAACAGGGTTTTCTCTCTCTCTCTCTCTCTCTCTCTCTCTCTCTCACACACACACACACACACACACACACACACACACCATTTCTCCATCTCTGGAAACTGATGTTACCCCACCCTTCTCCCCCACAGTCTTTCCTCCGTTTCTGTAGCTCCCAACCTGGACCTTAAACCAGAGTCACAGAAGCCCTTTCCTCCCTGCTTGCCTCCTTACCCATCTCCTGGGGATCTTCACCCAGAGACAATGACAAGGGAAGAAAACGAGCCTACAAAAAAGTGAAGGCTAGTGCAAGGACCCAGCCCTGACCTACCACTACAGTATAGATGGCAAATGTTGAGGCCACTTGGGGCGAGACTTTTGCACCACTTCCGGCTGTTGATCTGGAAGATGCCATTGTTGGTGCTTCCATCAGCTTCATGGTCCACAGCAGCTGTATTAAAACCGCTTGTATAGTAAGCAAGGCAGATCCCTGCAAGGGACAGACACAGGGTTTGAGGTCAGGCGGTCACGCCCCCACAGGCCAAAACTCTTACAACCAATTCCTACACACTGACTTCCTCTACCCAACAGAGACATCCACCCATCTGCTTTGCAAATGGATCAATCTAAAGTCAGAGGTCAAAGTGACTTCCTCAAGGTTCCATACAGTTACTTCAAAGCAAGGGTCAGGACTAGACCTCAGCCTTCCTGACTCAGGATGTCGATCTTCCTGTGTTCTCACTGCTCGGGCTTGCTGCATTTGTTGAATGACCTTACGAGAGCTAAATGTTTACTGAGGCCAGGACTAGAGACAAAAATGAACCGAGATGTGACTGTACTTTACAATTTCCTGAAACTGACACTAGCTCGCAATGTTTGGTGTTACTGATTTGTTCAGTTTGCGATCTGACTTTCAGCAGACATGTTTGATCCTCACAGCCAAGATAAGGTGTAACCTAATAAGCTGTTGGTTCCTCTGACTTTCTGGCTCCCAGCATCTAATCTGACTGCCTGTTGCCTGCCTGGTACGCAGTTAACTGGGGACTGGGTGGTATCCACCTGCTGTCTCATTGAGTTCTGCTTTTACAAAGAACAACTATGTTCAAAAAGCCTCCAAGGCTCTTGAACGAGTAGGAAGGAAGACAAGAGAGTGAGTGGTGGGAGACAGGAGAAGGGTTCTCACAGTCAGCCAGGTCATATCCCCGGTAGCCGTCCAGGCCGAAGTCACGCAGCACTTTGGCAAGCTCACAGCGACTGAAGACCTTGGCCTTGCTGGAGGCAAACAGGCAGCTGAGCAGATAGGCCAGGGCCAGCCAAGGGCCAGGGCCAGACTGGCACAGCTGTCTTTTGGAAGCCCGGCTCCTAGCTTCCATGCAGTGGCAGACGTAGAGGGTTGAACTGTGGGATGGCAGGCAGTTCACCAGCCTTGGCCAAGAGTTCAGACAGCTGCCCCTTGGAAAAAGAAGAAGGAAGGAAGGACAAGGCCTGAGTGCACCCTGGGAGAGAAGGGAAAGGGTGGACAGGAGGCAAGGCCCTAACGATGATGGGACACCAGGCATGCTCCTGAAACCTTGGACAGGGTTCCTGGAGCCCCACTCCTGGGGTCTCCCTTCCAGCTCCTGGCTTCTATCTGCCATCTTTAGTTGAATCAGGGACACAGGCAACATGGCGCCTCCCCATGTGGAAGGCCTTCCTCCCACACACAGATCCTGAGCAGCGCTGAAGTTTCCATCTTAACCACTCCTCCAATATCCTCATTTTGAAAGAGCCCCCTAACACTCACCCATCTCATTTGCTCTACTCTCTTTGTCACTTGGTTCTGTGGGCAGATCCCCATGTCATAGGGATATCAGCCACTGCTGACCTTTGGCCTTATGGTTCCTTCGCCTCCTCAGACCTGATGGCCTTCAACTCCACTATCTTTGTCACTTTGTGACCTTGTCATTCCCCGTCTTGTCATCAGTTTATTCTTTCCCACTCTGCAGCCTTCTGCTCCAATCTCTCCCTGGCCATACCATCAAACACATCTACCCCTGTCTCTCGCAAACTTTGTCCACCAATCTCCTCTCCACCATCATAAAGTCAAACACAAAACACTCACACAGTCTCCAAAATGGGTGTCCTTTGTGTGATATTAAAGTGGAAGGGGTGGGGCTGAAGAGATGGCACAGCAGTCAAGGGCTTGCAACGCTCTTGCAGAGGACCTAAATTTGGTTCTCAGTATCCATATCAAGAAGCTCACAACCACCTGTAACTCCAGCCCAAGAGCATCTGATGTCCTCCACAGGCCACCATAGGCACCAGAACTCATGTACACAGAGACACACTCATACCCATAATTTAAAATGTTTATATCTTTTTTAAAAGAAAAAGAAAGAGAGAGGGAGGAATGGAGGGAGGGAGGAAGGAAGGAAGAAAGAAAAGGAAGGAAGGAAGGAAGGAAGGAAGGAAGGAAGGAAGGAAGGAAG
>NW_026595981.1:6527582-6537996 GCF_907164565.1 Psammomys obesus | reverse complement strand
AAGGAAGGAAGGAAGGAAGGAAGGAAGGAAGGAAGGAAGGAAGGAAGGAAGGAAGGAAGGAAAGAAAGAAGTGAGAATAGGGAAAGTAGAGGTGGAAGGGTAGTATAACCTAGGATGAGGATACATGGAGATGGGAGAAAGGATAAGGATCAACCCAAACTAAGTATGTATAAATGTGCCATAAGGTAACTTGCTACTTTGTACGCTCACACTCTGTTCAAAAAAGAAAAAAAAAGATGAAAGAAAGCATGAGTATTCTTATTTTCCAACCTCCCACCCTAAATGTCAAGGATGACAAAATGATTAAAGGCAAAGCTTTGCACATGGGTTTGACGCCCACCTCTGCTCCTTCCTATGTCTTGGGTATAGGACATTCTCCGTGCCTCTTTTTCTTCATCTATAAGATGGTGGGAAATTAGTAGTACTTGACTCAGAAGATGGTCGAAAGAATAAAAGAGAAAATAAGTGTAAGGATATTGACTCTTTGCACTGAGAACAGTCTTGGCGTTGTTTCTTTTGTGAACTAGCAGCCATGCTAATGCTTGTCTTTGATCATTTTTCCCTCGGTTCCATCAAAAGCGCTTCAGAACCCTCACTGCTACCCCTGAGAGTCCCATTTCTTAGTTCCCTGGTGACCTCACCCCTTACTGCACTAAGAAAAGCAGAATCATTTTCCTCTTCCTGCATCAGCCTCATCCCACCTTCAAACTCATCAGGAGCCTTCCACATCCTATCAAAGGTCCCCTGGAGTGATGAGAAGGTCACTGTGTAAGCTGTTGCCATGGGTGGTGCCATCCTGCTTTATTCCCAGTTTCCTTTCTCATTCCCAGGATGTGACCCTCATGCCTGGGGCGGTTTGCCTTCAAAGATAAGAAAAGCCCACCACTAACGGGATCACCGTTCCTGCTGGTATAAAGACATCGTGCTGGTTGGCTCAGACCAGTATGAGGAAATGCTCATCTCTGGATGTAACCCCCAATCTTCGTGAATATTCCGTACCTCCAAGTTCTCACTGTGGGTTTCTGGAGATGCTGGCCTGTCTCCTTCAGGTTGCTTCTCTTTACACTCCTCTCTGGGCCGATGGATTTCCAAGTGGCAGGCTTCCCAACCTGGGTTCAATGACATATCCACCATGTCCCTCTTTCCTCCGAGCTCAGTTCTTCCTCCCTTTCCCAGGCATGCCTTCTCTTGCTGCATCTGCAAACTTCATCTCTATCTGTTCGTCCTTATTCCATGCAGAGGCCCCGGCTTAGAGCCCTGGCTTCTCTTATCCTTATCTGTATGGATCTATCTTTTCTCATCCAGATTTCCAAGAGGAAAATCACCGCTGTCTCCCTGTACCTTCATCTTGTCTTCTTTTCTCTTTCCTAGTATTAGAGATCAAACCCAAGGTTTTTTCCTATGCTAAGCAAGTAGTCCACCACTGTCCTACATCACCAGTCCCTTGGTCCATCCTCACATCCATTTTATTTTGAGACAAGGTCTTGCCAATTTCCCAGACTGACTTTCAACTTACAGTCTTCCAGCCTTGGCCCCGTGAGTTGCTGGGATTGCAGCTGTACGCCACTATACCTTGCTCTCCTTGTTTGTTAACCTGGGAGCATCAGGTTTCCCACCACCACCCACCTAAGACCTGTGCTCACCCACCTCATAGGGGCTCTGGGGCCATTTCTCCTGCCAACTGCTTCCCCGTGGAAATCAGAGCTTTGATGGTTTCCACATGGCTCACTTCATCCAGGCTTCTTCTTCCCTCACTGACTATTTCTCCTGCTACACTGCATAACCTGCTTCTGACCCAGTTTGAAATGCTGGGATGTTTCCCAGTCTTTTCTACCTTGAAACCCTCCCCCCTTCCACATCAGGAAGGCTTAGGACGTCCCTGCTGTTAACATCAGCTGCAGAGTAATCACCTTCTATTCCAAGAACTGAATGGCATCTTCTCTAAGAACTGACCTCTGGACACCTCTTGTTGATACCCGACAGTCACCCCAAACTAAACTCATCTAAGAGAAATAATGTTCCCACCAAACTCTGCCCTTCTTGGTCCTGTCTTCCCTCCACAACCACAGAGCACCCACATACTCAAATAAGTATAATAGAAACATGGATGTTGCCTTTACTTCTCCAGCCAAAACCCTTCATCCACCCACAGCCAATCAACACCAAGGTCCTGTTGACCCTTTCCTCCAAAAGCACAATCTTTCCTTAAGTTCAAGCCACCACCCTGCTTTTCCTTACGATTTCCTTAGGCTCAGTCTTGACCTCTTCCAAACTCTCCTACACATGTCACATGCACCAGAATGAACTGAAGTGCAAACCCTAGTCTTGTAGCACTTTTCAACAGCTCCCCCTTCACTGCTCCTAACAGCGGTCCAGAGGTCCCTTCATGACCCAGTAAAACCGGCTTGTCCTTCACTCAGACCTTTGGTTCTGTTCCCTCTTCTGGTGATGCCTGATGTCTAGCAATTTAGCTGTCTTTTTGCCTCCGCATGGATGGCTTCTATTAAGCTTCAAGGATGAATCCCATCTAAGCTGGTCCCCTGGCAGGGACCATCTCCCTAGACACGTACAGTGACTTTATCTTCATACTGGATTGTAATACATGTCAGCCCCCCAGCCAAGGTGAGCTTCCACAGAATGACAGCTTGGTCCTATTTATCTTCATATCTTAAAAGGCTAAGCTGCTGCTGAGGAGTGGCTGCTCAGGGGGTATGTCTTAAACTCAAGTACAATGAAGTCACGGTCACAGAGCGCGAACCCTTCTCAAAGTACGGGGCAGGGAGATAATTATTACCTTCACTGGATCCTTCAACTCTGTAGGACCAGGTGTTTTTGTGGGTATTTTCTAACTTAATCTCATCTAATCCTCTTAACCATTCAAAGAGTTGGGATTAATATCCTCAATGCATAGATGAGGAAACCAAGTTCACTGCTACCCAGTGAGTGTTTGTGATTTTATAACGTTTTTCATAGTAAAGTGACTCCAAGATAAGTTTATCCGGAGTGGTTCACAGCAGGTCCGAAGGTTTACGGAGGGAGATGGATCTGGTGATAACTCATAGACCAGAGGCCTGCCAGCAAAAGCTCTTATTCATATTTGTTCTCTCCCTTCCCCCTCTCTCCCTTCCTTCCTTCCTTCCTTCTTTCCTTTCTCCCTCTCTCCTCTGCCCAGGATCCATCCCTCCCTCCATCTCTGATCACTGCCTTGCTGTTCCCAAGCCCCTCTAGCTAACACCACCAGGACTCAGAGGGAGAGGTTCACATAGCAGCGATCCTCCCTACCAGAGCTGCAACGGTGGCGACCACACGGCGGCGGCGGCGGCGGCGGCGGCGGCGGCTGTGGCTCCAAATCCCGCTTCAGCTCAGGACACCCTTGCAATCCTGCCAGTGTCCCAGCACTGGGCATTAAAAGAACGATAGAGAAGGCAGACTCCAGATTGACCTAAGGCCTTCTAGAACTCCCTGGCTCTGTGAGCTAGCTCGTCTTCTAGAACTTGCTTCACTCGCTGAACTTTGAGGAGATCATCTGTGCTGTTCAGTTTCAAGGTCCAGGCATTTCAGAGCGCTTTAGAGGCACCTATCTCTCCATTTTGTTTTTGCGTTTTTGTTTTTGCTTTTCAGACAGTCTCATGTAGTTCAGTCTGACCTCGAATTTACTATCTAGCCTAGGATGACTGTGGACTCCTGATCTTCTTGCCATTGATTCCCAAGGGCTCAATTACAGGTGTGTGTCACCGGGCCAGTTTTATGCCATGCTTGCTGATGAAACCCAGAACTTCATGCCCAGTAGGTAAATACTATACCAATGGTGCTACATGTCAGAGGTAGCCAATCACAGCCCTTCTACTCACATACACACACACACACACACACACACACACACACACACACACTACACACATAGGGTCGGGGTGGAGTACTTAAAGGGATGATTCTGCTCTCCCAACAGACATGGCTCCCCAGATACAACCTGCAGGCAGCTCATCTCACTTCTGAACTGCCTTCAAAAAGGAAAAAAATAAAAGTTGAGCCACAAATCACCTCCCTCTTCTATCTAGATTGACAGCTGCTCACTGTTCATAGGCCCGGGGCCAAAGTCAGACAATTGTCCCTAAAGCCTGGGGCTAGGGGAGAAGTGAAAGGAACAGCTGGTGATGCTCATGTGCCCCATGGGAGCAACCTGCCTGCTGGGCATCCACAAACTCTGCTTCTAACAGCCCGGGGCTGCAGGCCTGAGCTCAGGTAACAGTGCCACCCAGGGCCTGCCAGAGAAAATAGCTGAAGCCCTCTCTTTCATCAGTTCCCAAGAGGAGGCCATACGCCCTACCTCACGTGGACAGGAAAGCTCAGTGTTTAATGGGCTTAGGACTCAGGGCTGGTAGTTCAGTAGATAGCAGCAATCACTCTGATGAGCAAAGTCATAAGTGTGTCTCTAGCTGTACCAAGTTTATCTCATCTTCCTGGCCCAACCCAGACCAGCTGTGTTAGCACTGAACTGTCCCAGCCCTACCATCAGCATTTTTATCTTTCTTTCTTTTTTTTTTTTTTTTAATTTTCTGTGTGTAGATGTTCTGCCTGCATGTATGACTATATACGACACATTTAAAATGCTCACAAAGGGCAATTAGAAGGTGTTGGATCTCATGGAACTGGAGTTAAAGATGGTTGGTTGTGAAGTATCATGTGGGTGCTGGGAATGGAACCCTCTGGGAAGATAACTCATAACCGCTGAGCCACCTCCCCAGGCTGACCAGTGGGTAGTGTTTTTTAATGATAGATGCATGGATACATAGACAAACATATATATATATAGATATATAGATATATATATATATGTATCCATATATATATATATGTATATATATGTATCCATATATATATATATATCAGCTAACTTTTAGTGACAACTTAGTTTTTTAATAACTTTTTTATTTCTTGAAGTTAAAATATAATTACATCATTTTCCTCCTTACCTTTCCTCCCTCTAAACCCTTCCCCCTTTTGCCCTCTCTCAAATGCATGCCCTCTTTTTTTTTATATTATATTCCTAAAATACGTATAAATATAACCCTCACGGTCCACATGTCATTTTTCAAGGCCATGAGAATATGTGAAACAGGAAACCTGTCCCCTTAAGATTGTGGGTGTACAACGTATCTCCAGCATAGCTGTACAGCACAAACTTGCACAACCGACCACTAGAACTGTTCACCTTGCTTGACTGAATCTTTTTTGTTTTGTTTTGTTTTGTTTTCATTTTTATAAACATTTATTTTTGAGATACGGAATATAATTTAATTTTTTAAATATAATTTTTATTTATTACAATTTATTACACTTTGTATCCCAGCTGTAGCCCCACCCTCGTCCCCTCCCAATCCTGCCTTCCCACCCTCCCACCCTCTCTCCTTCATCTTCTCCCATGCCCCTACCCCAGTCCACTGATAGGGGAGGACCTCCTCCCCTTCCATCTGACCCTAGCCTATCAGGTCTCATCAGGACTGGCTGTATTGTCTTCCTCTGTGGCCTGGTAAGACTGCCCCCCTCCTCAGGGGGAGGTGATCAAAGAGCCAGCCACTGAGTTCATGTCAGAGACAGTCCCTGTTCCCCTTATTAGGGGGCCCATTTGGAAACTGAGCTGTCATGAGCTACCTCTGTGCAGAGGTTCCAGGTTATCTCCATGAATGGTCCTTAGTTGTAGTATCAGTCTCAGAAAAGACCCCTAGGCCCATATTTTTTTGGTTCTGTTGTTCTCCTTGTGGAGCTCCAGACCCTTCCAGGTCTTTCTATTTCCCCATTATTTCATAAGATTCTCTGTACTCTTCCCAAAGTTTGGCTATGAGTCTCAGCATCTGCTTTAATATCCTGCTAGATAGAGTCTTTCAGAGACCCTCTGTGGTGGGCTCCTGTCTTGTTCCTTATTTTCACCTTCTTCCAATATCTATCCCACTTGGCTTTCTGAATGAAGATTGAGCATCTTACCCAGGGTCCTTCTTACTTAGCTTCTTTAGGTGTACAGATGTATGTTTATCCTATATTATATGCCTAATACCCACTTATAAGTGAGTATATACCATGTATGTCTTTCTGCTTCTGGGATAGCTCACTCAGGATGATCTTTTCTAGTTCCCAAATTGCTGGTGGGAATGTAAACTTGTACAACCACTTTGGAAATCAATTTGGCGCCTTCTCAGACAATTAGGAATAGTGCTACCTCAAGATCCAGCTATACCATTCCTAGGCATATATCCAAAAGATGCTCAAGTATACAACAAGGATATTTGCTCAACCATGTTCATAGCAGCTTTATTCATAATAGCCAGAAGCTGGAAACAACCCAGATGTCCCTCAGTTGAGGAATGGATACAGAAATTGTGGTACATTTACACAATGGACTACTACTCAGCAATTAAAAACAAGGAAAGCTTGACTGAATCTTAAGGCCCATTTACTGTTAACTCTCAGTTTCCCCCTCCCCTGGCCCTGGTGTTCACTGTTCTGCTCTTAGACTCCTTGAATCATGGGTTTGATTCCTCAAGGAACCTCATGTATATGGACTGGCTTTTGTCTACTCACACAGTATCCTCCAGGCACACCACTGTGTATTCTTACTTTTCCACACCATTGATGTTTGTTTGTTGCTGAGAATCTCAACCTGATATGTAGGAGGTTTCACTGATTTTACATTAAACTCCCCGATAACTAGTGACAATGAGCATTTTTTTTCAGGTACCTGTTCACAGAAATGTCTAATTGGACAGGTTTTGGGTTTTTTGTTTGTTTGTTTAACACTCACCAGATGATTCCACTAGGCATCCAAGCTTAAACGTTTATTCATCAGAGCTCAAAAATTAAGTTCAAAAGCCTGTAGAGCTGAGGAGATGGTGCAGTGGTTAACACGCTTATACAGAAGCATGAGGATCTAAGTTCAGACTCTCAGAGCTCACATAAAAGACAGACCTGTAGCACAGGCATCTACAATTGTGCACTCCTACAGGCTGGGGGGGAGGTGGGACCAGAGAATTCCCAGATGTTCCAAGGCCAGCTAGCCTGCTGCGGGTGGTGGAAAAGAAACTGAGACCCTGTCTCAAGGTAACCCCTGAGGTTGTCCTCTGACCTCCACACATGTGCGTAACACATGTACACGTACACACACACACACACACACACACACACACACACAATTACCTTGAAAACCTAGAGCAACAGAGAATGAGTCCATTGTCCTGCTCCTCCCCTGACCTGCTGGTTAGCCTTAATGATTAGTTCACTTCCATTTCCTCATCAGAAGAGTGGAGACATCACTCTGGCCTAGTCAGCTACAGCCACATACCTCATCGCCCCAAACCTTATTCTTCTCCTCTGTAGAATGTAGATAATCATCTCCTCTCCCTGCCAGGGTGGGACAAAGCTGAGGCTTCCCAAAGAAGGGAGTCTCCTGCCGACCCGCATCAGTGCATTTTAGCTGTGTTTTATCGCCTGGCCCTTGGTGGTGATTCTGTGAGCCTGAGGTTTTTCTTTTCCTCTAGGTTTTACTGAATCTGCTGTCCGCTTTTATTATTCTGCCGCTTCTTTTTATTGAGTATTCTTTCAGCTTATCTTATTTTATGATATGTTTTGTTATTTCCCTATTGACTTTCACTTTTAAATGGGGGCAGGGAGCAACACGGACAGTTAGGAGGGCAAACTCGTCCCCCCCCCCGCCCCCGCCGATGTGGGCCCGGCAGCTCTTTAATTCTCCGCTCAGCTCTTCACCCTTCTCTTCCAGTTCTGCAGTGCCTGTGGTTCCGACATCCTCCTATTGGCTTTTCCAGAGCATCATGAGAAGAAATATTTTCTTTTAAAAAAAGAGATATGGCCCACCATGACTTAGGAGGGGAAAAAAAAAAAAAGGTCACTTTACCCTGTGAATGTGGTACTCACTCCCTGAACAGTCATAACAACTTCTTGAAATTTCATAATACAAACCCACTCAGCTGCTCTCCTCCTCTCCGGGGAAGCACCCTCCAACCTCACTCTGGAGTACATGCCTTGCTAAATAAACGTCTGTCCTAACTGTGCCTGTCTCTCTTGGTTGAATTGCTTCCTCTGAGAGCATGACAGCCAACACACACACAACCACACACATACCTATTCACACATACACACACAACCACACCTATGCGCACCTATACACATACACACACACAACCACCATCAAAGATGGCTCCACCATGTTTGCTCCCAACACTCTGGTATGTTAAAAGAACATACCTGGACCATTAGTCTCTCCATCAGAGGGTTTTGCCAAAATGACGTGGCTGGATACACCATTCCCCGCCTCCCTTTTCGTTTGTTTGTTTGTTTTGTTTAGACAGGATCTGATATTGCCCAGGCAACCTGAGGAATCTCTAGGTATCCCAAAATGATGTTGAATTTCTGATCCTCCTACCCCTGCCTCAAACGTGGAGGGATTACAGCATGTGCCACCTTGCCGAGTTTATCTGGGTATCCAAACCATGCTAAGCAAACAGTGTGTAAACTGAGTCCTGTTCCCCATTTTCTGCCTTTTGATCTCTCACTCATCATGGAGCTGCTGACCCAGCCCAGTGGGTCTTACATACTCTGTCCATCCTCCTACAGCCATCACCTGAGTTATAAAAGTCTAAATTGCTACCTTCTTCCCCAAACCGTCTGTCCTCGTGAAATACCAAATCATTTCCATTCATTCAAAATCAGCCTATTGTTGCAAAGTTTGCAGAGCTAACCACTGCTCTGCCTCCTCAACCCTCCAGTCTAGTTCCTTGTATCTCTAGTGTATCTCTACTCGAGTTACCACCTTGCACTATAATTTGTGGTGTGCAGTCTGTGCACTATTCAAGGGTAAGGAGTATGTGTTTATTTCCTTGACTTGTTAATGGATGAAACTCAGAGAAGGCTCCGAAGAGAGGTGAAGTTACTGAGTTTAAAAACCTGTCCCAGAGCTGTATAACTACAGAGTGGTGACAGAGGGAGAGCTGTTGGGACAGGACAGGTCTGTGGCTTGACGGAGCTGGTGAACCTACGCACTGCGGTAAAGTCAGTGTCCTGATTTTGCGATTCCACTGTAACCATGCAACATTTCCCACCGAGGGAAACGGGGTGAAGGGAACAAGGGCATCCTCAATATTTTTGCAACTCCCTGTGGGGCACGTGAACCATGTGACTAAGGGAACCAGCCTGGAGCAAGAGCGAGGTCTAGACGTGCCGCAACCCCACACCTCATCTTGAGACAAGAAGAAACTAAGGATCACTCCCGCCCTGTTCTGGGCCTACATGTCCCCATCCACATAGTCTTGCAACCCCCACCTCCACCACCCTTGAGGTAGATTTCAGGTTTTCTCACAAAGACATGTCCATCTAGCACCTAGAATTCCTCTCCATGCAAATAAAGCATTCCCAGCACCTCAGCGCCAGCCAATGAAGTACACTCACCCCGAAACTCCTACCACCTTCCCAAGGTTTATATGGCCTCTATTCCCCTGAATAAAGAAGAGCTGTATCACCGAAAGGACCCTCTTGAAGAAGGCTTTCTCCCCAGATCCCCACAACCCCCACCGCCCCCATTCCCCCACTCCGGCATTCACCTGCTAAGCTTCATTGCTTCTAGCACTGGTCTGCCATGGTATCTGGACACCCAAGGCCAGAAGCAAACCTGGAAAGACGGCTGCCACCCAATGTGGATTTAACAGGACCGCTGGTTTGAGCAGGGAAGAGTGGGTGCCCTCCACCCCCGCCCGGGCCTTTGGCATCAGCCCAAAGGTACTAAACCTCCGCACTCTGGGAGCAGGTTATCTTTCCTCCTTTGTTTTTGGTTTAGCCTTTGCAGGGGTTCAGACACTAGCAAGGACAACTGAAACCTGGCTAGAGCACTCTCTGGTGTTGGCGGAAGGCCCCTCCTTCCTCGTCTCCTGGCCTCATCCTTCCTCCCTTTTCCCCCTTCCTCCCTCCCCTTACTCCTCACGTAAGGGGAGCTCCCTCTCAATCGAAACCCAAACCAGCACATCAAGTCGCGGTCTTTCCCACTCCACCTACTTGCGCCAAAGTGGAGAGAGTGCTTCGTGCTTCTCTCCCCTCTGACCTGCGAGCTGCACTCTAAAGGGCACAGCCAAAAGAATGGAGGAAATACCATGTAACCTTTTGGCCTCCTCCCCCACTGCCCAAAGCAGAGAAAATCCCAAGTAATCCCCAGGCTAACTCTGCCACTCCCTCTACTCATCACTCCGCAGGGAGTACAGAATTCCAGGTATTTCCCTCTTGGGCTGGATCCCCCCCAAAGTCAGATTGACATTTTAAACAGTTTGGTTTGGTTTGGTTTGGTTTGGTTTGGTTTGGTTTGGTTTGGTTTGGTGTGTGTGTGTGTGTGTGTGTGTGTGTGTGTGTGTGTGTGTGTGTG
>NW_026595981.1:6479352-6527572 GCF_907164565.1 Psammomys obesus | reverse complement strand
TGTGTGTGTGTGTGTGTGTGTGTGTGTGTGTGTGTGTGTGTGTGTGTTTTCCCCCCACGGGGATTCAACAAACAACTCAGCCAGCAAAAATGTACAGCTAGGTACACCTCCACTGGCTTCAAGCCTGAGACGAGGCACCCCGCCTTCTGACGAACAGGAACTGACCCTACCTGCCAACACACCTCTGTCTCGCCTCTCAGGTCTGCTTTCCAGGGGCTAAACAAACATAGAGGTGCCCCCTCCTACAAAAGCAGCTGCTACCTGCCAGGCTGTCGGGCCTCTTCAGGTCACGCTGCCATAACAAACAAAAACAAGAGGCAAAAGGCTGCAGTGGAAGCGGTTGTCCAAGAATTATGGGTGGAGTTTTGCCACTGAAGCTACACAGAGAGAGGTAGCTGACCCAAAACTTAAAATGTTCTTGTTTAAATTTTGCTTAAATGGGTTTTGTTGTTGTTGTTGTTTTGCCCAAATAGCGGAAATAAATGTTCAAAAGTTAGGTAATTCCTCTCAAAACTTACAAGGTGATTTGAAATTAAATAGTCCAAGAAAATTATCAGCTGAAGCTAAAAGGAAATTGGCTCTGGTGGAAAAAAAAAAAAATTACGGGAGACACAGATGGATTGCTTAGGTCCAAAACTCGATTGTATTTTGGTGGTTTTGCCGTCTAAAAGTTATGGTTGTCCTCTATGTCTTTACTCTTCAAAAGGTGCCTTATTTTAAAATTAATAAAAACACAAAATTATGATTGATAAAGGCTGACAAGATCTAATCTACTTTATATTACTTCTGAGAAATTCCCTGTAAGCATGCTGTTTGCTTGTGGTATCAATCAACCTAATTAAACGTCTATGTTTTTAAACAAGGTCATTTAATAGAAACAAAATGTAAACTATGTATAATTTTGTATTTTCTAATAAATGCATTAGAAGCTAACAAAAATAGGGAAAAGTCACTTTAATACATTTCCTTTAATTTATCAATATATCTAAGGTGTTATTTCAATATTAAAACCAGTACAGAAATTAATCGGAAGATACGTTTTTGCCCTCTTTTATATTATTTTTTATTATTTAGTCCTCAACTGATATAATATAGGTTTACTTAAGCCAGTTTATTTTACATAGGTCACATAGGTTAGCATGGAATTTCTTTTCTCAGCTACTCTCAGCATGTGTGATAAATGATGCTTTATTGACATCAAAACTTTTAAAATTTCAACAAGACAGGTAACACAGCTGCTTAACAAAACACTAGATTTTTAAATGGGATTAAAATTCAATCAGAATAAAAGTCAAAAATATGTTGCGTTGGGGAAGAGGTTTTTTTTTTTCCTCTTGTTTCAACAGGAAACAAAAAGCTGTGAATTCCTTCAAAGTCAATAAAAATCAAATTTGACCAGGAAAGACCTCCTAAAAATCTTGGCTGCAGACATAAAGGGGGGAAAAAACAAAACAAAACAATAGAAAACAAACAAAACAGGTGATGCAGTCCAAACGGACTTACACAGTTTGGTGCCTTTTGCCTGCTCAAACAGAGCAGAGAATCATCATTAGCTGATCTATATACAGCACACAGTCCATAGGGACGTCAAAGCCTGCGACGTTCCCCTTAAAAGTTTGTGTGTTTTCAGAGCAGAGGGACCAAGGAGGCGGAGGAGGCACCGCCACTGACAGAACAAGATCTCCTGAACGATATCCCTGACCTGGTGGCTGCAGCCCAGGCCACGTGCCCTTCACAGGCTTCCCTTTCCTCCTGTCGTAGCTGTTTCTGTTACTCGTCATCCTAACCCTGCTACTGCCCAGCCTCTTCCTAACCCTCCCAATACCCACCACTGGAGAGTTTTTGCTAGGGAGAGCGACAACGGACACAGAAAACCATAGGAACCCAGGACTGCCCACTTGAAGGATGCCAAACCAGAACTGAGATCCCTCTACACCCGATTCCGTCTCCGCTGTCCCCTGCCCTGTCCTCTGCTTTTCTTACTGTAACACAGGTGACTGTCTCTGGGAAGGCTCCGTGTATGCAGGCTGCAGACATTGGGGGCGCCAAATTGAATCCGCCAGTCATGGTGGCACCATGACCCCCCCCCCAACCTTAAAACCCCTTTTCAGCTTTTCCTTAGTGATCCCTGGTAAGGAACGATGGTGGCTGGGAGCCATGCGTAAGCGCCATCTTAATGGCTAGGCTAAAACCCAAACCCTGTAGCCGGCCTGCACATCTCTTGCTAGCTTGCCCCTGCCTCCAGATCGATCTCTGCCCACGTTAACATTCTTCAACAGGAGGCTAAAACTCAGAAGGAGGTCCAGGCCACCTTTTCCCGGCTACAGTCCATTCAGTATACAGCTGGTCTCCTTCCCCTAAGCATCCCACACAGCTCCTCTCAGCGCTTCTGAGCTTCCCTCTCCCGGCCACTATTGGCAACTGTTCTCATTAATGTCTTGCTCCAAGGACCTCCTGGGCCCTTACTGGGATGAAAGTTACAAGACATTCCTCTCTTCGACATACCTCCCCCCTTTTGCCTTGTAGGGCCCCCTTCAAGATCTCATCCTGCATGTCCCATAACATTGCTGTCACCAAACCTCTACGTGCTAACCCTCTGCCCCTTTCCTAGCCTGAGGACACTACTGGTTCCAGCATTAACCCCCTTTTCAAGGTTCCTGCACCCCCATAATAGTTGTTCTCCTGGTTTATCTCTATGAACCTGAAGAACTCGCTTTACAGCTGGGAGGGGACCGAAAGAAAAGGAAGGTCTTCATCCCTCTGCTCACTGTCTCCCTGGGTGCCTCAAGAGCCGCTGGAGTAGCTCTCATCCAAACACAGCATCTGGCCAGCGACATTTAGAACAAGCTTGACTAGGCAATGCCATCCATTATGGACAGTTATCAGGACAGTTACTCTCCCAAACCGGAGAGCCATGGACTTACTGACTACCGGACAGGAAGGGACTTGCATTGAGTTGGGGGAGGAATGTTGTTTCTATGTCAGTGAATCTATGCACCCGACACCCCTACCCCATGGTACTCAAACCCTCTGATAGCTTGGCTTCTTCCCCTGCTTGACCCGTACTGACCTTTGGAGCCCTATTCCCCCTGGCATCCTGCTTCATCCAATTTCTAAAATGGCAGATAAGTACCATTGCAAAAAATAAAAAATAAAAAAATCACTGCCAATCAGATTCTGGCTCAGTACCAAACTGCTCCCAACATAGAGGTTGATGACTATGATAACACCTCTCCTTTATAAAACAAAAGGGAGGGCACGTGACCCTTGTGACCAGGGGAACCAGCCTGGCAGGAGTAAAGATCACTCCCTCCCTGTTCTGGGCCTACATGTCCAGGTCCACATAGTCTTACAACCCTCACCTCCACCACACTTGAGGTAGTAACATAGCCTGGTGACCAGATTTCAGGTTTTCTTACAGGGACATGTCCAGCTAGCACCTGGGTTGCAAATAAAGCATTCCCACCCAGCACCCCAGACAATGACGTACATTCACCCCCAAAAGCCCCCACCCACTTCCCCAAGGCTTACTAGCCCTTATTCCCCTGAATAAAGAAGAGCTGTATCACTGAAAAAACTGTAAGAGAGAAGGCTTTCCCTCACCCCACCCTGGACCCCACAGCCACAGCCACAGCCACAGCCACACCCTGGATCCAGCACTCACCACCAGACTGATACTGACTGCTAACCCACCTGCGTCACTAAGCTTCATTCCTTCTGGTCGGTCCAGCGTCTGTATGCTTTGGTGCCTGGATACCCCAAAGGGAAGAAGCAGGACCTGGGCTCCCGAAGACAACTGCCTGTGTCAGTAGCTATTGGGAAATAAAAGGTTTCTTACAAAAAGAAAACACAGGCTAATTTAACTGTTTTAAGGGTGTGTCAAGTCCAGAACTGTTTGCAACCTAGTATCATCTTAACAGTGGAAGGTGAATAAAAACAACAGAAACAGAGCCCAAGTTGTTTGAACATCAGGCTGCTTTATAGTCAAGTTCCTACTCTAAAGGGCTTCATATACCAGCACCTCGTTGATTCCATACAGCCCTGAGTAGAATAAATCAGGATCTGTAAATCAGGCTCTATACTGTTATGAGAGCTGAACAAGACCAACTACAGCAAAATAAACACTTTGAAAACACTTTGAGAGAAGTATGTAGCTCTGCCTCTCTATTGGCTGGCTGGCTAGAACCCAGCTGGGTAGAAGAAGGCAGCCAGCACTCAGTACTCAGGAGGCCTGTGTATCTTGTGTGCCCTTAGGAACTCAGGAACCCTGAACAGCACGGGGTGATGAGTGAGGCTTTGAGCCAATGGACACCTTTAGAAGCTGTCTACAAATTCAGAGCTTCTCGAACCCTCTGCTTCCTAGCAACCAAAGACTCACTCCCAATAACTCAATAACTTTAGGTTCCTGGGAGCCTGAAGAGCCTCAGGCCCCTAAAAGTTTATGTCACTGGCAACTGGGGACCTTCAAGAAACATGAAGCTGTTCATACACTGAAAATCTGAATAACCTGGGGCTTCTAACAGCCCAAGACCTATAATAAACTGAAACTCTTAGCAACTCAGGTTACCTAGCAACCTGGAGACTCTAATTATCAGAGACTCTTAGCAACCAGGAGATTGCACAACCTGGAGGCCCAGTACACATTTAATACTGGACCCAGACTGCCTCCTCCTCTGGCACTTCCTGCACACTGACTCATGGGACACAGTTTGTCCTATTGATATGGCCAGAACTAGTTTAAGGCATTCTACCCTCCTGGCTGTGTGTCTGTGTCTTAATGCCCCTGGATGTCCGTTTTCCTACACAGAAGATGATGATAATGATGACATCTAGTACATGAAAAAGTGATGAGCTTCAAGTGGGGTTTATGGAGAAGCGTTTGAGCAGCTAGCTCCATGCGTGTGTCTTTTCAATTGCGTCTTCGCCCTCCCCAACATGTTCCGTGATCTGTCAATTCTGCTTCAAAGATAACTTTCTTGCCTTTTCCAGCTCCATTGCCATGACCAAAGCCTCGAGTCCTTCCACATCCATGGCAGCCCTGACAACAGTTATCTTTCCAACAAACAAACCCTCATGCCAATTTTGCCTAATGGCTTCCCCTGGCTCCTTGTTGCTCTGAAGGTCAAATTGAGACTCCAGCATAGTACATGAACTCTCATGGTCAGGCTCTAGCTTTCAACCTTCATCATTCTTCCAGCCCCCTTTTCCTTCCTCTACTCCTCAAGCAAGTCTGAAGTGAAGGCACAGAGTGAGTTTAGAGGAAGCTAGAAACACAATAGCAATTTCAAGCTACCCCTGACTCTAAAACCCAACCTTTTCTACTAAATGCCCAAAGACCCACCATAGCTACTTGGAAAGTTCCAAAGATGTAATTCTCAGGACACTCATTCCCTGATCCCAGGTCTGGGCTTAAACCTAGGGTCTCACACACGCCAGGCAGGCACCAGGCACTCTACCACTGAGCTACATCCCTAAGCCTTCTTTATTCTTCTTCTTTTTTTTTTAATCTTGAGACAAAATCTCTAAGTTCCTAGACTGGCCTTGAACTTGAGATCTTTCTGCCTTAGCTGCTCTGTAATTTGAGTAGCTTGAATTACAGGCCTGCACAAGCAGCCTCAGTTTCTAAATACTCCGTTACTAAACTGAGTTTGGGTTTGTTCCCAAGCCTCTTCACCCCTTCTTTGAGCCACGAAACACTATTTTATTTCAGTGTAACTTGGAGTTTGTACCACCAGGGGGCACTCTCCTGGTACACAGGGTACTAGGAGAAACAGCATTAGACCCTAAGAGAGTACTGAGACCACCATGCCTAATGCTGCCTCACTCGGGGTCCATTTCATTTTGTTCATGAAAGAGTTTAGGATAAGGGATCAGAAACCCGCTTCCATACCTCTGTTCATCAAAAGGGTCCAGTCATTAGCATCTCAGTGGTTAAAGGTCATTTTTATTTGCCTCTTTTCTGTCAATAAAACAAGTTAATCTGGATTATAAAAAAGCTGTGTGTTCCTATTCGAATTCAATAACACTGTTGTCCTTTTAAAAATTAAATATGACCTAGAGCTGGAGAGGTGGTTCAGAGTTTAAGAGTGTGCACTGTTCTTGCAGAGGACTCGAGTTTGGTTCCCAGAACGCCTATCAGGCAGCTCACAATCACCTGAGTCCAGTTCCAGGGGGTCCATCAGCCTCTTCTGGACTCTGCCTGTACCCTACACATGTGGCATACACAGAGATACACACCTAAAAATAAGTATGACCTGTGAGTGCCTTTGTTTCCCTTGTTTATTTCTCAGGATTGGGTTTGGGAATGCTGGCTGGCTGGCTGGCTGGCTGGCTGGATGCTTTCTACTGATACAGTTCTACTGATACAGCATGAGGATAACAACATGACCTTCTAAACATAGGGGTAAACATCCCTAAGGGGAAAATGAGTGTCTATATGGTCCATAGACGTGAGAGCCATCACAGGGCCAGATGGAACTTTCCAGAACATGACTGTGTGCGCTCATAATCCTCTTGTAATTAACAGAGTACATAACAGAAGCTCCCTGGCACTATTCCTCATGGCCTGGGTACAAATTGAGGGGCAGTGAGACTGAGTGTTCTACAGGGACACTACCAGCGTGTAAAGGAGAAGTCAGACAAGATCCACAAGTGCTTTTCAACCCTCCAAAATGTCATGCCTCATCTGTGAAATGAGAATAATGATGTGTGCACTCAAGAGGTCTGGCATTCTGTTTGAACTCTGGCTCCTCCCCTGCACACTCGAAACCTGTTCCCCCTGGGCTGAGATCATAGCTCCCAACATAGCTCTCCTAGAGTGCCCAGAGTTGGGTGGAGAGGAAAGGTGCTATCCACTTAACATCCAGAGCAATGTTCTCCCAAATTCCAAAGGGAGAGGTCTGCTCCGGGTGCGTGTTGGTCAGTGGAGCACAGGGGTCTGGCTTGTCTTGCCATGCAATGAGGACAATGTCTGATGATGATTTGTATTATCACAGATTGGGGCGAGGGAAGTCATTGGCGATTGGAAAGTAGCAGCCAGGAATGTTGCACCCTGCAGGCCCCCGGTTAGCCCTCACAGCAAATGATTTTTCAGTCCAGCGGTTTCAAGAGGGAAATACTCGCAGGATCCAGGAGCCTCAGTCTTGCTCCATCTCTATCCCTACCTTCTGTGTGATGTTGGATAGGCTACGTCATCACGCCAGACCATATTTAGTATCCTGAGTTGTAGAATAAGATGGTTTGACTTGATCTAAATGGCCTGTCCTTCTCAAAGCCTGTGCTTACAGTATGGGATCTCCCAAATCAAAGCAACCATCCCCACCTTCATTCTCTCGACTAGAAACTGGGACCAAGTGTTCTTACCTCATTGTTTCGATTATGATATGAGAGGAAAACATGACTAACTAATATAAAACTGCCTTGCATATAGTAGGTGTTTTTAAAAAAAAAAGCCACACGTGGGGGTTCATGCCTGTAATCCCAGCAGGTTAAGGAAAAAAGAGGTCAAGTTCAGGGTAAGCTTCTGTTACATAGCAAGATCTAGTCTCAAAGGCAAAAAGAAGAGAGAGGGAGGAAGAGAGTGAAGGGGGAAGAGATTGTTCGATTGTAATACACTTAAAAGTACATTAATTCAGCCACCCTGTGGCAGAGGGACCTGTAAGCTAGAAAATCACATTTTCTCAAACTTTCCCTAAAGCGGCTGTGGACCTTGTGCTTTGCAGGCAGGCTAGTAAAGTGAAAAGATGTTGGGCATAGGGACTCACCCAGGTCTGCTGCTGTTAATGACTCATCCTTAGGAGGACTATTTTTGTTGGAAAGAAGAAGAAAAAGAAGAAGAAAGAATAAGAATAAGAATAAGAATAAGAAGAAGAAGAAGAAGAAGAAGAAGAAGAAGAAGAAGAAGAAGAAAGAAGAAGAAGAAAGAAGAAGAAAGAATCCATTGGAAGGATCATTGTGAACAGCTCTTGTCTCCTCAGCGTTGAGGTGTCAGAGTTTCTAAGCCCCATCTGACCAGAGGTGAGATCCTTCCTCTGACATTCTCTACCAGCTGTCAATGTGGGTGATAGGAAAACAGACCAGATAGAAGCCTGCACTCTTCAAGCAAGAAAAGGCATTCAGTTAAGTGCTTAATAAGCATTATGATCTAAAAGTCTGAGAGGGTCCCGGGCAGTATATTACCCTCTCAGATTCACCTACATTCTTATTTAATATGTCCAAGAGGAATCCAGAAATATTGTCAAATTCCATTATGCTTTCATAGAAAACATGTTTGTTAGCCTCGGCTTTCCCTCCCTACACACACACACACACGCGCACACACACACACACACACACACACACACACACACCATTTTATGTACTAAAAGACTAAAAAGCTAACGTTGGATATTCAATCAAGATATATCATGTTTTCCAGTCGTCCTCCTCTCCCTCCACCATACCCCCAAGAACACACCTTCAAAGAGAGGTTAGAAACAGCTCTTGACCACTTAAAAGTGGGAACAAAAGCTCCCTGCTCCAGAGCCCTGTGAAGAAAGTAGTCTTATAAAGTAGTCTGTTCCACAGTTAAGCCAAGGCCATCTTTTATTGATTAAAGGTCAACAAGGACGTAGATAAGTTAAGCTATGCAAAGACACAACATTATGAAATGCCAAGTCCTAAGGCTACAAGTCTAAAGCTCACCGAACAAAACACCAGGAGACACAACCCTGAGGGAGCAGCTGGCATGAAACCACTCCCCCGGGATCTGAAATGCAGATCTGATCCAGTGAAGGTACTCCCTCAAGGAGTGTTACTCTGCACTCTGAACTGGCTCCATTTAAAACCACATCCTGCAAACCCGCCTGGAGCTGCTGCAGTGTATATTCCAGATGCTGCCAGCATGGACAAGAGCCAAGACAGAAAGGCAGATGGAGCGAAGGACACAGAGGCACCCACATGAGAGAAGCCAGCAGCTCCCTTGCTCTTTAAACATTCAAAAAAAAAAAAAAATCGAACCTTATTCTTCATCCAGTTATTACTGTTTTTATCATTGGCAGAAGCCAATCTATGCAAAGGAAGGCAGTGGAGATATTCCAGCCTCTATCTAAATACACCCATCTGAACACCATGTTTGTCCTTAAAAAGCACCAGCTTCGTCTGAGTCCTAGATGGATAGACAAGAACAAGCTAGGTAAGAGGTCAGGGCAGAGCTAAGTAGGGGAAGGAGTTCAGCTCCAGGGCTGGGCCCCTGGGGAAGGCAGCTACAAAGGTTAGAGGTGCTTAGTTCAAAAAGTGAAAACAGCAATGTCAACAAAACCCTTCCCGCTGGGGCTGCTGGGAGTCCAGCACAGAATGTCTAAGCAGCCAGTGCTGAGCCAGCCAGGAAGGCTGAAAGGAAGCCAGTGCTAGAAAACCTACCAGGTAGCCAAGGGTAGACAAGGAAGCAGGTGACCAGCCCTGGTTCCTTACTTGTCACTCTCCTTCCTGTCCAGCACAGATGAGTGTCAGATAGTAAGAACCGAACAAGCCATTGAAGTTCAACCAGGCAGCCCTGGTTCTCTCATCTTCCATGTGTCCAGCACCCTGCCCTCTAGGAAAGAGAAGGGTGTCACTACCTTTCTGTGACCCCGCCCCCAGCACGGTTTTTACTAAGTCGCTAATCTAATTAGGTGCCAAGGTCAAAAGTCCAGACACTACTACTTTGTGATGGAGGGCTGGGTACGTAGCTCAGTCAGCTAGAAGCCATGGGTTTGAACCCCAGCACCTCCTAAGTCCTGGAATAATGCTGCATGCCTTTAACCCCAGAACTCATGAGGTGAAGACTGGAGGGTCAGGAATTCAAGGCCAGCCTGGGCTACATGAGACCTTGTTTCAGAAACAAAGTACATCGTAAGAGAAATCTAATGAGAAACCTGACCGTGGCCATGGAGCAGCCAGTGGGTTCTGGGTGTAACTGGCTACAGCTAGAGCAAGCATGGTTGGCAATGTCTTGTTTCTACCGCTGTCCTCATGGCAATAGGCTGAATCCGGTCTCAGCTGAACAAAGCAGATGGACACCTGTAAGTGATCCCATGGAGAAGGACTAGCCTCCTGCCTGATTGTTTGGCTTTCTGTGTGTGCATATGGTCGTCTCAGATAACCTACAGAGGGTGGGAAAGAGTAGCCATAAAAAGTAAGGGTTACCCGTGACTCAGTTCAAATTGCAACAAGGCTGCTTGCCTCAAACAAATTGCTGAGACCTTCTGAAGTCAATAGTAGTCAAAAAGCTACCTTCCCATAACAGGAGACCTATGGCCTGGCTCCTAGGGACACTCCTGAGGGACACATGTTGAGAGGATTAGAGGTCTCCTCCTGGTGAACCATTGCTTGTCATCTCTGGATCCTGTAGGAAGGAGAGCAGTCCGATACCTCCCAGAAGAGCACACAGCACTGGTTATCAAGCTTCGCTCCATGAAGCCTGGGTGGTGATTACAGAGCTGTTCCTGGAGGCCTTGCTGAGATGCGGAGGGAAGCTGAACAGGCAGGGCTCTGCCTGCCCCACCCTCTCTTCACCCACAGCAGCTTCACTCTTGTCTCTGTTCCTTGGGAAAACCCCACATGAGGTTGCTTCAAGAAAAGGAACTGGACTTAATGGTAATGGCCCCTCAGTGCTAGAGGACCTGCCCAGAGTGCATGGGGCTCAAGGTTCAATTCCTAGCACAAACATTCTCCTCTCTGTCTCTCTCTGTGTGTCTCTCTGTCTCCTCTCTCTCTCATTCTCTCTCACTCTCTCAACATCTGGTAAAGGTTGATATCTGTGGAAAGTGGTTCCAAATCTTCACTCCTCACAATGGTTACCTAGTCCCCTCTTACCATGGCTTCATGGTGGACAGAGGCATTTCCAGAGCCATTGGCTTTGGGCTTAAGGAAGCCTGTACATTTGCCAAAGAGATTTTTTTTTTTTTTTTTTTTTTTTACGTAGCACTAGCAAAGACTTGAAATGCATTTATGCGCTTTGACCTGCCTATCCTCAGCAGCACCTGGCTTCTTCTACGAGAAAAAGAAAAACAAAAACAAAAACTGAGTTTGATCCCCAGAGCCCAAGTGAAAAAACTCCAGGCATGATGGCGTCTGCTTGCAGTCTCAACACTAGTGAGGCAGGAGCAGGCGAGTTCCAGTCAGTAAAAGACCCTGCCTCAAAAATCAAAGTGAAAAGCACCTGAAGAATGACACCCAAGGCTGAGCTCTGGCTTTCACATATAAGTACACATGTATGCACTGCATACACCCACATAAACACCACACACACACAGCACACACCTGTGTGCGTGCATACGCCCACATAAACACCACACACACATACACACACATGCACACACACACACAACTTCTGGGAGTTTGTACAAAGTTGCAAGAGCGACTTCACCCCATTGCTTTGGAGAGTGAATTCACAACCTCCAGGTAATTATGTAGCTAGTAGCAGATGGCCCTCCTGATTTTTGTGAAGGTCCAAATAGTAAATGTTTTCAGCTTTCTGAGCTGTATGGTCTCTGCTGTAACCACTTAATTAATCCTACTGTTTTAGATGAACGCAGCAGTAAACAACATTTAGATGAATGCCAGTAGCCATGTTCCAACAAAACTTTTTAATGGACTCTGAAAGTTTCATTTCAGTGAGTTTCATTTCAAAATAGTTTTCTTGTATTTTATAAGAGTGTTAATGTTTGGCTGGCTCTTTGACCTCCCACCCCCCAAGGGAGGAGGAGCAGTCCTGTTAGGCCACAGAGGAGGACTTTGCAGCCGGTCCTGAAGATGCCTGATAAAACAGGATCAGATGAATGGGGAGGAGGCCCCCCCATCAGTGGACTTGGAAAGGGGCAGAGTGGAGATGAGGGAGGGAGGGTGGGATTGGGAGGGAATGAGGGAGCTGGATACAGCTGGGATACAGAGTTAAAAAAATGTAACTGATAAGAAAAAAAATCAAATTTAATAAAAAAAAGAGTGTTAACGTTTGTATAAAAGGTTTACAATTGAAATGTAAAAGCCATCCCTCAATGAATGAAATGAAAGGCAAAATGTACAGTGTGTACATCCAATAGAATATTACTGAGCCTTAAAAAGGAAGGAAATTATAGCATCCATGGTAACTCACACCTGTAATCTCAGCAGTCCAGAGACAGAGAAGGAACTATATATATGTGTGTGTATGTATAGCGAGACTTCATCTTAAAACAAATAGAAAGACATTTTGATAATGACTCAACCTGGATGACTCTTAAAGATATTGTTGTAACTGAAATAGGATTCTACATCAAGTACCTAACACAGTCAAATAGGAAAAAAAAAAAAAAAAGCAGTGGCTAGGGGAACGTGAAATTGGCCTTTGGTGTCTATTTTTTGTGTTTCTCATCTAGAACATCTTGTTCTACCTTTGACAAAAGCAGAGTTAGTAATTACTACCATTTTTCTAGCCCTGTAGCATCCAGGGATGCAGTGGAGAACTCGGGATACATGCTCCGGCTCTCGTTTGAGTCCTGGATCTACTGAGTATCTTACCCAGTTGCCTAAGCTTTCAGCGCCCTTGCTTGCAAAACGGACTCAATAACACAAGTATTTTAGTGTGAGGCTCTTGGCAGTTCCTAGAGCAGAACAAACCCTTACTATATGTCAGGCGTTATCATGACTGATGAGAAAACGGGCTCAAACAGGTATATTGCTTTGCCAACAGCTTCATAGCAAGTATTAGAGTCAATGTTTGCTTGGGTTTCCTTGAGTTTGTTTTTATTTTAATATGTGCATATGTGTCTGCCTGTATGTGGTTTATACATGTGTGAGTGCAGGTGCCTTCGGAGGCCAGAAGATGATGTCAGATCCCCTGGAACCGGAGTTAGAGGCAATTGTGAGCTGCCTAGTGGGTGCTGGGAACTGAATTTGGGTCCTCTACAGAGCAGTCTGTAGCCATAAAGTCATTTCTCCAGGCCCTCCTTGAGTTTTGTTTTTTTTTTTTTTTAAGAGTAAATTTATTTACGTATTTATTTATTTATCTTTTGGTATATGAGCGCTCTATCTGTATGTACACCTGCACACCAGAAGAGGGCATCAGATCACATTATAGATGGTTGTGAGCCACCATGTAGTGGCTGGGAACTGAACTCAGAACCCTCTTGAAGAACAGACGGTGCTCTTAACCACTGAGCCATCTCTCCAGCCCCTCCTTGAGATTTTTTATGTCTGATGATTTACAGACTTTTGGCCAAGTTTGAGAACTGTTGAGTTACTATTTTTCTAATACATGTTATCTATCCCTCACCATCATCATCTCTTCTTTCTTTCAGGGACTCCAACATATATTTCATATTGACGTCAAGTCCAGTTGGCCGGAGCTGTTTTTTGTTTGTTTGAATGCTGCCTCTCTCTATGTCTTCAAGTTCACGGTTCTATTTCTTGGGTCTAACGTGCTCTTTGTTCAGATCCTGTCCTTTTTCATCTCTCCAAGTTTGATTTGATCTTTTTTATATTACCTAGGCCTCTCAGGGACATGCTCATAATCTCTTCTACCTCCGGCTTATGAAGTCAATTTCTCATGGTTGTTTTAATGTCCTTATCTGGTAAGTCTGTCATCAATGACACTTCTGTATCTGTTTCTGTTGATCTCTTTTCCTCCTCAAAATGGTTCATATATATAAACATTTCTGGAAATTTTGGTGAACCTTTTGAATTTTATATTGTTGAATACTGTCATGGTTAGCTTCAGTTGTCAACTTGACACGCCTTGGGAGAGTGACCCTCACTGGAGAAGTTGCTTCCATCAGATTACTCTGTGAGCATGTCTATGGGACATTTTCTTGATTGTTAATCGATGTAGGAGGGCCCAGCCCACTGTGGGTGGTACCATCCCTAGGCAGGTGTCCCTGGCCCTGTGTAAGAAGGATAGCTGACCAGGAGCCTGAAGTAAGCCAGGAGCAGCACTCCTCTGTGGTGGGCTCTGCTTCAGTGCCTGCCACTGGGTTCCTGCCTTCAATGCCTGCCCTGGCTTTCCTCCATGATAGACTGTTTCACCTGTAAGTAGAATAAAAACCCTCTTCTCTTCAAGTTGCTTTTGGTCAGTGTTCAATCATAGCAACAGACGGCAAATTTTCATACTCCTTTAAATGGTTTTGAACTTTGAATGAAGTTTGTTAAGTTCTTGGAAACAACTTGAGTTTTTAAGGTGTGTCGTTAGTCAAGTACAGAACAACCTTTAGTCTGGAGCTAGGTTAGCCACCACTGAGACAAAGTTCTCTCAGGATTCTCATCACTGACTTACAAGTTGGGAGGTTGTAGATTCCTCACACAGTTTGGGTCCTGGAATCCTGAGTAGTAATGTGAGAGAATGCAAAAATGGCAAACACACATACACAGAGAGAAGTTGGGATCAGGCAGCCTGAGGCCTCTGATGGAGAAGCTGCTGCTCCCCAGAAACACGGCATGTTTGTTATATACAGTGGAACAGGCAGGCAGGATTATTGCATACTGAATCAAGGAGGCAGGGTTTATGGGATACAGCTGAATCAAGAAGACAGGTTTAGCTAATCTTGGTAAGGAGTAGTCTCTGCAGGAAAGCAGTCTTCAGGTCATAAATATGGGGACAGTGAGCTGAGATGCACAGTGTCTGCATACACTAGCAACATCCGTGCATGAAGAGGCTTTACCAGTCCTCTGCACCTCACCCAGAAGGGAAGCTTTGCCATTATCCCATGGGTCTGAGGCTTGGGTCCTTGACATGACAATTAGACACACACATACACACACACAGACCTTCACATGCTCAGGGCTTTTTCCTCTTCCCGAAAGAGCTCATTCTTCTCTGGCTGCTGAAAACCCAGTTTCCATACCATGTGACCTCTGTCTGGTCCTTTGATGTGGTCTTCCTCAGTTCTAGTAGCTTCCCTGTGTGCACAGGCTGAGT
The DNA here is from genome assembly GCF_907164565.1 of Psammomys obesus. Taxonomy (NCBI): domain Eukaryota; kingdom Metazoa; phylum Chordata; class Mammalia; order Rodentia; family Muridae; genus Psammomys; species Psammomys obesus. The sequence goes on along the minus strand of NW_026595981.1, from coordinate 6,512,664 downwards.
GATACTTGCTTGAAGACTACAGGAAGCACTCCAAGATTTGCAAAGTCTATCTATCTGTCTGTCTATCTATCTGTCTGTCTATCTATCTATCTATCTATCTATCTATCTATCTATCACGCATGCACACACTTTCTGTCTCACTCACTCCTCTCTGTGCCGGCCTCACCAAACTGAAGAGCACTGTCAGATTCTGTCTTTCTTCTCTATCAAGCATCTTCTTTGTTTTCAGCTAAAAACTTTTAGTAAAAAGAAGCTGACCATGCTCAGGAAGTGTTTCCACCCACTGTGTTTTAGGAAGTGGTGTTTAATACCTAGAGCTTCCATTTAGCATGATAAGAAATCTCTGAGGGCACCAGGGGGAGATGGCGTCATTTGGTAAAGTGCCTGTGGCCTGAGAACCTAAGTGCAGGTGTGGCTGCCTGCCCTGTCATCCCAGATCTGGGAAGGGTGGAGAAGGGTGGATCCCTAGAGTTTGCTAGGAGCTTAATCTAGCCAACTTGGCAAACTCCAGGTTCAGTGAAGGACCTGCTTCTAAAACCAAGGTAGATGAGCTGGGGAGTTGGCTCAGCGGGAAAGTACTTGTCATGCAAATGTGAAGATACAAGTTAATCCCCAAACCCACATAGAAAGACAGATGGGATGGTGTGCATCTGTAATCCCAACACTCCTAGAAACGGGAGACACAGATGGCAGATTCACCCAGAAGCTCACAGGCCCCCTAGCCTGGAGTGCACAGCAGCTCAGCAATGAAAAGCAGAGAGACACTTTCTTTTTTTTTATTTTAATTTAATTTTATTTTTTATTACAATTTATTCACTTTGTATCCCAGCTGTAACCTCCTCCCTCATCCCCTCCCAATCCTGCCCTCCCTCCCTCTTCTCCTTCCATGCCCCTCCCCAAGTCCATTGATAGGGGTGGTCCTCCTCCCCTTCCCTCTGACCCTAGCCTATCAGATCTCATCAGGACTGGCTGCATTGTCTTCCTCTATGACCTGGTGAGGCTGCCACCACCACCACCACCACCACCCCAAGTCAAGGGGAGGTGATCAAAGAGCCAGCCACTGAGTTCATAGAGAGACACTTTCTTAACAAAGTGGAAGCTGAGAACCAACTCCCCCAAATTGACCTCTGACCTCTATTGCATAACCAAAGCACACACTTGATCTACACAAGCACCTGTGTGCTCTCTCTCCCCTTCCTTCTCTTTTCCTTCCTCCCCCTTTCCCTCCCTCTCTTTCCCTCCCTTCCTGCCTCTCTCTCTTTCTCTCCACCACCTTACACACACATACACAAATACAAACAAATACACACACATCTGGCAAGGTGGCTCAGTTGGTAAAGGTGCTTGGTGCCAAGATTGATGACTTCAGTTAAATCCCTGGAACCCACATGGTGAAAGGAGAGAACGGATTCCTGAAAGTTGTCTCTGGCGTCCACAGGTACTTTATGGTACACTTGTACCACACCCTCAACATACACACACAAGTAAATAAATCAGCGTAATAAAGGCTTTTCAAAAGTGGAAAGGATTAGAGAAAGCCATCTGCCGTCAAACCCCATACATGTGTATGCATGTACACACACATAAAATAAGAAAGAAAAGTTTACACAGCTGGATGGTAAGAGTGGAGAAACAGCAGTGTGAAAGTACTTATCTAAGGTAAATCTTGCTCTGTACATATTTCATCATAATTTTAAAAGCTAAAATTCAAATTCAAAGATGGAAGACATGGAGGGCAGGTGAGGTGGAGCCGCTGGTAAAGCAGATGCTACGAAGCCTGACCAAGCCTGAAGACCTGGGTTTGATCCCCAGGACCCACAGAGTAGAAAGAGGAAGAAGCATGTGGTTTCCACATGTTCATGTGCACTGTGATGACAGATGCACACGTATGCACACCAAATAATTTTTTTTTTATTCAAAAGACGTTAAAAAAATTCATGGCCGCTTACCAGAAAAAAAAAAAATGGTAGCCAGGTTTTATTCTGGAGTCCATAGTTTAGTGGCAGTTGCCCTGAGAGAGAGAGAGAAACAGCCCAACATCCATCTGAAGGAAAGTGGGGAGCACACTGTGAATATTTATACAATAGAATACCCGATGAGACGTTCCAGTTTATACCTGAAATTTAAAACCCTATTGAATGATGCTATATTGTGTTAATGAATACATAAATATGTAGCAACAGTATTAAACATGCACAGGGTGATAAGCACCTGATTCATGGTGATAGTTAGCCCCGAGAAAGAAGGAGGAAAGCAGGGCTGAGGGCAAAATATACAATTCAATTATATTAGCAATGTTTTCTTTCTTTAAATGATATCTGATACAGATATGACATAATGTTAAGATCTGGTACAACTTAATGGTGGGTAAATTATGCTTTTTTGAAATTCCTGTCTGCTCTTTGAAATGTTTCGTGATGAAAAGATTAATTTTACAAAGCAAAGGGAAGAACATTTTAAGGGAAAAAAAAATTCTCAATCTCAAAACATGCCATTAGGATTAGCAGGAATAGAGAAAGAATTATCAGCCAGCCACATAGAGACTTCCTGGCTTCCCCAGGCTCCTCCAGCCCCCAGCTTAGAGTTTGGATGAACAATGGGCAGAGACCCACATTTCAAACCAAACAAGCTGGTCCCTCTATTGCTAGAGAGACAAAGATGACAGAACTCGGCCATCCTTGTCTAAGTGCCACAACCCAGATTTCCAGATTTCCAAAGGGAAGCTCAACCATACCCTCAAAGCTTCAAGTGGTGGGACCAGAACTTTAACCCAGTGAAGGCTCCTTCTCTATGTCACACTGCCAGTCTCAGTACAGACATGTGTCACATGTAGATGTTTTGGCCAATGACAGACCACATATATGACTGTGACCTCGTAGCTGCCTTAGTTCAAGTACACTCTGTGACATCACACAATGATGAAATCACCTGATGACACATTTCTGAAAATATATAACATGATTGTATTTGGGAATAGATTTAGGTACAACCTCAAGCCTTCTGTTTACTAATAACATAATCTTGACTAAGTAATCCGACGTCCCTGTACCTCATGTTTCTAATCTGCAAGCTATGGACAACACTAGAACTTATGCTGTAGAACGAACTGTAAGAAGATGGGATAAATGAAGAATCATGTCGTGCTGTCAGTATTCATCACGTTAGCCAGATCATGTTAAGCAACATTAGATATGTATCTTCTGTGGAGACAAAGTCTATGTAACTAACCATATAACCAAGGATAACCTCGAGTTCCTGAGCCTCTTGCTTCCATTTCCCATGTGTAAGGGTTAAAGGTGTGTGTCACCATACTTAATAAGACATACCTTGAGAAATAACCAAGGAAAAGATGGGAGGAGACGTTCTAAGCAGAGGAAACAGCTGGGAGGGGGTGGCTGCTGGGCCAAGTGGGAAGAAATGAGGGATGGTATGTCTCTCCATCTCCTTTCATTATACAGGGCCTCAGCACCAAGTGGTTCCTTACCAGACATACATGTGATCTGGGTAAGTTCCAGGAAAACCTCTAAGAATAAAAGGTTCTGACAACAGTAGAACCTCAGAACCGCCAACCGTAAGAGCCCCAGGACGATAAAAGCATGAGAATCGAGGAAGAACAGCCTGGCACACAGAGAAAAGAACCCAAAGCTAGGTGCATGACTTGCTCTGCCTTTGCCCTTATCATGGCTATATTCCAGATGTTCTGGTCAGCTGACTCGTCAAGTAGCACCCAGTCCCACCTTCTGGGTGAGGCCATTCCTGAACTTTGTCCTAAGCAGAAAACTTTTTTTGTTCATGTATATTAAAAAAGGACAGTTATACAAGGTCACTTCCAGGAGTCCAGATACAGACTACACCACCAGCAGGAAGCTTAGGGACACAGGACTGTCCTCTTTCATGTCAATCCAGCCCAAAGAGAAGTGGATCAATCCCTTGGAAGCAATAGCCAGGTTTGCCCTCCATAAAACTGAGCAAACTGTTAAAATGGTGATACCTATAAGTCCAGCCCTTTAGAGGTAGAAGCAGGAAGATTAGGAGTTTGAAGCCATCCTAACAAGTCGAGGCCAGCCTGGGCTATGTGTGACCTTAGCTCACAAAGCTAAAATCGAAAAATAAATTGGAAGCAGAGAACGGCCTCCATTCTCATCTCGAGCCAGCTGCCCTTAGGCAAGTGCCTCAACTTTTCCGAGCTTTAGTGGAGGAAAATAACCATTCCAATCTCAAGGTTGTTCATCTGTTGTGATGTTAAATAAAATCACGTGGCGGGGGAGAAGGGGGTGTCCAGAATAGTTCCCAATACGAAGCAGAAACCCAGCCCATGGGAGGACACTTGGTTTTCAAGTTTCTCTTAGCTTTAGCAATTCCACAACACTCATTACTATTATTTCAGTAAGACAGGAGGTGACTTCCCTCCCCACACACCTGTCCTAAGCATACTTTGTATCTATGAACTTGGTAAGTCAACTCTGAACTTTTTCCTCACTGTTTGTGTCTTTGTGACTTTCTGTATACCTGGCACAAAGTGAACATTAGTGGATCCAAGTAGCATGCTTCCTCCTCCCCTCTGTGCTCCAAGAAGGTCAGTTGGTAGTGTAAAACACACAGGGATCCAGAGCCTCAGGGAAATCAAAAAACGGCAAAGTCAATTTATGTCTTCAGTCCCATTTCAGCTCTCAACTCACAGGTCTTCCTTATCATTTCTTCTCCTCCTTCTCCTTCTTCTTCTCCTCCTCCTCCTTCTCCTTCTTCTCCTTCTTCTTCTTCTGGAAGACCTCTGGAAGAGCAGCCCGTGCTCTTAACCACTGAACCATCTCTCCAGCCTGTTTCCTATCACTTCTGTTGAAGAAACCAAGGCAGGCTGGGTTGGGAAGTAGGACCTCCTAACTGTCACTCTGATCCACAGGTAGGAATATACTCATTCCCCAGCACACACCAGAGCTGAGCAGCAGATATATGACAAGGCTACAGGAGGCTGAGACGCAAGCCTTCTGAACGGGAACCAAACATGCTCCATATTGACTTGGTAGGAGAAGAGTTCCCCTGCACAAAAAGGCAGGAGAGCAGAGAAGTGCCTGGCCTGGGTCCTGGTTCTGAGCTGCAGTCATCCAGTCTGCTAGGAAGAGGCAGGTGACCCAGTGGTGATGTCAGTCCCACCACACATTTCTCCCTAGGCAGCCACAAGGAACAGGGAGGGAAAACATGCCCTGTATATTACAGCACCCCACTGCTTGGAAAGGCAAGGAAGTTGAAATAGACTTTCTAAGGAAAAATATGAAAAAATATGAAGAAAATGTTAGATGTTACCTAAACACAAAGGTCTTTTATTTACAACCTTAGCTCAGGCAAGAGTAAATCCTTACCTGCCCTGAGCATGCATACCTACACACACACACACACACACAGAGAGAGAGAGAGAGAGAGAGAGAGAGAGAGAAGCTGACCCCACCTGTGCAGAAAGCATGAGGCTGAAGTTGATTGGCATGATGGAAAATTTGGCCTGGTAGTTAGGCATTCTCATCCACTCAGAACCCACAGAAGTGTGACCTAAAAGAATGTCAGAGTCGGAAAGCCATTAGGAAAACGTCACATTCCTCGCTGTAACCTGTGTACAAAAGAAGATACTGTTAAGACTTGCTCTAGAGTCCCTGGTGGGTGACTCCTAAGCATAAATAGAACATGGCAGTTCCCCTGCCACCCTGGAACATGAACCCAACAGATCAGGAGGTCAGGCTCACAGGTTCACACCAAGGAAGATAATCTGGTACCTTCCTAAAAGCAGAATCTAGGGCTCACCTCCACATAGGACAGCTGTTCAGTTGTCACTTTGGGTAACTCTCAGGCACACATTCTCCCCCCGTTTGTCCCTTTCTAGATGCATAAGCTTAGTGAGTCTCCCGAACCTCCTCAGCTTCCTCCTTGCCAAGTCTTATTTTACTGATTGAAAAAAAAAATTAGAATAATAGTTTCCGCTCCCCTGGATCTCTCAGTCCATTGGGTTCAACAAGATGAGTACAGGATATGTACTCTCAAGGTAAAGACTTGGGGGTACACAGAGTGGTATCAGATTAGAAGGATGTAATCAGTCCAAAAACAGCAACCATGGAAAGGGGAATTTTGACTGGGGCATGGGGGTGCATGCATGTAACCCCAGTACTCAGGAGGCTGAGGCAGGAAGCTCTCAAGTATGAGACCATCTGGGGCTACAGAGAGACTAGGGGTTGGGGAGAAGGAAGATGGAAAAAGAATAAGGAGGAGGAGACTAAGGAAAAAGGAAAAGAAGAAGAGAGGAAAAGAAAAAGGAGAATCTTGTTCATTTTTCATAAATGGAGTTTGGTTGTCTAGAAATGCAAACAGAAGCCCCAAAGTTAAAAAGACAGACATATATTTCCATTTCAGTAGTGAACAGTGAAGAGAGAGGTAACAGTTGTGGATTGAAGCTAAAATCACTATTTTCAAAAATCCAAGAGCCAGCTGGGCATGGTAGTACAGGCCTTTAAAAAAGGCAGAGGGCAGGAAGATCTGAGTTCGAGGCCAGCCTGGTCTACAGAGCAAGTTTCAAGACAGCCAGGGCTGCAAAGAGAAACCCCTGTCTCAAAAAAAAAAAAAAAAAAAAACAGAAACAAAACAAAAAAGTACAGACAAATGAGGTGTCTATGAGAAAAGAGGGCCACCGAAGCCGTGTTCAGAGTTCTGCTTCAAGAGCAAAGAAAGGCTCAAAGCAAGTAGACTACCAGTCATGGAGGAAGAACTAGAAGTTCCTATACTAAAAAGCCATTAAAAGGCCCCGCAGTGCTGGGAGGCTGGGTTACTGAGTTCTCTATGCTGTCTTGGCATCAGGCAAGTCTTGGATTGCTAGGAGAGGGAATAGGCTATTCAAGGAAACAATGAGTTTGGAAAGCCCAGCAGGACTCACCTGCTTAGCTAGCATCTCATCACATACACTGACACCAGCCACTGTGAATGCATCCTGGGTAGCGGCCCACCCCTCAGCCATGTATGAGGAGCCATGGCGGCTCTGACAAAAGGAGGCTGTGGGAGAGATTGCCTTGTGATCAGTGAGAAGCTTTGGACCAGATGATGGGATTGGGGTCAGTGTTGGTGGGAACTGAAAAGGGAGCTGAGGGGAAGAGGAAAGAAAGAGCCCAGGGTGGAACATGCATGGGGAGGGGGGCTTGAGGACCAAACAAGAGCCTAAGAAATGAATGAAAATGGACCCATGTGGAGTATGCTCCTTGGGTAGAGACGATCACAAACAATCATCCAAGCTCTGGCTACTAGAAGGATCGCTGAGCACCCTCAGTGTGGGGGGGGATACCTCAAATGTATGCAACATCCAAACTTTTGAGTACCTCTCATATGTAAGGGCAGCAGGCTAGATATACTGCATACACTAGTTCCCTCAGCTCACACATATGCAAATACATACATGTTCACATGCTAGTGAATGACTACTGAGACTCAACAATAAGTAAGTAATCTGCCTGAAGTCACACAGCTAGGGTTTTTGTTTGTTTGTTTGTTTGTTTGTTTGTTTGTTTTAAATAAATCTTGGATTCCCAAGACCATATTCACAATGGTCTGTTCTATCTAAGGAGACAGAAGCAACTCAGGAGAGACTGATTGATGCCTCTTACTCAAGGGGGAGGCTGGGTGTGGGGCTACGAGCGGGTTTCTGGAATGAGTCAGCCATGGAGTCTTCAGCCCTGGGTAGCCATCACTGCATTTTCATTGATGGGCTGGATGAGGAGCTACCCTTCAGTTGTTCTCCTCCAGCCCCCTCTGTTTACTTCTGCCTTTGCATTGTATTAAATTGTATTAAAAGCCTTTTGTTTCCACATCTATCTCGCCCATTAGAGCAGTGAGTGGTTCTCATCCAGGCTCCACTTTTGGATCTTATTAAAAATGACAATGGCTGGGACCCACTTAAAACCATTTAATCAGAGTCTCTGGTACTCTAGCAGTCATGTTTTTAAGATCTTTATATGGTGATCCAAATGTATCCCCAAGTTGGAGGCACACTGCAGACAATGAATGTTCAAGGTCAAAGAGCAAGCCATGGGGCTTTGAGTCCACTGAGACAGGTTCAGGACAGGTACCTTCCATATTTTTAATGAGAGAATAGCTAGCAGAAGATAGAGATTAAAAATACAGAAAGACAAATCGGGGAAGTATATTATTCAAAAGAAGAGAAAAGCAGTGATTTGAGACCCAGCCATGGAGGCGAATCTTTAAGGTGCCAGGGGCAGAGTCAGAATCTGGCCAAGGCTGCATGATCATGAGATTGTCTTGCATAACAAATCTCTAGTTATAAGTAATAGGGAGCTTCAGTGCAGAATAAACAGCACCTGTGGCAGAGAGGCATGAGAAAGAGTCAGAAACGCGAGGCTCCAGCTAGAACAATGGGCTTTCAAAGGGCCCCTCGGTATCAGTAAGAGGATGAGAAGGGTACCTGGCAAAAGGGAAGAGAAAGAACAGAGCTGTGAGTGTGGAGAATAATTGAAACACGGGAAAGACTCTGACCAGGATGGGAACAGTCGTGATTTTCAAATGAAACAGGCAGAGAAAGGAGGCTGTAATCAAGAGTAGGATGAATCTGTAAGCTATCCATATGCATGTTTGCTTGGAATGCTATTGTTTCAGTAAGGAAAAGGAACTGCAGGTAAATAAAATATGCAAATGCATTTCATAATGAAAAAATCCTGTGATGAGCAACTGAGAAGATCATTATGTGGGTTCTCCGGGAAAGATTACAAACTGTAGCAGAAATGTAACACATGATTCTCCTCAGGTGTCATCTTCAGTGGCTGTAAAATGTGATCAGAGAATTGGCTCTCTCAGCATTGACTTTGATCACTAGGCAACTAAACACAGACCAAAGTCTCCTTAGTTCAGTTTCAGACAATCGTGAAAAGGGAGGCTGGCCTGGCCTGGGTCTCAGAGGTGAACAGGTCACACCTGTCGCATAGAGATGTCTCCTAGTAGAAGGATTAGGTTTGAGAGTATAATCCACGGTGTCAGGAAAGAGAGGGAACTAAAGCAAAGATTAACATAGTCAAAAGGGAGAGAAAGAAGTCACGCCTGATATTCCTGGGAGAGAAAGAAGTCATGCCTGACATTCCTGAGTGCTTACTGGGTACCAGGCACCAAACGTATGGATTCTTCCATTAACCATCAAAATATCTCTACAGAACCTTGCGATCATATCGAATGTTGGAGTTCCTTCTAATGCTCTACTCTCTACTTTTTCCCAAGCCTCACACCCATTTTCATCAGTCCAACAACAATAATCTGTGGGGGGAAAAACCTTCAGTGTGGATTTTTCCTGGAGTTTCACTCATTACATCTAATTCAGCTCAGATAAAATGCATCTCAAATTCCAGGTCCAAAGCAGAAGCTATGAACCTTTTTCCAAAGCCTGATTCTTTGTCTCTCTCCTTCTCTCCCTCCCTCTCTCTTGGTTTTTTGAGACAGGGATTCTCTGTGCATAGCCTTGGCTGTCCTGAACATATCTTGTAGACCAGGCTGGTCTCGAACTCACAGAGATCCACCTGCCTCTGCCTCCCAAGTGCTGGGACTAAAGGCGTGCGCCACCACTGCCTGGCTCTGATTCTCTTCTGATACTTTCTCTACCAGAGGGTCCCGGTCCTTGTGTTGTTAAACCATGTGTGTGTAAACCTAAACCCTAGGGATCTTTTCTTGACATCTTGTCCCAATATTCCATATCTAACTCATTCCAAGTCCTGCTTATTATCCTTCCCAAATACATCTCAAAATGGATCCACTTCCATAGCTATTTTCCCATCCCTGTCCTAAACCACCCTTCCAACATTTCCTACCTGGACCACTGCAGTAGCCTTCCTTGTCTACTCTGGCCCATTCCAGTTAGTGTACCACACATGTGCTAGCCCGTCAGAACTACTGTAAGGGAGTATCTTACGCAGGGTAATTGACAACAACAGGAAGCTTACTTCCCGCAGCTCAGGAAGCTGGGGGATCTCCTGAGGATCCCGTGTTCGTCCCTTTCACCTTCTGGCTGCGTCTTCTCCTGGCGAAATCTTCCGGTGAACAGCCAAGTCTGAAAATTCTATTGAAGAGCAATTGTCCCAGAAGTGCAAAAAGGTGTGTATTAAGACCCTTAGAAAGGTGGGGCCCTCATGAGGCCATCGCCTTCCCGAGGCCTTCACACATCTTAACACCACTGTTTTGAGAGTTAGGATCCAACACGGGAAGGGGCCAACGTCGCTCTTCAGACCATAGCAACCTAAAAGCCGAAGGAGCCATGTGTGGTGATGACCACAATCCTAGCACTTGGGGGAGAGGCAGGAGGATCAAGAGTTCAAGGCTATCTTTAGCTGTGAAATGAGTTTGGGGCTAACTTGGACTTTATGAGAACATGCCTCAAAAAAGAGAGAGAGGATGGGAACTGAAAGGCTCTCTTTGCTCTTTCTTTTGCTTTTGAGGCAGGGTCTCATCTTGCTATATACTACAAACTGGTCCAAAACTCAGGATCCTCATCTCTCGGGCTCTACATGCCAGGTTTATGGATATGTGCCACCATGCCTAGCCAAGAGGATCTTTGCAAAACACAAATCTGACTGTCTCTCTATCCACAACCCACTCCAGCTTTGAATAAACCATTGAACAGGTTTGCACAGTTCTTCAGGTGAGGACCGCAATGCTTTGGGTAGCCCACAGGGTCTGGTGTGATCTAAGCTCATGCCCCATAACCATGTGCCGTGCCTTCCATCTTCTCTCCAGGCACATGGGCCAGGACTGTCAATGAACCTTTACAGGTGCTTGTGCATGGCTTCTCCTCCACCTCTGAGCTCCTAGGTACAGAGGTACAGCAAAGCCCTCTTTAATGCGCGTCGTCTTTGTAGTTTAGTTTTTGAGACAGGGTTCCGGTGAGTAGCACAAGCTGGTCTAGATTATATACTCTTCCTACTCCCTAATGCTGGGACAGCAGGTGTGCACCACCATTCCTGGCTCTGGCGAACGCTCTTTGTGACATCTAGGTATGCTCGTAGTGATATCTAGGTTGCTCATACCCCTAATAATCTTTCATAAGATTCTGGTTCCTTAAAATATTTTAGAGGCTTTTGCTTTACGTTTATTTAAACAATGATTTTTTTCTTGATGTCTGACTTTTTTCATTAGACTATAATCCTATGTGGATGGAAATGTGTGGGTTTAAGTTGAATTGTTTTTGTTGTTGTTGTTTTAATTTGTTTTGTTTTGTTTTTCTACTCCAGGCACCAAGTACCCAGTGCTTAGATAAAGCTTGATCCTTCACCTAGGTGGTAGTGGCACACACCTTTAATCCCAGCACTCAGGAGACAGAGGCAGGTGGATTGCTGTGAGTTCAAGGCCAGTCTGGTCTAGATAGTGAGTTCCAGGACAGCCAGGGCTACTGTAAAAGTACAATCTTTTTCTATGCCTTCCCTTGCTCTGAATAATGACATGGAGACCTTTTTGTTTATTAAAAGCTTCAGGCACTATAGCTGGGCAGATACTCAGCTATTCTAACCCAATAATACTGGTATGGCTACTTCCTAGCTGCATGGTTCATTGCCTGCCATTTTAGTCTCCCTCTGGCTCCTCCTTCTCTATCCCAACAGCAACTCCCTCCATCCCCACCTGAGACCCTTTCCCTCTCTCTGGGCCCAGAATTCCTGCCTGTTCCTCTCCTGCCCAGCTGCTAACTGTTCAGATCTTTATTTCACCAGTCAGAAGGTGATGGAGAGCAATGTTTTACAAAATACTAAATCAGAAGGTGCTTCATAATAATGACAATACCGAAGTCTGACTGACTGCAACCAGAGCTCTGGGTACATAACTCAGTATTTGGAAACATGGTATTCAAAAACTTCCTCCCACAGACTACACCAAGAAACCCTGTCTTGAAAACACACACACACACACACACACACACACACACACACAGCTTGTTCCTTCATATTCTTCTTGAAGACATGTCTCCTTCCACGTATGACTCCCATCTTCCAGCCCCTCCAGATTGTCCCTACATCTCCTCCACTCTCTCTCAACCTTCCTTTCACTCCTAATGGTTCCCACCACCTATAACTTTGAGACAGGTTTGGTGAAAAGACTATTTGGTTTCTCCAATCCTGGATGAGTTTATTGTTTTGTTTCTCCTGTCCCTACATCCAACCTGTGAAAATTGTTATCAATCATCCTCATGGCACACTCCTGCTTCGCATATTTCAGTGATATTTATTTGATCTCTGAATGAGGAAGAATTCTGTAAGCATAAAAGTAATAAAAGAAATCACTAAGGGAAAGAAAATCAATGCACTGGACTCCACCAAATTAAAAACTTCTGCATGTCAGAAGCCATTCCAAACCCAGCTAAGAAGCAAATGACAAGGATGGGGAAAGTCTATGCAATAAATATGATGAAAGGTTGTTATCCCTCAAATATAAAGAGCTCATATAAATCGATAAGAAAAATACCAAAATCCCAGTGGGGAAGTGGGCAAAGGGCAGGACTATGTGCAGATAGTTTAATAAACACACACACACAAAATCTTTAACTGCAGTAGTCCTCAGGGACATGGAAATTCACACAATGCTTCTCATCATTCACCTACCAAATCAGGGCATTAAAGCTGAAAGGCTAGAGATACTGCTCAGTGGTTGGATGCTTGTCCAGCTTGTTCAAGGCCCTGGGTTTGATCTGCAGCACCTGGTGGAGGCAAGGGTTGAGGCTGATGTGGTGGTTTGAATAGGTTCAGTCCCCCATGTGCTTGAATGCTTGGCCATACAGAGTGTCGCTATTAGGAGGTGTGGCTTTATTGGAGGAGGTATGGCCTTGTTAGAGGAAATGTGCCACTAGGAAGGTGGGGCTTTGAGGTCTTAAATGCTCAAGCTACACCCAGTGTGAAACACATCCAGTCTTCTCCCGGCTGCCTTCGGATCAAGATGTAGGACTCTTGGCTCCTCCAGCACCATGTCTGCCTACAGGTTGCCCTGCTTCTTGACATGATGATACTGGACTAAACCTCTGAAAGTATAAGGCAGCCCCAATTCAATCTTCTCCTTTATAAGAGTCACTTTGGTTGTGAAGTCTCTTCATAGCAATAATACCCTAACTAAGACAGCCGGTAAGAATGCAGCGTTCATTTGCTGCTTCCCAAGTGTCTCAGTCGCTTTTCAATTGTTGTGGCAAAATACCATGGCCAAGGCAACTTATGAAAGAAAGCGTTTAATTTGGGGCTCACAGTTCCAGGGGGTTAGAGTCCATGACACTATGGTGGAGTACATGACAGCAGGCTGGCATGGCCCTGGGGCGGTAGTTGAAAGCTTACATCTGATCCACAAACAAGAGGCAGGAAGAGAAAGAGCTAACTAGGAATGCTGTGGGTTTGGGAAACTTCCAAGCCCACCCAAAATAACACACCTCCTCCGGCAAGGCCACTCCTCCTATTCCTTCTTACACCCTTCCACCAACTGGGGACCAAGTATTCAAATATATGAGTCTATGGGGACATTCTAGTTCAAACCACCCCACCAAGAAACTGTAAGAAATTGTTTCTTGTTGTTTTTCTTTGGTTGGTTTTCGAGACACAGTTTCACTGTGTAACACAGGCTGTCCTCAAACTCCCGAGCCTATATAGCCTGAGCTTCCTGGGTGTTGGAATGCTGGGTTTACAGGCAAGCATTGCAAGAAAGTCCCTTTTTTACTTTCAAGATCTCACCACCATATAGAACAGTGGTTTTTTGCCTTCCCGATGCTGAAACCTTGAATACAGTTACTCATGTTGTGGTAACACCCAATTCATAAAATTATGTTATCGCTACATTAAAACTGTGTTTTTGCTACTGTTATGAATCATAATGTAAATATCTGTGTTTACTGATGGTCTTAGGCAACCCTTGTGAAAGGGTCATTCCACTCTCCAAAGGGGTGGTGACCCACAGGTTGAGAACCACTGATCTAGAAGAAAATGAAAGAATCTTCTGGTGCTAGTCCTCATCTCCCTGTCTCGGCTTAGCCCCTGCATGCCTCACCTCCTGTATGATGCTTGCAATAAGGAGACAATTATAATACCTTGATCATCACATGGAATGGCATGCCTCTCTGTGTCCGGGATGCTTTGCCACCTCCCTTGCGCTTTTCCTGGACATCCATCTTCTCGTGATAGTCTCTTTTTGTTCTGAGAAGGCATTACCTTCAAGAGACTGCCGAGCTTGGCGTGGCACTCCTGCCTTGTACTCGCGTTACACACCCCTTTCCTTACTAGATAATACTGAGAATGACTCTTTACAGCTTTCCGTCCACCTTAGATTATATGTGTCTCATGAGAGGCATTATATTTTTATTCATTCCTATATCCCTGAGCCTAATCCAGGAGAGATGCTCAACAGACGACTCTGAACTAATCAATCATGTAATAAATTAGCAATTCCATTTTGCACCATAAATTTTTGCCACTATGCCGGTAAATGTGGGTTTTACTTAAAATGGATAAAATTAAATGCTTTTGAATAGAGACGAAATTCCTTATTCATGCCCCAGCCCTCATTTCAAGCTCATGTTCTATCATCCTATGGGTTGTAACCTGGTAAGGGCCATGAAATTAATTCCTGGGTCACAGCTGCCATTATTTTAATGAAAAATATTAGAAGCAGAAGAGAATAGAATGACTCTTACATCATTCTTCCAGCTCTGTTTCTAGTATTCCGTTATTTTCATTTCTCCCTCTGCTTCTCCCAAGTCGGGAGAAGTACTGATAAATAATAATAACAATAAGTACTAATAAAATAAAAACTTGGGGAATGAAGCCCCTGCTCTGATTTTTCTTCACCATGGAAAGCAACAGAGCTCTCCAAGCAGGCCTTGATGTCATTCCCTGAAAAAATGGGGACAATAATACAAGTTAGGGCTGGGGAGGTAGTAAAGTTAATGCAAGGATCTGAGTTCAATCTGTAGCATCCAAATTCTTAAAAACCAAGGTGAACAGCTCCTGAGAACTCTGGTACATATACACATGCATGCGCACAAACACATACACACATTGAACATACACACGCATACAGTAAGCTGGGTTTGGTGGTGTAGTTCAGCAGAAGCACATTTGCCTGGCACTCATAAAGCCCTTGGTACCATTGCCAGCACCACAAATAACCAAGAAGCACAGAGTGGAACCAATGGGCTGGTACAGAAAGGGGCTGGTTTTCCCTCAAGTGCTCAGCACTGTTCATCAGCATTTCAGCATGAAGCCACCAAGCACCAGAAGCAGACAGTACCCCAACCTCCTCTGCTCTGCAGTCCAGCCCCTCTGGTCTGTTCTGAACAAGCTTCCCAGCTGCCCATAAGCTGTGACACACTTCCGAGACTCCCAGGCTTGAGAAAATGCATGCACTTGGGGGCATTAGGCAAGCGTCCAAGTCCTGGAGCCCAGGGCCATAAATTCTGTCTTTCTAAATTGTGAATGTGACCACATCATACCTCTGCTTCACAACCTTCTCCGGTGCCCCTTACCCTCAAGATGAAGCACTGGGTCCCTAGTATCACCTAAAAATGTCCTTTTAGATGTCCCTTCACCCTGCCCAGTCTCCCAGGCACCTGCATCTCTCAAGCTCTCTTGGCCCCTGACCCTTCTACACTGCCCTGACTGCCCAGAACACATCTCTAATTCTCTGAGGTCTCCGCTAGGCATTAGCAACTTCTAGGATTCTGTCTCACCCCCTCCATGCCCTCTGCCTGCTCCGGATTCCATGCCCCCCTCTATGGTTGTCTTAGTTATGGTTTCTGTTGCTGTGATAAAAACACTATAACCAAAACAACTTGGGGCGAAGAGGGTTCATTTCCTCTGACAGCGTGTGGTCCGTCATCCAGGAAAGTCAGATCAGGAAACTCAAGGCAGGAACAAAGGAAGAGTGTTGCTTACTGGATTACTCCTCATAGCTTCTTCGGCCTGCCTTCTTGTAGTACTCAGGACCACCTGCCCCAAGAGTGGCCCACCCACAGTGGGCTGGGCCCTCCCACATCAATTACTGACTAAGGAAACGCCCCATAGGCTTGCCCACACACCAATCTGGTGGGCCTGGTTTTCAGCTGAGGTTCTCTCTTCTTAGCCAATACACTGGCCCCTCCATTATAGCACTAGCTTCAGCCCTGATTCTGCCAGCTGCTCCTGTGTCTCTCTTGCTCCTCAAGGACAGGGTGGTGCCTTTTGTCCCATGTCCCCAGCATCTAGCATAGCACCTCCCTCAGGTGGCACAACAGAAAGAGGGAGGGAAGGCAGACGGTGGGTGAAAATTCTTCATCTGATAAACCCCCAAATTTCCAAGGTTAGGAGGCAATTCAAAACCTTGGGACTTGGAGCCATTTTCTAAGTACCAGGCCCCTGCAGGCACAGTCTCAGGAGAGAAGGAAGCCCCAGAGTGAGGGGGCTCAGAGAGCACCAGGGCATGCTGTATGCCAGCAGCACATTCCCATATATTCAGAGCTGGAGGAGGTTTTCTGGGAGGAATGTAGGCTTGTACAAAGCCAGGTTACTGAACACTGAGAGACCAGCAAGGATCCAGGAGCCTGAATGTCTCTGTGGCCTGAACATTCTTAGGGTGAGGCAGGGATAAGACTATTCTCCCTACTACACTGAGTTTAGTGTGTGTGTGTGTGTGTGTGTGTGTGTGTGTGTGTGTGTGTGTGTGAAGGTACATTGAAGGTGCGTGTAAACTGTGTGCATGCATGTAGAGCCCAGAGACTAATGTCAGATCACCTCCTCCAATGACCTCTACATCTTATTTTTTGAGACAGGGTCTATTTCCGAACCTGGAGCTCACCAGTTTGGATAGGCTGGGTAGCCAATCAGCTCTAGCCTCCCCTGCACTGGCATTGCAGATCAGATATGTGCCACTTCATCTAGCTTTTTACATGGGCCCTAGGGATCTGAACTCAAGCACTTAGACTTGTATGGCATGGCTTTATAGACTGAGCCAGACATCTCCCCAGGGCCCAACTCTAGACTTTTGGCCGTTCTGTTTCTACCACAATGAACATGGACGCTGGAACACAGCCATGGTGACTGAACTCGTGTCTCCAGGGCCACCTGTGTCAGAGCACAGAGCCTTGTCAGGACAGCAGAGCTGATACTGGCTAGTCAGGACTAGGGGCACAGTGGACATTCTATACAGCCCATTTCATTTGATTAACACACCTAAAAAAGAAGACAGTAAGTTGAACTTTACAGATGAGGAAAGCTAAGGACCGTGGAGGCTGAGGAACTTGTCTCAGCTCACGTAGTGAAGGACCAAGCACAAATTCAAACATAATTCTGACTTCAGGTCTCTTGCTGTCTTCATGCTGGATTCCTAGTCCTCAGGAATCTCTTCATTAGAGTTTGAGTCCAGTGGTCCTAGTATGAGAGAGGATGGAACCTGGAAGAATGGCTCTGTCACCACTTCCACTGCTAAGCTAGGCACTAGGTAACAGAGATGCATCTGTTAATTGGCAAACCACACCCAGCAGAGATATCCCTGCGATCCTGGTGCTCATCATCCATCCCTGCCAAGGGAGGCACTGACTCCAGCCAGATCACCAAGGGTCAGGAGGTCACCTTCTACCCCGAGGGTAGTGCTTCCACTTTAACTGTTGGCTCCTGGCACCAAAAGTGATTTCTTAGCCACACAGCTCTGGAAGACAAGGTGCCAACAAGCATGCGTGCACACATGTGCACGCGCACACACACACACACACACACACACACACCCTCTCTTGCCCCAACTCCAGACACTCCTCAGGCCCTGAGCAACCTGTCCTCCTGGGAGAGGGTATACTACCATGGCTGACAGGCCTCCCAGGCTCAAGAAAGGTAAGCAATGGAGGATGTTACTTTAAAGAACTCAGGACACCCCATCCCATCCTCCACCCAGAGCAGATGGCGACTGAGATCCCAATTTAGACTTGCTTCTCTCGAGCTCAGGACAAGGGTTCGAGTGCAGAGGACATTTACCATAGCGGCAACCATTGCAACCTCAGATGTCCAGTGATGCAACTGGGTCTTAAAGGGGAGGAAACAAGACAAAATAGGGCTGTGGAAACTATCTTTGGAGGTCTCAAGTAGAAAAGGCAGAATGTTTTTGTTTTGTCTTGTTTATTCCAACATTTCCCCTTCATGGTTTCCAGCAAGGCAGAAGTTAACTGCAAAACACATTTTTAGGATTGGTGGGAAGAGACATGTAACAAGCTTCCCCTGGGATCCACCCTGCAGTCCCCAAAGGGGTAATTCTGGCTGTCCCTCCTTGGTACATACTGCGCTGGTCAGAGCTGCCTTCGGACAGGAGAGAGGGAAACATGCTAATCACAGGCAAGCAAGATCCTGGAGTAAGGACTGAGCTCCTGGTACCCCAGGATCAAGCTACAGTGCTTGCTGACTTGAGTTGGGACAGAGAAAATGAAATGGAAACAGAGGCAGCTCCAACAATGTTTAGTGATGGCTCCTACTGAGTTCTCAGGTCAGAAAAGTGCCCATTATCAATGGCAGTGGCGTTAGATGCCAGTGTTCCCAACACTCTGGAAGCTCAGGCAGGAGGATCTCAAATCCAAGGCTACAATTTCAAAAACAAAACAAAAACCAAAACCAAAATAAACAATGAAAAACTGCTTCTCCTTTTTCAGTATTTGCAAGACAGATTCCAGAAATAAAGGGCATATGCACACACACACACCACACACACACACACACACACACACACACACACAGTACCTTCAAGATTCTCTGGCTCTCTCCTTGTATCCCCAGTTCTCACACATTCTACCATATACCCCACAAATAAATTTGACTCAATAATTATACACTTAAGGAAAACAGAAGAACAAATTTACTATTTCACCTAGAGGTTTTAAAGTAAAATTGCAGGCATAGTGATAAAAGTGAAACAATCAACTTTGTATTTCAGCTTCTAAAACAGATGGGGAGAGGGGAAGGTGCATGAGAAGAGGAATGGGGGCAGGAGGCTCAGAAGCTTCAGGGACCAAGTACTGAACACAGAACAGCAAGGGGAGTGCAAGGGTCACCCCAAGAGACAATCTCAACTTAGCGACTTAGTTCTGATTGTCCTCTAAAACGCAGATCTGGGTTGCCACACCTTGATTTTCAGAAGCCCGAAATTCTAATTCAATGTGGTGCCTCTTGATTATTAGAGGGCAAGCCAATTTTTCTTGGAGACATTAAATGAACTGAATCTAGTCGTGGGCCCTTCGGCTTTCTGTACTCTGCTGTACAGGTACAAGGCGTCCCCCCTAACTGTGGTGTTACACTGCCACTCTCCAGCCACTGTTTGCTATTGCAGCAGAGGCATCCAGCGTGAGGCTCTCAGCTTTACTTGGCACTGAAGACTGGCTGCAAGAACTCCGTGGGAACAATTGAATCCTCAGGAAGAGAAGGCTCACACAGGGGCAGAGACTGGCACCTTGAGGCTTTAAATGGCCGACTGCTCCTGCAAGAAGCCCTCGGGGTTGGGGAGGCTCTTGTCCGGCTCCGAAGCCAGGGCTGCCTCTCGAAGGACTTCCAGGTGCTCCTCGGCGGCAGACAGTGACTGGTCGATCCAGTCCAGGCCCCCGGTTAGGTGACAAGCATTCCTGGTCACTAGCACCAAGTGACTGACAGACAGGAGCAAGGCAGTTGTCCTACAAGGGGGAGGGGAGAGAGGGAAGAGATCAGGTTCAGCAGAAAGTGGGGAATTTTGCACAAAAGCCCAATGGATGCATGCTCTAGTTCCCCAAACTGGAGACCCTTCCCTGAAAGGTGAGTAGAAATACAAAGGGGTTGGCTGGCTTAAACCAAGGTTAACTGAAGCCTATCCTGGATGGTGCCTTTGTTGAGCTTAACAAAGCTCTGAGGGGAAATGGGAGAGCTGGCAAATATATTTCAGATGGTGGAAGAGGCCTTCTGCAACACACCCATTAACAGTTCCCAGAAGGGTGTTTTATCAAATAGTTTGGATGCGGTCAATTGGATGAGCAGATCCCAGCTGCTGCCCACTTAAAGATGGGCTATATATATCCCTCTTCGGTGAGCATCCCTTATTGATCACAAATCAATAAGCTCGAGGCTGGCTTACTCCACGCTAAAGAAAATGTAATTGAAAATCAAATTGAGGAGGAAGGTTTGTTTTTGTTGTTGTTGTTGTTGTTTCTCGATTTTTCTTTTTTTGATTGAAAGATTCACTATGAAATAATTTTTCTATGGCGAGTGTGCCAGATGTGTTCCAGGATCCATTACCAATTACCAACCCACAGAGAAAGCTGAGCAGCAGTAGGAACAGGGCAGAGAAACCAAAGCAGACATGTCATGACTTACTGGCCACCTGGCAACCATTACCCAACATGTCCAAGGGAGCCTCACAAATCAAATGGAGACAGCAGGTAGGTATTTAATGGGTTTACATTCAGTAGGGCCGAGTGCATTCTGCGGAGCGGGGAGAAGGGGGCTCCTGAGATGCCCAATGCGGAGTGGGTTCCACTGTGGCTGGGCTTGCTCACCCCAGCCCCAGTGGACAGTGCTTCCAGTGAGGTGTGGCTTCGTAAGTCCAAAGATCAGAGGGAGGAATGGGGAGTGAAGGGCAAGGCGGCACAGTGAGTACAGCCAGTTGAGCATGCAGGTCCAAGCCCGCTGCGGGCTTGCTCCCTGGTCTGGCGGACTCAAGAAGAAAGAAGGCTGGGCTCCCTCGCCTGCCAGGCGAGGCCTCACTGGATAGCTCACTGTTGACATGGGAGGGGATGAACCCCGAGCCAGGGGGGGGGCCTTGGAAATGTGGGGAGACATCCTCTCTGCCTGACTGCCTTGATGACGGTGACCCTGGAATGTGGCAAGATGGGTGGGCCTTGTCCTCGTCCCCTCTCACCGTGCATCCAGGAGCTTGGGGTCCAGCGGAGGGTACATTGACTTCACAACGTCATCCACTCTAAGGGAGGCGATAGGAGCTGCTGTCAATATTTTACTTTGTCTCCTCTTCTCCCTCCTTCCTTCCCATCCTCACTCTAGACCTCTCCGTTGGTAGTACACGCCCACTCTTCCCAGGGTCCTTTCTCGAGCTGCCTCTGTATGCCCAGACAGAGTCTAACAGGAAGAATTCAGGTTCTGTTGGAAAATACTCTGCTCTCTGCTTTTGCTTTCGTTCCAGTGGTTAAAATGTGCGAGGTTATTCAGAGGTTTACTACTACATTTAAAAGGCAATAGACAAGCAGGAGCATGCTGTATCCTTCTACATCTATAAATACAAACAATAAACCAAAGCTATGAAATGCAAGAGGGAAGGGCTAGAGGAATATTTACAGTTTAATAGTGGCTAATCTCCCTAAATTGGGAAGAGGTAGAATTAGGGTACATCTCACTTTTCAGATAATCTATTTCTGAAGTAGCTTAACTTCTATAAGCATTTTATAAGCATACGCTTTTAATTTTTTTTTAATGTTAATATGATGATATAGAATACTAAAAAAAAAGTCACAACTTAATTTGGGCTCAAACTACTCCATGGTGTATCTTTTCAATGCTGCATAGTCCATAGCTAATATTTTAAGTTAAGTTTCTACCTGTTCTGGTTGGTTTGTGGGGTGCAAGATTTTGCTCCCACGGGTCACTGGGTAAAAAGGAAAAAAAGAAAGAAACCTGTAACATTTGATTTCTAAGAGCACTAAGAAAACCACAGCCCTCACTCCCATCAGGCCTGAGGAGCGGGTACAGAGGTGGTCCTCAGCATCTGCCCCAGCTAGTCCCTTCCCTCTCTGCAGAACCGAAGGCAGAAGCCACCCTCCTTGAAATAACAAATCATCATCACTGACAGATGGAGAAATGACACAGGAAGAACATGGGGACAAACGCCAGCCAGAGAACACACTCCTGAGGGCAAATGAAGAAAACAGAATTCTGGCAAGAAACACAGAGGAAGTCAGCCAGGGGCATCTGCTGGAGCTCTATCCTCCTGGCAATGCCGTGTCCTCTGCTTGGCACACTGTCACTGCCCCCTCTCAGAAACCTCAGCACCCTAACACCCTGTTTATAACCTGCACCTCAGGGCCAGTCCTAGCCCCATGGCTGGGTCTCAGAAGTGATAAAAAGCACACACAAAGGGCCAGCAGATATGAGTACTGCACAGTCTAAAGGCAGCAATGCCTGGCACAAGTTGGAGCCTAGGAGGGTGGGGGCGCCTCATGCAGCCGCTGATGCTAAGCAGGTATTTTACACAAGTGGGGAAACTCCAGAGCCAAGAGCTACTCTGGCTTGCATCCTCCCCCTCACTTTCTCAATTCACTACCTAGACGGAGTTCAAGTTTTGAATTTCTCAGAGGATCTTCCAAGTTCCCCTCCTGGGCTTTACTAGGTTCCTCTCGAGACAGAAAAGGCTGGTGGTTGCTTGTGAACCCAGGCACCAGGAATGCACAGTGGAATCCATTCAAGGCAGAGGGGTCAAGTGACTGATAAGAACACTTTTCCTGGAATGGGTCATTTGACAGAAAAATCCACATACCAGCCACCAGGTGGCAGCACACATTTAGCACAGCCTTTTGCTCTAAGAAAAGGGCCTTATTTTTCTTCGCAAAAATCTAGTCCAAATGAGGGGGTGTAGTTGTTGACTGAGGGCCTGCTGGGTACCTCCCACAGGGGATTTTTGCAGACAGCCTGGAATTCAGGAGTTCTGAATGTGGCTTCACCTCCCACCCAGTACTGAGCTGAGAACCAGGAAGTACAGAGGGCCACCGTGAAAGAAAGGTAGCCCCCAAACTAGTCCCCAGTACAGTTAGCAGGATGGACCTAGGGGCATGGCTGGGCAGTCACTGGAGATGGTAACATGGGAAGCCAGTGGGGAAGGCGCCTGCTGACTGCCACAGCCGTACCAAGAGAAGGGAAGCTGACCAGTGAGACCAGGAGTGCTTACTATGGAGCCGCGCACCCTCAGTCCAGTTACACTGTGCTGTTAAAGGGCCTGTGCTGGTAAAGGGGATGGAGGGTGACCCCCTCAGCTTAGGCATG
Source organism: Psammomys obesus (assembly GCF_907164565.1). NCBI lineage: Eukaryota > Metazoa > Chordata > Mammalia > Rodentia > Muridae > Psammomys > Psammomys obesus. The sequence goes on along the minus strand of NW_026595981.1, from coordinate 6,489,664 downwards.
TCCATAGTGGGCAGTTCTGAACACAGTCTCGATAACTGAGACAGCAGATCTCCTGTCTCACAGCACTGTGTAGCCTTGCTGGCTACCTCAGCTTCCCTTGGGAATTGTGGGACCTCACAGCCACTGACCACTCACCTGGGGCTAATCCTCTTGGCCACTACGATGATATCGCTGACACTTGCTGACGTCTTCATCTTGGCCCCAGAACCCATTGTCATGGCAACAAGTTTTTCTGTCAGAGTGTGGCAAATCTAATGTAACAAGGAGGAAAGAGGTGATGAAGGGTGACCTGGCTCCCCAACCCCACACCAAGGGCCCTGCCACCCTGACAAAGACCAACACAACCCAACCCTGGGCACCACCACTAATCTGACTCCTACCCTGGTGATGAGAGGAAATGGGGTGGAAAAAGAGGCAAAAGCCAGTATAGCCTGAGTGGTAGTTGCAGGTTGCAAGGGGAGCTCAGATCAAGGGCAGAACTTCAGCTCAATGAGAACTAAGCTGGAATAATCCATCTGAGAGGAATCACGCGCTCTCATTTTACCACCTTGACTTGGAGGTACTTTCTATTCCCTCACCTCACAGTTTAGAATTCTAAATGAATAATATCTCCAGAGGGTCCCTGCAGAAATGGACAAAGGGGCAACTGTTCTCTTTAGGCACATTCTCCAATAACACCTGTGTTGGAAGTTTTTGAGGGCCGTGTGTCTTTAGTACGTTTCTGCAGGTGATGACGGAAAGGCCCTGGAAAAAGCAAGGCAAGTGCAAAATGACAATGCACGGGCTTCTTCCTCTTCCATCAGCACTGCTGGCCACCTCCAAAGGTTGCTTCCCCCCTCTGCATTCCCCCAGGCTAAAACCAAGCAAGCCTCTGTCCCTGCAAAGAAGCTCCACTACCTGCTGGTACTCAGGGCTAGAATACAGGACGACACAGAAGAAGAGTGGTCAAGAGGTCACTGGGGAGGAAGACCCACACTCTCCACACTCCCGCTTCAGGGGTGATGATGGAGCAGAGGTATCCTGTGGTCTCAAGAAGAAGCTCAGAAGCCCTTTTCTTTATCTGAGCTCCCCAACCCAAGAAGAGCACCCTCCCCTCCTCTGAGAGAAAAGGACAGGAGGAAGAAAAACAAAAACAAAAACAAAAAAAAAACAAACCAAACAAACAAACAAACAAAAAAAACCAGGATACATCGTGGCTGGGCAAAGGGAAATGTTGTATGGTTTGTTCGTTGCTTGGGCCAGTGAACCTAGCTATCTTTGCCTATAACCATATCTGTATGTGCAGCCATATCTATGCACCCAAGGAACTTCTTGACTCTGAGGCAACAATTGGGCTTTTTAATATCCTGTACTGAGTGACCCTAGAGAAAAGAGCTCTCTCTCTCTCTTTTGAAGTAGTGAATAATTAGTAGACAAGGAGATAAGGCTGCTGACATGCAGAAACTCATATTTGCATTTTGTTAAATATTTGCATGTCATTATCTTATTAGGAAAGATAATATAAAGTGAGAGTTGAGAAATGAATGCTGAAACTCTAAAAATGGATAAAGTGCAGTTTGGATGTAATTTTCTGAAGGTTTTAGGCCTTCGAAGACCAAAGTCTGCCTCCAAGTGGAAGAGCTTGTAGTTTGGATTTTTCTTTTTGGCAGCTCTGATTATCCCATTTGTCTGACTATTGTCACCAGAATGAAGAAGCCAGGGAAAACTCTCTAGTGACTGAAACCCAAATACAGAATGCATTCCCTGGACGGAGCTCAGTATTAATAAACAAAGGCTCCTAGGGGACCAGAGCCTCATTTGCTTCAGCAGGAACATGGCCTCAGATACACAGCTTTCCCCCCCAAGCTGTCCTTTCTATAGGTCACTGTGCTAAGAGGACCAGATGAGAAAAAGCCTAAAGAGGGCTTTCAGCATGCAAAAGTAAAACAGACCCAGTGGGGAGAGATTGCAATGGAGAGTAGAAAAACAGCCTGAGGCTAACTAGGGGCTACTTGCAAGGTCAACTCCGTGTACACCTGCCCGGCTCTGGCCACCGCCCTTGACCTCACAGGGAAATCAGAGTATTACCTTCAAGATGGCGATGCAGTGGGACATGAGGCCCCTGAGGAGACAAGAGGAAAGTGTCAGTGCTGCTCTGAAGAGCCCAACTCCTTTCAGCTACCGACTCTGCCCCTTAGCAGGCACCAGTGGGCACAGCAGGCACCACCTCCACGCAGAATTAGCAGAATTCCCCAGTGCTATGGAGTATACACATCCAACCCAAGCTTTCAGCCAGATCTGTCACTCCCTGCCAAGTTCAACTTTTTATATCTCGGTGTGTCCCAACATGACCTTCCCCTTAGACTCAGCCCGGTGAGTTCCTTTTTCAGTAAAACCCAAGTTAAAAGGCACCCATTCGGGGGAGGGGCTTGTGAGGCCACACCCTCCACAAGGGCCCATAAGCAGTTAATGGGTGTTAGGTAAAGAAAAGGAAAGACATTTTCTTACTTAGTGGTGTAGATATTGTTGGGATGGCCAGGCTCCTATAAATAATTCCTGTAAGCAACCCTAGTTAAGCTAAACTGGACACACACACACACACACACACACACATACACATACACACACATACAACATGAAAGAAGGAGGTATAAGGAGGACTGCTTAGGAAGCTCCCTGTCATCTTGATGTCTCTGCTGGGCCTGGCCCCACACCCTGTATATAGTGCCCCATAAGGGTACATCAGTAAAGAGAAAGACAGACGGATAATGAAGGGCACACTTCCTGTTGGACGGACAGCCCTCCTTGGGACACTGACAGCAGAGGCTGACTCAAAATCCCTGGGCCATCCAAGAATAACCCAACCACACTGGCGGGGGGGGGGGGGGGCTTTCTAATGATGGCTGCCTGGGTGTTCAAGTCTGCAGAGTAAAAGGAAGAACAAGAACAAACACTGTTGTGCCGTATGCCGCCATCCCTCCTGATGAGGACAGGAAGAACTCTGGGTGCACAGGGAAATGCCCTGGTAATGGGAATTTGCCATCCCAAAGGACCAGAAAGCAAAAGTTCCCCAAGGCCTTACGAGGCATCTTCAATCCAGTCTTCGTTCTCCAGAATGGCCTCGATGTGGGGGTTGGTGATGACGACATCATCCAGCTCTAACTCGGAGGGTTCAGACTGGGTCTCCATAGCACCAATGAGGTCCACAATGGGCCTAGAAGGAGTAGCCACGGTTAGAGTTTCGTGACAAGCAACTGTGGATGATCCTCTTCTCCTTGCAGCCACTGCTGTAGTGTAGGTCGTGAATGTTCCCGAAAAGCCTGGGTGTTAAAGGCTTGGTCCCCAGGGTGGCACTATCAGGAGGTGGTAGAGCCTAGTGGGAGGGCTTCAAATCTTTGAGGCTGGACCTTTGAGGCGGGACACTGGTTCTCTCCTTTTCCTCCTTTTCTGCATTCTGACCATGAGGGGAGCTGTTAGCTTTTCCACAAACTCATCCGGCAGCACCAACAAATGTCTAAATACAATGAGTACACCTGACCTTGGACTGGAACCTTTAAACCCAGGAACCAAAAGAAACCTTTCCTCTTTATAGTAAGTTATCTCATGTATTATGTCATGATGACAAAGGCATTGATAATTTAGAGAGGACACTTGCCCTGGATACAGATCTAATTGCAATGTGTCCACAGCACAAAACAAGGCGTGCAGCTAAACAATGGGTCAAGAAGACAGACCAAAATGCAGACAAAGCAGAAGGAGATGGACTGTTAGAGAAAGGGCAGAGTTAGCATGATTCCAAAGATGTCTTAAGTCCAGGGTGGTGGTGGCACATACCTTTAATCCCTGGGAGGTAGAGGCAGGTGGATCTCCATGAGTTCAAGGCCAGCCTGGTCTACAGAGAGAATTCGAGGACAGACAGACAAACTGTCTGGCTATACAGAGACTACACAGAGAAACTATGTCTCAGAAGAAAGAAAAAAAAAAGTCTTAGACAGGACAAATGGTCTTCTTTTCTTTTCCCTTCAAGCCTATACGAGTACGGAAAGGTTCACGTTCTGATCGCCCAAGCCTACCTGTGTCCCATAACTGGTATGTGGAATCACTTTTGGGAACCACTCCTCTGAGTATAACTACCTCCTCCTTCACAGCAGGGTTCTGAAGAAGCCAAGCTACAGAAACATTCTTTGCAAAGCAGAGCCTTCTGGGACATATGAGTGGGCATTCACAGATTGTTAACTACTCATCAAAGATGCTGACTGAGTTAAGAGGAAAAAAACTTCAGAAACCTAAGTTTGGTTGCTAACTTCCCTTACAGATCTCCCCACTCAAAATCCCTAAACTGACCTTGCTTGTGGAATCAATTTCATATCACTGTGCATGATGACAAAGAAATCCCCTGTGCAAGGAGACCGGCGCCCCTGTGCCTGGGACTGCACGATCTGGAACGCCTGTTGCTTAGGTGTGTGGCTGAGTGTGAGCATCAGATTTCTGCTCTGTTAGCTGGGGAGTGGTTTGGCTCATCCCCTTGCCAAATGAGGTAGCCAGAATCGCAAAGATGGGGCTTTCGTGTCAGGTGAGCACGTTCAGTGACTACCCCGTGACAGAATGAGCAGAGGAAGAGGGGCCTCAGCTCCATTCCTCCTGTCCCCCGGGTGCTCAACTCTCCTCCCTCTCCTGTCAGTCTACTCACTTGGAATCATAGCGCTGTAGGAGGTCTCGAGGCCGGCAGTAGCGCTGCCTACAGACCACCACCAAAGCAGCAAATGAGGCCAGGAAAATGGTGGCCAGCACGCCTATGGCGACGATCACCACAGTCTCCATGCTTCCGGGGGCTCCCAACTACAGTCCTCTCACATCCTCTGAGCAGGCGGAAGCTGGAGAGAACATGAGCACACCTGGAAAAGAGATGTCAAGGGGAGAGGCAGCTGGGTCTTACCCGCTGGGAACGGCAAATGAGGGTGGAAACGGTGGTGAGGCCCCTTCGAGTCACCCGCAAACCCAAGGGCCTGAAGCAAGGTGCATCTTATGCCATGCCCAAATTCCCTTCTCTTTTATGACAACGAGGTTGTTTTTCCAGTTAGAATGGGCTAAGTTTTGAAGCTGGGGACACATTTGCCCTGTCCGTGATGATTTCACATTACAAAAACGTGAGAGAAATCACAACAGGAGCAGAAGGTGGAGCTGTAGTTAGCCAGGAGCTCCTACGTAGAACAGGCCCTCTGTGTGTGTTAACTTGTCTAGCAACTACAGTATGAGGCAGGTGCTGGGGTCTCTATGATGAAGAAGCTGAGGTCTCAGGGGGTTAAGGAATTTGTCCACATCTACATAGCCGGCCAGCAGAAAGCCACCTGACCAAAGTGAAATCAACAGTCACCTTCCTTTTCCTTTCTAAGGAAGAGGGAAAACTGCAGTGAGTTCTGACTGTCACTGTCAGTGCTGGGAACTCATAAGTGGAGTGGAATAGTCCTTGCCTAACACCATCTGGGAGGCTTTCACATCAGCCGTCAGGTACGGCCCAGCTACATGCTTCTCTTCTGAGAACTGGACGGCCAGGTGTTACGGTCACTGTCAAACGCCCACACTGAACTTACACAAACCAAGAGCAGCTAAGGTGTCATTACATGACGCAATCCTACGGGACCACCCTCCTGAATGGGAGACGTTACTTACTGCAGTGTGATGCAGCCTAAACTCGGGCCAGAGGGCTCTCCGCTGCTTTCCTTCCCAGCAGGCCTCCCACAGGCATCCCTTTGAACAAGTCCCCTCCCCTTCCTGGGTTTAGTTTCTTCACCTACAAAAAAAAAAAAAAAAAAAGAGTGCTCTGCCTTAGCAGTCTGTACAACTCCAGGACAGCCCATCGATTCCATTTGCACTTAGTCTACGTGCGATGTTTATGCGCACGCCTCTGAGAATTCAAACTCTCTAGATGGTCGCCCAGGGAACATATATTGATCTCAATGCAACAAACACTGAATTCTGAAGAGTAGAGATGAGAAGACCCGGGCCCCCTCCCCCTCGTCCATGAACTGGTGGGGAAGGAAGATCCAGCTCCACGTGGACATTAACCAAGTCTCCACACGCGCAGTCTAGGGTAATTAATAAAGGAACTCGTTTGCATGGCACTTTCTAGAAAAGCCTCCTCCGAAGACCTGGGGCTGCCTGAGCTGGATTTTGAGGGATAGTTAAGAACGTCAGGTAAATGGAAACTTCACTGGCTTAAATTGCCAAGGAAGCCTCCTCAGCAGTCTGCAAAGCTGCTCTCTCAGAGAGTTTTTTGGGTTGTTCTTGTTTTTTGTTTTCTGTTTTGTTTTTTGTTTGTTTGTTTTTGTTGTTTTTGTTTTTTTGTTTTTCATCTTGTACTTCTCTGTTGGGGGCAGGGTCTCTAGAAACCTCTGTACTGTCTGCCCCTGTTCCTTGTCTACCCATGTTAACCCTTTCCTTTCCTCCTTCCTCTCTAGACCGTTTTCCTCCAATATCCCCTTCTCCAGGCTCCCCACGTCCTCATTTCTCCAAGCACCCCCTCCTCCCCCGCGTGCAGCCTTGCTCTTCTTCTCTCTCTTCCAGTAGTTTCCAGTGTTTCTCTGAGCGTCTGTGCTCTCTTGAACTTTCCCTCAGCCTTGCTCGGCGATCCCTCTGTGTGGGCGTTCCTTTGTGCACTTTTCTTTCTTTGTGTGTTCTCCGTGTTTCCGTGACTTTTCCTCTTTCTCTCTCGACCTCTTTCTTGCTCCACCTACCTCTTTCCCTCCCGCTCGGTTTGATTCTAAACCCAACAGAATCCAACCCTCTCTCCCTTCCTTGTCCCAGCCCCTCCACCCCGGGAAGGCTGCCACGGCTCTACGCGGTGTCTGGTCCCCAACTTGGGCGCTGCCCCGGGTCCGCCGTGCGGAACAAAGCAGGGTCTCGGTAGCCCACGGGGAGCCCTCCCGCCCCCCAACCCGCGTGCTCACTCACCTCAGCTGCAGCTCTGGGGCTCCCCAGCTCCCCCACGGTCCCCCAAGGCCAAGTCCGAGGGTTGCCCGCGGCGGTCAGCAGCGGGGCATGCCGGGAGGGAGGGCGGGCGGGCCGACGACCCAGATCCACCCCCGCGGGGCGGCCCAGACAGCGCACCCAAATCCCCCGCTGCCAGGCGCCGCCGTCCCCGCCAGGCCCCTGGCCGCCCGGGGATTGGCGTCGCGGGAGGCCCGGGCAGCTGGGAGACAGTCACTGGCGACCCGAGGACCCCTCCACGTGCATCCACGAAGGCCAGGGCAGAGGGGTGGTGCGAGGGCAGTGCGCTCGCACCCACTGCCCTCCAGCTGGCCATCCAGGGGCGGGGGTAGGAGCTCCCACAGTTTGCACAGTGCTGTGCCGCTGCCCAGCTGCTGTATGCGGACTGATTGTAGCTGCGAGCAATCTGACCTCGGTTCTCTTTGCCTTGCTGCCCTCCTCTGTGAGGATCCCAGGAACTGGTGTCAGGGTCAATGACACACAGCACGCATTTTCTTGGGGGAGAGTCTGGCCAAGGGCTAACAGTGAATCATCATCAGCCTGACATAAGTCTCTTGCTAATAATTACTGTCTAGCTAGGACCCTGGCAGGCAGCTGTGCCCATGATCCCATCCTAGACATCCTACTGCAAAGATGGCACACACCTCACTGGTCAGGACACAGTCCAGGCTGCTAACACTCACCAGCAGACTGCCCTCCAGGCCTCAAGATGCCACCTACCAGCAGTAGCTTAGTATCTCCGTGGTCCCCAAAGGCCTTGGAAACAGCCTTTGGGCTATTTGGGTAGGGATCCCAAAGTCTAGAGTATTAAGACCACGTTTTGCAATGGGAGATTAATGGACTCCAAATGGTTATATTCCTGGTCTGTCCTGAGAGAAAGGCAGAGCCAGAGACAGTGTGGACTGTCTGGGTCTAAGAAAACCCTACTTGCAAGGACCAAAGAATGCAGATTAGGTCTCCATCAACATGATGCCAATGCCTGCAAACCAGAGCTTGTAGGCCCATCTAGATCCCAGTACCTTTGTTAATTTGGTTTGTTTGTTTGTTTGTTTGTACTCCTGTCTTGCTTAGTGTTGCCCCGCTAGAGGTTGAATGTAGGAATTCCTCCATGTGATACAACTGTTCCACCCACTGTAAGGGAGACCCCCTCCAGGCAAGTGGTCCTGGGCCATCTAAGAAAGCAGGCTGAGCATCCCATGAGGAGCAAGCCAGTAAGCAGCGCTCCTCTGAGGTCTCTGCTTCGCTTCCTGCCTCCGGGTTACTGCTCCGAGTTCCCTCCCTGACGTCCTTTCACAAAGGACTACAGCCTGTGCGGTGAAATAAACCCTTTGTTCCTCAAGCTGCTTTCGGTGGTGGTAGTCACAGCAATAGAAACCTAGCTAGCCCAGGAAGACACTCCGTGTCAACATCCAGCCTAGTGGTAGAGTGAATCCAACTTGTACAAGGCTTGTTTGATCCCTAGCGCTCGGGAAGAGAAGGAGCAAGAGCTTTCCTTCCAATTCTAGTTGTCTTCCCTGGGAGAGGAGGCTGGGGAGTGGCTTTATCACCCTCTGAAGTGCTTTCATGCAGACCTTTGGAGCACTGTGCCTGTCCGTGAGGGAAAGTCCACAGCACAGCAGCAATTATCAGGAAAAGGCACTAGGAGCAGTGTCTTCATTTCCTGGAGATTCTCCAAGATGAACTGTTTCTGTTTGTCTTGGGGGTTGGATCATGGATGGCCTTAAGCTAGGCAGTTAAACTATATGATCTTTGTGGCCAGCTCTGAGATTTTTATGGCCATACAAGAGATGTAGTAGCCTTAAAATGAGCAACCACCCAAAGCTGATGACGTTAACTTGCCCAGAACCACATGCTGCCCATCCATCAGGCAGACAAGGGGGTTCTAGATACTGCATACCTTTCCCAGACCACTGCCCCCCACTATTCTAGAACTCTGCCTTTCTAATACCACTGAAGTGTCTCTAGAATCATCAGAGAAGACTGTGTCTGGCATTCAGTATTCTCCCTCGCAAGTAACAGAACCCAGCGCAGTGTTTCACATGGAAATGGAACCTATGTGCCCACAGGATCAGAGTGTAAAGGCCCATGTCAGGAAGTGGGCAGGCTTCAGGGGCTGTACACCATGGATCTGCAAGGAGTCTGATCACCCCCTCCAACCTTGTCCTTTGACCCCAAGTGCTGTGTAGGACCCGAACTTTCAGCTTCTTCAGTGGGGCTGAAACACAGGCAGTATCCGGGTAAGAGGGGTAGTCTTGGCCAAATTCAAATACCCCCAAAAATGTGGCTACTCCTCACCATGAATGAACATCAAACCACGTAGCAAGCATCCCCAAATCTACAACAGGAGCCCATAACTAGAGAAGAGAAGCAGGTTGGGAATGATGCTGACTATGGTGAGAAGGGAAAAGGTGTGCCTGGTTCTTAGCCCTGAAGGATGCAGGTTCATGCTCTACCCACACAACAGATGGACACTTATTGAGCACCTAGAATGTCTGTATCAGACAGTGAATTGGCACCTGACACAACATATATCTTCTGATTCTCTCACCAACCCCGAAATTTTAATATGATTATACTTGTAGAGGAAGGTCCTTGAACGGGTAAGACAACTCATTGGTCTCTGTCAGTGATACACAGTAGGGCAGGGAGAGGAACACAATACTTTCGGACACCAGAGGCAGACCACCAAACCAGGAAGCTGACAGCTCTTCCAGTTACCCGTGTGTAGGAACACGGCAGATTGTCCTGGTCCCAGCTGCAGCAAATGGAGCCACTAATGTCAACTTCATATACAACCCCATTATCAAAAACACACCTGCCCTGGGCTGGGGTGGAAGCAGGCAGTACGCTTCCTGTCTCGCTCCTTCCCAACCCGTGTTGGCCTTTCGCTGCTGTTAGCAGCTGCGTTGCTGCCTCTGTGTCAGGTGCCTCCTGGGTGACATAGCATCTAACGCTGTTTTATTTACTCCTAATAAATAAGTGGCGGCAGAGCAACTGTGCTACATGCGCAGGAGCAGATGCAGCAAAGCCCTTCCTGTCCCTATGCAAATGCTACCGGCAACATCTGTCATCTTCACTAAGCTGGAGGCAGAAAGGCGTCCTTCACGTCCCCCAGAGAGCTGGGAAAGAGCAGAAGCCTAAATCAGAGAAAGCACCATCTAAGCCCTTCTTCCCCGTATGGAGTAACTGTGTGATCTGGGACAGTGATGTAACTACAGGATTCTCAGCTTCTTGGGTGTGATTTGGCTCTTGTTATTACTTTAAACTGACTTAATTAGTCCTCTCTCTCTGTGTGCTTGTATGTGTGTGTGTGTGTGTGTGTGTGTGTGTGTGTGTGTGTGTGTGT